>NC_141539.1:14557500-14857500 GCF_021556685.1 Rattus norvegicus | reverse complement strand
TGCATCGAGGCTGAGGACAAGACAAGAAGGCCCCTCTCCTTCTCAGCACTGTGCTGAAGGCTGTGGCCATTGCAACAGAAATAAAGGACGAGGATGAAAATGGGAGCGGTAAGATTTAATCTACTTGCTGATGACCTAAATTTGTGGATTCCGGAAGAACACACTAAAACTAATGTAAGGATTTAACAATCCTGTGCTGCACAAAGATGAACGGCAGTTTTACCTGCTGGGAAAGAAAAGCCATATATTTGAAATTGCATTTATAATATCACTGGGGACATTTCACATAGCACACCACAAGGAACTGTACATAGAAAGGTAAAATGAAGGAGGACATACATAAACAGAAAGATGGAACTGGTTAACTCTTACTGTTTTGCTTTTTGGGTTCACTGACTAATGTGCTCCAGAATTAGTTTTGGAGACCAAAGGTTACAAAAGCATTTTATGTTGTACTGAGAGGAAGGGATAGGAAAAGCATGCTAATTTTTTCTGCAGCTCTTAACTCCTCAGGTAGGAGAATAGACAGACTGTAGTGTATTTTTATAATGGCACATTACTCAGCAGGAAAATGAAAAATAAAAAAGGAGAACAGAATAATTTATCAGTGCCAGTCACAGTGGGGCTAAATCTTTGAGCACTACACTGGGAAAAGAAAGGCACCCTGAGCACACCTGAGTGGTGACATTTTTAAGAAGTTCTAAGAGCAATGAGCTAAATTGTGCCAATATCATGGGGTTGGTTTCAGCAGGTCTGGTTTCAAATGAAGGGACTGCCTGGGGATAAAAACACTAGTTTGTTTTGTTCTTTTTAAAGAGTTTTATTACATTGATATTGGTATTTTCTAAAAGTCAGCAAATGCATACTTAAACTTTAATTTCATATATATTTTACAAGAGAAAAAAAACCTAAACAATTATTAAACTATGCCTGAAGAACTTAAGGAAAAGTACACTGATGTCTTCTTCAGTGCTCTTCCCAAATAAGCTGGTGGATGGACAGATGGACAGCCACAGATAGACAGGTGGAAAGGCAGAGGCATGCATGCTAATATCCAGATGCCTGAGTAGAGTAATTCCCTGCACTTGTCAATGACTCTCATCATCAAACTCTGAAGAAGGCAGACTGCTGTGGTGTCTGTGAAAATCTTCATGTGTCCTTCTCTGAGTTATTCCTGTACCTTTATAACTGCAAACAGGTTTACAGAAAGCAAGCTCTCTTAGGGTTTTATTTCTGTGAAGAGACACCAGCACCACTCTCCAAAGGCAAACATTTAACTGGGGCTGGCTTATGGTTTCAGAGGTTTAGTTTGTTACTGTCGTGGCAGGAAGCATAGCGGTGTACAGGCAGACATGGTGCTGGAGAAAGAGCTGAAGGTTCGTTCTATCTGGACGCAGGGAGCAGGAAGAGACTGTGAGCCATGCTGGGTGTATCTTGAGCACAGAGAACACCAAAGCCCTCCCCCACAGTGACATACTTCCAGCAACAAGGCCACACCTCTTCATAATGCCCCTCCCTATGAGTCAAGCATTCAGACACTTGAATCTATGAGGCTATTCATACCTCATATCTATTTAACCTACCATGCAAGCCACTGACATTTACCAAAGTGAGCAAATACAAATGATTTCAAAGCAACCTCCAGAGCCCACATTTTAGTATCAAAGTAAAAACAAACTGGTTTTAAAGCCACTAATGAACAATCTAGTCAGAATCTTAGGAATTTTTGCTTATGTAGCAGGTCATAGCTTTTGAACTAATGGAAAGTTTTAAGGATAACTAAACATGCAGCTAAAGGCTTGTTTTGGGGTCTGTGAGTGAGTCTTGCTGCCTGAGGACCCATGTGGTAAAAGGAGGCAGAGCTGACTCTTCTGCCCCTTGTCCTCTGATCCCACCCCACATGTACACAGAAACAAATATAATAAGTATTTTTAAAGCTGTTTCTTTTGAACCCCTTATATTAAGCTTCTCTTGTATCTTGTACTGAAAATGATGTCAGCATCACCCCTGTTAATGTGTTCTCACTAGAAGAATATGTGCAGACTTTCTTGGGAATGTTGGCTCTTTGTACTTTCAGAAGGAGTTAGTTTTTCAAAGAGCCCAAGTTAGACCAGGTGCTAGTCAATTGAGTCATGCTAATCTCCAAAGCAGACAGAGTGCCATACAATCTCCACTCCGCACATTTCTCCCCTAGAACCAGGGCTCATTGGCTGACAGCTCCAGGAATTGTGGCTTCTCTCCTCACTGCCAACTCAGCAACTGAACTTCTAAAACTTGTCATGTTAAGCACAGCCTTGTGTCTTGGCTCTCGTTATTCCCACACAAAGGCCATGTTCTGTACCAAACTCACTGGGCACATGGAGAGTTCTGGTCCTGGCCTCTGGCTCACCTGACTGCTATGTCATAGGACTCCGGGTGGATGCAAGTCTCGTCCAGTGGGTTTGGTGTGAGGGCGACATCTGCTTTGTTCTTCTTCTTGCCGGGCTTCTCTTTTGTGACCATGGCAGCTTCCTGGCTCTGGCCTGAAGAATCAGTGTGCTGACCACTGCAGTCAGCACAGCCACGATAAAACACATTCGAAAACAGGAAGTTGGACAGAAAAGAAAAGAAACTTTCGTTAATTATGTGCTTAGTCCTCTGCTATGCAAAATACACATAGGAACTACCCCACAGACACTACCACATTTTTCTTAAAACACTATTAACCCAATTTCTGTTACTCAAAGCCAAACACACTCTTACATGGTTCAGTCGATGCAACTGGCATTCTAGGGGAAATGAAGGAATAAATAAAACCATCACCATTGTAGTAAGATAACACAGATGGTTTCTTGGAGCTGAGGAAAGTCAAGTTCCCAATAGAACCTGAGTGCAGAATTAGACTGACGAAAGATGCACATCAGGCATTATCAATGGGACACTTCAGAATATCATCAATGGGACACTTCAGGATATCATCAATGGGACACTTCAGGATATCATCAATGGGACACTTCAGGATATCTATTTGAAAACACAGTATTTAAAGATAAGACAACCCAAACCAGACTGGCATCAAATTGTATAGTGCAAAGAGGAGACATCAGATCACAGACAAGAAACCTTGAAGGTATAAAGAAAGTGCCCTGAATGTGAACCCAAACCATCACTGAAGAGGAGGACAAGCTGACAGAATCTCAGACATGCAAGAGCTTTAGCAAAATCTACACAACATCTCAGGAGCCCTTCACAAAGGAGCCCGAGAGAAGCACTGATTAGAAACAGGAACATGTTCCATAGTAACAGTGGGAAATGCAAATCAAAAGGCAAATACACACTTATCAATGTTATTAAAGTGTATGTATAACATTGAAATAATGCTATCTCTCTCTCTCCCTCCCCCCGCCCCCTCTCTCTTTGTGTGTGTGTGTGTGGCCATTAAGGAAAACAGAGCTAAAGAGAAGCAGATTGGGAAACTGAAGGAAGTCCTAAGTTTCTAGCCTTTTTTAAAAGGACAGAGCTGCTGATTAACTCCAGAGGTCAGTGCAAAACAAAGTTGAGGATAATCACGAGGAGAAAACAGAAAATGTGTAACTTTGAAACCACCAAGAAAAGATAAAGATGTAACAGAAAAACAAGAAAAAACTTGAGTAGGAAAATCTGTTCACTAAGAATTCAAGAGAGAACATCAGAAAACATGATGGGAAAAATACGGATGACAAAAGATTCAGTACAATTAATTAATGCAATACATGCAAATGTATCAGAGTCAGACTGAGAGAAAGCCTGAGACCAATATGTTTACAAGAAGTAACATCAGTTAAATGTACGTCAAGAAGAAAAATAACAGCAAACACTCTCATAGGGACAAGGAGAGCAACAATGCTAGCCCTTAGGAAATCTCAAGGGAAAAGCCCACTGAAGTAGCAATTTATATGATATTCTTATTAAAGGCATAAACTGTTTAGATGATGTAACAGTCACAAAAAAATTTCAAGTACTGACCTCAGTTGAAAATATAAGGCTTTAAAACAACTCCAATGTTTATCAATAAGCCAATGAAAACATGAAATTATGGCCCATCTATAATTTAATTAAAATATTATACAGACCTTGTAGAGAATGACAGGTCTTGTAGCAAAAAAGAATAGAAATCTGTAGGTGATGCTTGGGGAAAGGTACGAGTCAAACAGAGATGCAAACAGTTATAAAGCATAGGCCCTCTGCTCATATCCAACCACACGCATACACACACACACACACACACACACACACACACACACACACACACACGTGGCATGGAAACACACTTACAGTGTGAAACAAAGCACAAAAAACCCTTGAAGTGAGGCAGCAAGGCACAGCACACTTATTATTTCTTTCTAAATACTATGTGAATTTTCTGATCAAGCTTTCAGAGAACATGAACTAATGAAGGATTATTTTATCTTCAATAGTTTTGATCTGTGGCTTCTGAGTTTTGTGTATGTTGTGTGTCTATGTGCAGGGTACATGTGTGTGCATGTATGTGCTTGTGGAGGCCAGGACTGGGTATCTGGTGTCTTCCTCCATTAAACCGTCTTATTTATTTTTCTGAGACAGGTCTTGGACTGAACCTGGTTCGGATAGGCTGGCTGGCCTGCAGCAAGCCCCAGTGACTGCCCTGCCTCCTCTCCCGACCTCCAGCATAGGACTGCAGGTGAACCCAGCCCAGATCAGGGTTTTGTATTCTGCGTGGGAAGAAGTCCTACCATCCACTCTTTTGCAAGAGTTCTCCATGTCTTATGCTATATGTTCAGTTTCCCGCTTCACATTTAACTCTACCTGGATTTCCTGAAAATAAGGAGTGAGTTAGGATGGCTGCATCCTCTGCATATACCACCGCCTGAGTTGCATTTTTCTGTAAGTAATTTTCTGTAAGTATATGAAAGGTCACTTTATCATAAACTATATTCCAACCACGTTATAGTGCATTTGAGATTCTATCCTGTTCCACTTATCAAAACCCAACTGTTTCATTTTACGGTCATTATTGAGCTTGGCAATGTATTCAGTGTCATATGTAGCTGACTCTCCCTTACACTGTTCCAGAATGAAACTGTTGTTGCATGACCTTTACCATAATATTGCAAAGAGGAAGAAATATGCACCAATAGGCATAAAGGCTATTCTTGTATGGTTACAAAATGCTACTGAGTTTACCTAATTTCTTTGCTTTTGGGTAACTTGGACATACCCAAGGGTATGTCATTTCAGTCACGCAGCTAGTGAATGGTGATCGCTGTGAAGTCTGCAGTGCATGTAGGGAACATCAACTGTCTGCTGCCCCTTCCCCTTCCACACTGCGGTACCTCTCCTGTTCTCAACCACGCTGCCGTCACATGCTGTCATGCAGCTGCACCTCTAGTTTCCCTGCCACACAATTGCAATGCACTTGCACCTTGTTTCTGAACACATTAAAGCCAGCCCTGCCACAGGGCTTCTCAGACTTGATGCAGCCCTGTGCAGCAGGACCCTGCATTTCATTCAAAACTTTGCTCGAACAACTTTCTAGTACCTAACACATCTAAAGCAACTGTTGGGCTCCTCAGAACAGCACCAACTCCCTTAATTTTGACAGCAAGTATTTTCATTCGAAGCACTTGCTTATTGGCTTACTGCCCTATCCAAGCATTACAACACAAATCTTGCTGACTAACTGCTATATTCCTGGCCTAGTGCAGAACACACTCAACTCAGTAGTGGGTTTGGCCTAATGCTGCTTGTACTCTTATGTTAGTTTGGGTCCTCAAAATTGTTCACACGAGAGTCTCCACATCCTCATGTAAGATACTGAGGGACCCTGACCCCAGTTGGTTCTGACTGGTAAATAAAGAAGCCGACAGCCAATGACTGGGCAGGGCAGACAGAAGTGGTACTTTCGGGATTCCCAAGGGAGGGACACAGAGGAAAGGAAGAGGAGATTCTCCAAGACCAGAGAGGGAGAAGGAGGAGAGGAGAGATGCCACCCCTGAGAAGGTGCAGGACAGAGAGGAAAGCTATCATGTGAAGGAGTCAGAAGAGTGCAGCTCAAGAGGGCTGCTCAACTGGTCCAGAGCAGCCAAGGTGGATTGTACGTTTAGTGAGTAATAACTCGGGATTATTGGTGGGAGGTGAATTATTATGGAGGATAAGCAGTAGC
This sequence comes from Rattus norvegicus, assembly GCF_021556685.1. Taxonomy (NCBI): domain Eukaryota; kingdom Metazoa; phylum Chordata; class Mammalia; order Rodentia; family Muridae; genus Rattus; species Rattus norvegicus. The sequence goes on along the minus strand of NC_141539.1, from coordinate 14,851,340 downwards.
CCAGCAATTGAGCCGTATTAGACATATCAAGATAGAAAGGCTGTGTATGCCTTCCCTTCATTTGGGAATGCAGAACATTGGGACAAGCAGTGTGGCACATGCCGCTGCTGGGATTTATATAATTATTTCAATACTACACACCTCCTATGGGGTGAAGGAATGAATGATGGCATCTAGAACTTACACTGTCAGCAGGAGGGGGGTCAATAGCAGGGGAGGAGGCTAGCAATACTACCAGAAGTGTAAGCTTTTACAATCACCTGCAGAATGTCCGGATGTAATCCTGGTTGACTCTGACAAAGCCAGCACACTGCTGGAAGGATTTTGGACCAAGCCCTTTTACCTTCTTCAACTGTTCTCGGTTGATGAAAGGCCCATTTTTCTCTCGCCACTCAATAATATTTTTGGCTCTATTGGCATTGAGTCCTGCAATATGCCTAGAAATTAAAAAGGTAAATTAAAGTAATAGAAATAAAAGTAGAAAGAAACAAAAGTTTGCACCTAAAAAGAAAATGGCATAAATCACTTGGATCTGAAAATCAACTGCAATTACACTTTACAATATATCCAGACTGATATTAAAATGAGAAAGGATAGGCGAGGGGTGCAGTGCAAAGCAGTGGCGAGCCAGCCGCTGCCTGTGATACTAGAGAGACCAACGCAGGACCAGAGCATCTAGCTGCCTCCCCACGTGGCTCGCAAGCTCTGCACCTCTCCACTCAGGGAAAGCTGCGCCCATCTCTGTGTGGCTTAGAAAAGGGATCTGAGTAGTAGCACACACAACTATCAGAACTGTCTTCTGGGTCTACTGATACACATAACTGAAGCAGAGAAAGGGACTTCTGGAACTTGAACTTTTTTTTAAATCCTACCTTTAATGATGGTCCTTTAATGCTTTCACCTCCCTTTTAGCCCTCCACCTACCAGAGTAGTGGAAAAGAGGATATGGGGGAAGTGGGCCTGTTTAGAAAGGTTCTTCGGAGCAACAACTCTCGTCTGTACTGTCTGAAAATTGGCAGTTCGGCAGTATCAGCTTGACCCATTCCCAAACACTTCATGGATACATCAGCAGTCCAGTGACATAGAGTCAGGATAGCGGTGGCACTACCTAGCAGTCAGCAAGGTCTCAGCCTTGGCACGAGTTAGCAGGAGAAATTCTCAGCTGTGCCTCTCTCAGCAAAGTGCAAGACCAACAATTGTTGCGTAGATACCTCTATAAGCAAGCCCAGCTCAGCTTCAGCCACTGTCCGTTGAGTCAGGTCAAACTCCCTCCAAACATCACATGTCCTCCACATGTCTTGCCTCAGCATGTGTGTCTCTCTTAGCTGACCTAACTCTGCCAATAAGCCTGAGTCTGTGGAAGCTGAAGCAGCAAAAAACTGTAGCACACCACCACAAGTTTTTGGTGTGTTTCTCTCTATGGAATCCCAACAAATGGAGCTCAATTATGCAATGTAAGCTTGACCAATACATGAGTGTCCTTAGTGAAGAATCCTTCATCATGTGTCCTTTCACGTGCTTGCTTTAGCAGAACATCCTTTCTCCTGTGTCTGATTCAGCTAAACACTCCTTCACAGTCTGCCTTAGCCTTTTACCTGCGTGCACTTCAGGAAAACACTCTTTCACATGTCTGCCCCAACAAAACATCATCCAACACAACTGCCTTTCCAAAGAACCCTTAAGTTTCCACTGCAGACTTCTGTGTGAATGGCAGGATTGGCACAAAGGCATGGAAACTATATCAATAAGAAGTTTGCTTGCTTTCAATTAAAAGATTCTTAGTTCGGAAAACTCTAACTCCACTGTGTAGTTTCAAGCATGGAATTATGACTTTCATGGCTTGGTAGGAAAGTGCTATCTTAGAATACAGAGGGTATTTTTCCACTATCACAGTTTCAGTGAGAAGGGTCTAGATCCTGGAATTTAATATGACATACCAGCAGACCTGTATATCTAGAGCTCTTCTGGGTGAACCAAAACAAAGAAAAGAAGAAAAGAAAAGAAAAGCAAAGAAAAGAAAAGCAGAAAAGAAAAAAAAAGAAAAGAGAAGGGGAACTCTTCTATAATCTGCAGGAGAACAGCCAGTCTGTGTTGATGGGTGACTTGTGGATCATGGAAAACCCAACAACAGACCTTGAACCCTCCTCTCTTTGGGTAGCCTTCAGCTTTGACAAATGTGTGCCAAAGACCAGGCTAGTGAAGCACACCTACTCTTCATCTGGGGGCAAAGCACTTTCCCACGCTGGCCCTATTTAAATTCTATCAGCAGCACTAGTGCAATCAATGGTCACCACGAGCCCTTCATTTGTGTACCCCTGAAAACAGCAGTATGAACTCTTGCCATTCTTTCCTTAAATGACACCTTCTTCTCTGGCAATTCTACAGGAACACATAAGCCTACAGACTGTCTATGTTTGACAACATTATATACATGTCCCCTTCTCTTAGCTAGCAAGTTAAACTCTTGTCTCACCTTAATAAAACCTCAGAACAGATGTTAATATCCACTCCCACAAAGCTGACACATTCTTCTACAACACTGTCCAGTGTGGCCTTGAGTAATGTCTGGGATACATCATGCTGAAAAGACAAAGACGAGGTAACAATCAAGATAAAGGAGATGCCATTCGTAGACTTTATTTTTGCTCAAATTTATTGGTAGCTAACATGTACCATGGGAAAACTTTATGCCTTCTAAGCATACTGTTAACAGTTATAATAGAGCTGAAATGAAGGAATCTGCTTCCACACATTCTAAACCATGCATACACAGTCATATATCACACACAAAAGGAAATAGGGTGGAAAAAAACACCCCAATAGACTGGTGTATTTTTGGTAATGATGTTCTTGCAGATGACAGCCTTAAATCTTCAAATTCAAACACTTGGAACATTCCAACACAAAAGGCTAAAATAATACTGGTGGCATATACCAAACACTGGTAAAGATGTGGCCCCAGAGTGCTCAAAGCACTATCACCCAAAGTGCATTTTTGAACAAATATACAAAATAAAGCAGTTTTTCCTGAAGGGTGTATTCTGTATGGTTTAACTATACTTACATAAAACTTAATCAGATACTTAATACGATACACAATGTGTACTGTTAGTCAATATAAGTTAAACTACAAAGGAATAAAAAAAAATTAACAAAGTCCCGAGGAACTGACCCAAAAAGAAACAGAAAACCTAAGAAGATCTATCAAGGAATTCAAACTCTAGATCGCATAATAAAAAAGACCTTGGGTCCAGATGCTTCATGGGTGAACATGACCAAACTTTTCCAAGAATAATTACTGTCAGTCCTCAAAAATTCCAATTACAGGAGGGACTGCTTCTCATCTTCTCCTGGAAGGCCATTATTAACACCAAAGCCAGACAGAGACACACAGGAAAACGGCACCCCTTACTAACATAGGTGCAACACAACACGGGCAACGCTCTTGCTCCTAGCAGTGATAGCCAGTGTGCAAAACTTAGATGTACATTCCTGAGTCTTTATCTGCTATAGCTCTGTCCTTTTCAATACATGACGTGCATATTAGTGTGGTTCCTTGTATGCAGCTACAAGGAAGCTGTCATTTATGTTGAGGTGGGTGCTTTCGGGATGCAGATGTTTGGGCAACGATTTAAGTTCCTGTGAGTGAGTCTGACTAAGCAAAGTCACTGGCTCACTGCACCCAAGTGGGGAGGAATCACTACTTCAGTCTGTTACAGTGCCCTATCTGGCATGAATAAATGTTCAAAGAAGTAAAGAGAACTTCTTTATAGTCTTCCACCAGACATTTCAGTGTGTTTTCCAAATAACAAGAACACTGCCACACACAGGTATAATACAACTATTAAAAGCAAGAACTTTATTGATACAAACAAAATTATCTAATGCATAGGTCATACTGAAGTTTCCTTCATCTGACACCCCATAAAGACATATATACAGGCAAAACACCGATGCACAATAAATACATTTTAAAAGTAAAAACACCAGCTTGCAAGTATAAGAAGCAAACAAAGGGAGAGAGAGACCCAACCGCCTGATCAGGTGGGCACTCCTGAGGCTGCAGAGCGGAAGAGACCACCAACACTGCTCACCCCTGCCCACATCCCTGGCCCAAGAGGAAACTGTATAAGGCCTCTGGGCTCCCGTGGGGGAGGGCCCAGGAGCGGCAGGACCCCTGCCAGAGACACCGCCGGAACCTGAAGGAAACAGACCGGATAAACAGTTCTCTGCACCCAAATCCCGTGGGAGGGAGAGCTAAACCTTCAGAGAGGCAGACAAGCCTGGGAAACCAGAAGAGACTGCTCTCTGCACACACATCTCGGACGCCAGAGGAAAACGCCAAAGGCCATCTGGAACCCTGGTGCACTGAAGCTCCCGGAAGGGGCGGCACAGGTCTTCCTGGTTGCTGCTGCTGCAGAGAGCCCGTGGGCAGCACCCCACGAGCGAACTTGAGCCTCGGGACCACAGGTAAGACCAACTTTTCTGCTGCAAGAAAGCTGCCTGGTGAACTCAAGACACAGGCCCACAGGAACAGCTGAAGACCTGTAGAGAGGAAAAACTACACGCCCGAAAGCAGAACACTCTGTTCCCATAACTGGCTGAAAGAAAACAGGAAAACAGGTCTACAGCACTCCTGACACACAGGCTTATAGGACAGTCTAGCCACTGTCAGAAATAGCAGAACAAAGTAACACTAGAGATAATCTGATGGCGAGAGGCAAGCGCAGGAACCCAAGCAACAGAAACCAAGACTACTTGGCATCATCGGAGCCCAATTCTCCCACCAAAACAAACATGGAATATCCAAACACACCAGAAAAGCAAGATCTAGTTTCAAAATCATATTTGATCATGATGCTGGAGGACTTCAAGAAAGATGTGAAGAACTCCCTTAGGGAAACACAGGAAAACATTAATAAACAAGTAGAAGCCTACAGAGAGGAATCGCAAAAATCCCTGAAAGAATTCCAGGAAAACACAATCAAACAGTTGAAGGAATTAAAAATGGAAATAGAAGCAATCAAGAAAGAACACATGGAAACAACCCTGGATATAGAAAACCAAAAGAAGAGACAAGGAGCTGTAGATACAAGCTTCACCAACAGAATACAAGAGATGGAAGAGAGAATCTCAGGAGCAGAAGATTCCATAGAAATCATTGACTCAACTGTCAAAGATAATGTAAAGCGGAAAAAGCTACTGGTCCAAAACATACAGGAAATCCAGGACTCAATGAGAAGATCAAACCTAAGGATAATAGGTATAGAAGAGAGTGAAGACTCCCAGCTCAAAGGACCAGTAAATATCTTCAACAAAATCATAGAAGAAAACTTCCCTAATCTAAAAAAAGAGATACCCATAGGCATACAAGAAGCCTACAGAACTCCAAATAGATTGGACCAGAAAAGAACCACCTCCCGTCACATAATAGTCAAAACACCAAACGCACAAAATAAAGAAAGAATATTAAAAGCAGTAAGGGAAAAAGGTCAAGTAACATATAAAGGCAGACCTATCAGAATCACACCAGACTTCTCGCCAGAAACTATGAAGGCCAGAAGATCCTGGACTGATGTCATACAGACCCTAAGAGAACACAATTGCCAGCCCAGGTTACTGTATCCTGCAAAACTCTCAATTAACATAGATGGAGAAACCAAGATATTCCATGACAAAACCAAATTTACACAATATCTTTCTACAAATCCAGCACTACAAAGGATAATAAATGGTAAAGCCCAACATAAGGAGGCAAGCTATAACCTAGAAGAAGCAAGAAACTAATCGTCTTGGCAACAAAACAAAGAGAATGAAAGCACACAAACATAACCTCACATCCAAATATGAATATAACGGGAAGCAATAATCACTATTCCTTAATATCTCTCAACATCAATGGCCTCAACTCCCCAATAAAAAGACATAGATTAACAAACTGGATACGCAACGAGGACCCTGCATTCTGCTGCCTACAGGAAACACACCTCAGAGACAAAGACAGACATTACCTCAGAGTGAAAGGCTGGAAAACAACTTTCCAAGCAAATGGTCAGAAGAAGCAAGCTGGAGTAGCCATTCTAATATCAAATAAAATCAATTTTCAACTAAAAGTCATCAAAAAAGATAAGGAAGGACACTTCATATTCATCAAAGGAAAAATCCACCAAGATGAACTCTCAATCCTAAATATCTATGCCCCAAATACAAGGGCACCTACATACGTAAAAGAAACCTTACTAAAGCTCAAAACACACATTGCACCTCACACAATAATAGTGGGAGATTTCAACACCCCACTCTCATCAATGGACAGATCATGGAAACAGAAATTGAACAGAGATGTAGACAGACTAAGAGAAGTCATGAGCCAAATGGACTTAACGGATATTTATAGAACATTCTATCCTAAAGCAAAAGGATATACCTTCTTCTCAGCTCCTCATGGTACTTTCTCCAAAATTGACCATATAATTGGTCAAAAAACGGGCCTCAACAGGTACAGAAAGATAGAAATAATCCCATGCGTGCTATCGGACCACCACGGCCTAAAACTGGTCTTCAATAACAATCAAGGAAGAATGCCCACATATACTTGGAAATTGAACAATGCTATACTCAATGATAACCTGGTCAAGGAAGAAATAAAGAAAGAAATTAAAAACTTTTTAGACTTTAATGAAAATGAAGGTACAACATACCCAAACTTATGGGACACAATGAAAGCTGTGCTAAGAGGAAAACTCATAGCGCTGAGTGCCTGCAGAAAGAAACAGGAAAGAGCATATGTCAGCAGCTTGACAGCACACCTAAAAGCTCTAGAACAAAAAGAAGCACATACACCCAGGAGGAGTAGAAGGCAGGAAATAATCAAACTCAGAGCTGAAATCAACCAAGTAGAAACAAAAAGGACCATAGAAAGAATCAACAGAACCAAAAGTTGGTTCTTTGAGAAAATCAACAAGATAGATAAACCCTTAGCCAGACTAACGAGAGGACGCAGAGAGTGCGTCCAAATTAACAAAATCAGAAATGAAAAGGGAAACATAACAACAGATTCAGAGGAAATTCAAAAAATCATCAGATCTTACTATAAAAACCTATATTCAACAAAACTTGAAAATCTTCAGGAAATGGATAATTTCCTAGACAGATACCAGGTACCGAAGTTAAATCAGGAACAGATAAACCAGTTAAACAACCCCATAACTCCTAAGGAAATAGAAGCAGTCATTAAAGGTCTCCCAACCAAAAAGAGCCCAGGTCCAGACGGGTTTAGTGCAGAATTCTACCAAACCTTCATAGAAGACCTCATACCAATATTATCCAAACTATTCCACAAAATTGAAACAGATGGATCACTACCGAATACCTTCTACGAAGCCACAATTACTCTTATACCTAAACCACACAAAGACACAACAAAGAAAGAGAACTTCAGACCAATTTCCCTTATGAATATCGATGCAAAAATACTCAACAAAATTCTGGCAAACCGAATCCAAGAGCACATCAAAACAATCATCCACCATGACCAAGTAGGCTTCATCCCAGGCATGCAGGGATGGTTTAATATACAGAAAACCATCAACGTGATCCATTATATAAACAAACTGAAAGAACAAAACCACATGATCATTTCATTAGACGCTGAGAAAGCATTTGACAAAATTCAACACCCCTTCATGATAAAAGTCCTGGAAAGAATAGGAATTCAAGGCCCATACCTGAACATAGTAAAAGCCATATACAGCAAACCAGTTGCTAACATTAAACTAAATGGAGAGAAACTTGAAGCAATCCCACTAAAATCAGGGACTAGACAAGGCTGCCCACTCTCTCCCTACTTATTCAATATAGTTCTTGAAGTTCTAGCCAGAGCAATCAGACAACAAAAGGAGATCAAGGGGATACAGATCGGAAAAGAAGAGGTCAAAATATCACTATTTGCAGATGACATGATAGTGTATTTAAGTGATCCCAAAAGTTCCACCAGAGAACTACTAAAGCTGATAAACAACTTCAGCAAAGTGGCTGGGTATAAAATTAACTCAAATAAATCAGTAGCCTTCCTCTACACAAAAGAGAAACAAGCCGAGAAAGAAATTAGGGAAACGACACCCTTCATAATAGACCCAAATAATATAAAGTACCTCAGTGTGACTTTAACAAAGCAAGTAAAAGGTCTGTACAATAAGAACTACAAGACACTGAAGAAGGAAATTGAAGAAGACCTCAGAAGATGGAAAGATCTCCCATGCTCATGGATTGGCAGGATTAATATAGTAAAAAATGGCCATTTTACCAAAAGCAATCTACAGATTCAATGCAATCCCCATCAAAATACCAATCCAATTCTTCAAAGAGTTAGACAGAACAATTTGCAAATTCATCTGGAATAACAAAAAACCCAGGATAGCTAAAGCTATCCTCAACAATAAAAGGACTTCAGGGGGAATCACTATCCCTGAACTCAAGCAGTATTACAGAGCAATAGTGATAAAAACTGCATGGTATTGGTACAGAGACAGACAGATAGACCAATGGAATAGAATTGAAGACCCAGAAATGAACCCACACACCTATGGTCACTTGATTTTTGACAAAGGAGCCAAAACCATCAAATGGAAAAAAGATAGCATTTTCAGCAAATGGTGCTGGTTCAACTGGAGGTCAACATGTAGAAGAATGCAGATCGATCCATGCTTATCACCCTGTACAAAGCTTAAGTCCAAGTGGATCAAGGACCTCCACATCAAACCAGACACACTCAAACTAATAGAAGAAAAACTAGGGAAGCATCTGGAACACATGGGCACTGGAAAAAATTTCCTAAACAAAACACCAATGGCTTACGCTCTAAGATCAAGAATCGACAAATGGGATCTCATAAAACTACAAAGCTTCTGTAAGGCAAAGGACACGGTGGTTAGGACAAAACGGCAACCAACAGATTGGGAAAAGATCTTTACCAATCCTACAACAGATAGAGGCCTTATATCCAAAATATACAAAGAAGTCAAGAAGTTAGACCGCAGGGAAACAAATAACCCTATTAAAAAATGGGGTTCAGAGCTAAACAAAGAATTCACAGCTGAGGAATGCCAAATGGCTGAGAAACACCTAAAGAAATGTTCAACATCTTTAGTCATAAGGGAAATGCAAATCAAAACAACCCTGAGATTTCACCTCACACCAGTGAGAATGGCTAAGATCAAAAACTCAGGGGACAACAGATGCTGGCGAGGATGTGGAGGAAGAGGAACACTCCTCCATTGTTGGTGGGAGTGCAGACTGGTACAACCATTCTGGAAATCAGTCTGGAGGTTCCTCAGAAAATTGGACATTGAACTGCCTGAGGATCCAGCTATACCTCTCTTGGGCATATACCCAAAAGATGCCCCAACATATAAAAAAGACACGTGCTCCACTATGTTCATTGCAGCCTTATTTATAATAGCCAGAAGCTGGAAAGAACCCAGATGCCCTTCAACAGAGGAATGGATACAGAAAATGTGGTACATCTACACAATGGAATATTACTCAGCTATCAAAAACAACGACTTTATGAAATTCGTAGGCAAATGGTTGGAACTGGAAAACATCATCCTGAGTGAGCTAACCCAATCACAGAAAGACATACATGGTATGCACTCATTGATAAGTGGCTATTAGCCCAAATGCTTGAATTACCCTAGATGCCTAGAGCAAATGAAACTCAAGACGGATGATCAAAATGTGAATGCTTCACTCCTTCTTTAAAAGGGGAACAAGAATACCCTTGGCAGGGAAGAGAGAGGCAAAGATTAAAACAGAGACTGAAGGAACACCCATTCAGAGTCTGCCCCACATGTGGCCCATATATATATAGCCACCCAATTAGACAAGATGGATGAAGCAAAGAAGTGCAGACCGACAGGAGCCGGATATAGATCGCTCCTAAGAGACACAGCCAGAATACAGCAAATACAGAGGCGAATGCCAGCAGCAAACCACTGAACTGAGAATAGGACCCCCGTTGAAGGAATCAGAGAAAGAACTGGAAGAGCTTGAAGGGGCTCGAGACTCCATATGTATAACAATGCCAAGCAACCAGAGCTTCCAGGGACTAAGCCCCTACCCAAAGACTATACATGGACTGACCCTGGACTCTGACCTCATAGGTAGCAATGCATATCCTAGTAAGAGCACCAGTGGAAGGGGAAGCCCTGGGTCCTGCTAAGACTGAACCCCCAGTGAACTAGACTGGTGGGGGGAGGGCGGCAATGGGGGGAGGGTTGGGAGGGGAACACCCATAAGGAAGGGGGGGGGGATGTTTGCCCGGATACCGGGAAAGGGAATAACACTTGAAATGTATATAAGAAATACTCAAGTTAATAAAAAAAAATATATATATAGAAATAAACAAAAAAATGTAAATAAGAAGTACTCAATTTAATAAAGATAAAAAAAAATTGCCAACAATAAAAAAAAAAAAAAGAAGCAAACAAAGAAGCGTGAGATGTCACACAGCCTGACAGTACTGCCCTCACATCGTCAGGACTGGAACAGGTCACTGGAGCTACTTATGTTAAATCTACTCTGATATTCGTGAGTTTGGTTACTAAACATAGGTAAAGCCATACTTAATCTGCCACTGGTGTGTTAATCACTATCCCATCACCATGCTGTTAACCAGCAGACATAAACAGCTTAAAAGAAGATCTGTTTCAGTTCAGGGTTTCAGTGTGCTGGGGAGAGCTTAGTAGAGGAGCAGCTGACATCACAGCAATCAGGAAGCAAATAGAGGTGGGAAGGGCCCCAGGACAAGTCACATGCCTGTGTTCACAACCTACTTCAGACAGGTCCTATGTCCCCATTTATAGAACCTCCCCAGATGGAGAATGGAGGCTTCGGCACAGGGACCTTTTGCTGTGTACTTCATTTATAAAGCACAACAGTGGCAAAAGCTAGTATACTGTTTCCAGGACAATTAAAAAGATTAGATCCAATTGTAAAGAATGACATACACACGTGCTCAAATACGTGTGTAATGGATAAGGTGACACCTCTTCTATGGGACAAAGCAAAGAGTGTCAGCCACTATTTATTTCATAATAATGTCAGGGATTTAGAATGAGAGACCACAGGAGCTTTGCACATGTGTTGGGACAGCCCTGTGAGCAGCCGACTCACTGAGGGTGGTGAGTACAAGGAAAGACAAGCTCCAGGACGAACTAGCCCTGGACTCTCTCCTCTGAGTCTGGTAATGAGGTTTCTTCACTGCTTAACAGGGAATAACAGATTTTCTTACTGTTCAAAAGCCTTGAGCTGAGACCACTAAGGTTTTCCAACCAAATGCCTTATCTGGGGGCTCAAAGTCTCCTAAGGAAGACAGAGGTGATGAAAAGAAGAAGCAGACTACCAAATACCTTGGCACTTTTTTCCAGTCAGGCATTATCTAAGTCTTTATAGCATCATCTAATCGAATTCACACAAGTCTACAGCACACATCTATGTCCCATAATATCTTCACAATAAGAAGATTCCTAGGGAACAGCAATGCCAATGTAAGCGTGAGTGTGTTCTTTATATGCCCAGCACAGGGGACTCAGACAAACACATGAGATAAGAGCTACACAGTGATGTATTCTGAAACTAAACGTCGACCAACCAATCAAATGAGAACCAGAGCAGAGTAGCTATTCACTAGAATACTGCATTTAAAAGCCTCCATGGCAACCCGAGCATGAGTGCTCCCTCAGTAGCTCTTTCCTTGAGAAGTCACGTGAGCACGCCTGTCTACTGCCATCCTAGCCTTTGCCAATGACGTCCTCTCCCTTCCTACTCAGGAAGGGGTTAACAGGCTCTCGTCTATCTGGGGAGGATACTAAAGGTCCTGCCCCTGGCTGAGGCAGAGGTGTCTACCAGACACCACACATGGAGCTAGGTGCTGACAGGGCTCGGAAGTGATGTGCCTGCAGTGTCTCAGAGCTTTGCTGAGACCTGCTGAAAGCCGAGACATGACACATGGCACTACCTGAAGTCACTGGTCCAAGAAGCGAGGCCCCCAGTGCTGACTACTAATAATCCCCAAGGACTTGTGCCAGGAAAAAATGGACCACTCTATTTTTAAAAAGGAGTTACCCAACTCTGCACTGGGGGTGGGGGAGTTATAGGAATCGTATAAACAGACTCCTTCAAATTCAAGGACAGACTTTTGGGCCATTATATTTTTACATAAAATTTATGAGATTTTAAAACAGGATTATAAATAGTCATTTATGCTAGTCAGCTTTCTGCGGCCAGAATCCACATTTTTATTATTTACCACGAACTTAAGGAGATCGCTCATCAAACTGCGTGTTCTAGTCTGTCCTTGAAGCACCGAAATCATCTCACAATTCTATTTTTTAAAGCCCTTTCATATGCAACAGCATTTCACTGTACACTAAAGTCCACACTAAATTTCAAGTGTGGTTCTCTGGCCCAGGCTTTGCAATCTTTATTTGTTTTGCTGTCACTCAGGTCCTTTCCTGGTCCTTAAAGATGACCCAAACACAAAGTACGGCTAGAAACCAACACGCAAAGCAAAGCAGCAAACAGCGGCACTGTACGGGAGAGCTCACCCAACTGCACGCAGGGCCAGCTTCCTCTGCTCTGCTCGCCTTGCACGGCCTTTGCTTGGTTGGCACAGGGCAGTGTGAGTCCTCTAGGGAGGTGGGAATGACCCACGGGTGAAGGAAGTGACAGGAAGCACTTGAGGAAACAGGACACAAAGGTCCTTAGGAAGCCCCGGGGAAAAAAAGGACAGAGAGCCTTTAGCCAGCTGGCTCTAGCTCTGCCCAGTCACACATAATTTTTACATGCAACAAGACAAACGATTTTGCAGAAAACCAAGAGTTTTTCATAAGCACATCCCTCAAACACTGCACTGAAGAGCACAGACGAGTTGTGCGCTTTAAAGGAGCCAACTGCAAGACCAGCTCACTCTGCTTATGGGGCCCTGGAATTAAGGTGGCAAAGGGCACTAGTCTTTCAGCACCAGAGGGATCTGGAAACAGACTGAAATATGGCCAGTGGTTAGGAGGGGAAAAACAACACAGGAAGAAGTCTCTGTAAATCCTCCCGATGAAGCAGAGGGAAGGGATGCTGGTGACTGCTAATGTGGCAGTAAGAATCCAGTTTGCATGAGTTTTTACTATTTAGTGGAAATCAATTATTCAAGCCAATTTGACAGAAAAATCCTTGGGACTACAACTTATTTGTTCTGCACAAGACAAATTGATTAATTTTAAGCGCCTAACCTTTTAGGGCATCACGTGAGTACCCACAGATGTTCGGTGAGCTTCCTTCTCGCTGCATGTGCAGACTCCTGTTTCCAGGACACACCTTTGGGAGTCTCGTGCAGCTGACAAATCTCTAGCAACTCTTCTGTGTCTGGCTTCAAGAATCCTGTCATTTACACCTTAATACTTGACCACTGATGCTACATAACAACTGTTGTCTGAGTCAAGCAGCCTGAGGAGGGAACCCACGCAGGGTAAAGCCCCAACTTTCCGTGTGAGGCCAGTTTCTAGACTTGGGGCAGCAGAGCAGTCTTACTGAGCTAACGAGGCACGCCCTGGAGTTTAAAGTACTGACACACTTTTTAAGATTTTAAGAACATACACTTGAAGAACAAAGCTCCTTTTGTTTGAGAGATCGTGTACTCAGAGTGAACACAGCCCCAGACCTCTAGACAAGAGTCTATGAAAACCCAGAGGGACCACAGAGGTTCCTGACATGGCACAGAGCTGCTGTATCCTTATCAATCATCGCGAGAAGACCATCTCCCTCCCCGCCCGCCTGCCCCAGATATTTTGTTGAGATCCCAGAAAAGACAAAGTTGGCTACCCTAGGCCTAGAGTAAGGGTTAATGTCTCTAACTTTAAAAACAATCTTTTCTCCCATGGATCCACTGGTTAGTTACTTCTAACAAACATGAAAGAATGAATTATGACAATCTCTTCCAGAACAGAAAAGCAGACATGGGACTTCCTAACTTATTCTAGCCAAAACTAGGTGGACATTTCAAACAAACTATAAACCCTTAGCTCTTATGAAGAGATGCAAACATCCTTAACATGAACAAAGCAAGCCGAAAACTTACTAAGAGAACTATAGCCACAGCCGACTGTGGTTTACTTGAAGTAGATAAGCTTAGCTCCAAACTCGATAGTCAATGGGCTCTGCCTACCACAAAAACAAGCAAAATCCCACAATTCTATACATGGACGCACAGAAGATTTGAAAACCAAACTCTTACTCATGGTACGATCAACATTCTGATAGAAAGGGAATACACTAAACAAGCTGACTGACTCAACTTGATTAAACACATTTATTTAAAGAACCCTACAGCTAACATTAGCAGGTTCAGAGACTAAGTTCATTACTAACACAGGGACAGATCCAGGACGCCCCTCTCAACACTGTCCTCCAAGACCCAGGAAGATGGAGGAAAGACGCTTATACACTGGGAAGGAAAACAATGAATCGTCCTTGTTGAAATCACAGGAAAAAAGCAAGATACATACAGACATATTAATATAAAGTTCAATCATATTTCTATAACCAATGGATGAATGGCACTTGGAATTAAAAAGATAGTATCATTTACTTTAGCAGTCCGGAAATAAAGAATTTAGGTTGGAGCTATAAATAGTCTCTCTCCTCCTCCCATCTTCCCTCCCTCTGTGTGTGTGTGAAAAGCACAAAACTTTGGCAAAATATACAGAAGAATTCAATAAGTGGAAGCTATTCCACGTTCACGGCTAGAATAACCCAATATTGAAAAGATGGCAGTTCTTCTCATCTTGATCTATAAATTCAAGCCAATACTAGTCAAATTGTAGCACATTATTTTCGGGACACTAAAGTTTATACATTTTATGAGGAGGAAAAACTCAGAATGACCAATGGAATACTGATGGAGACAAGCGAGCGAGCGGACCAACAAGATCCTACTTGCTATAAAACCTCAGTAAGAAAAACAGTAAGACACTGGGGGAAAACAAGCAAGCAAACAGAGTAAGGGAACAGAAAAGCCCAGAAAGTCTCATATGAACACAATGGACTGACCTTTGACAAAGAAACAAAGGCCATGCAGTGAAGCAAAGCATCTTTTCAAAAAACTGTTGCTAAAGCAGCTAGACACAGAAAAGATTAAAAATGAATCTACCTATTCTTAGTCCTGCTAGGGCTAGATGTCCCAGGGTGGGGTGGCACCCAAGGGGGGCTACCCCTTCTCTAAGGCAATGGGAAAGGGGTAATGGGTAATAGGAGTAGGGATTTGTAAGGGTGGGACTGGGAGGAGAATAGGGAGAGGGCTTCGGTCAGGATGTAAAGTGCACAAATAATTAATATAAAAAACAAACAATGAATTTAATCACAGAACCAGTTCAAAGTGAGCATGGACCTAAATGTGAAATCTCAAACTACCCACTCTTCACCAATCAAGAGAACTAAGTGACCTGTCTTACAAAGGAAATAAACTGATAAGCTGACTTCAATACCTTTACAGTCTTTTGTTCTGAAAAGGACAGCACCAAGAAAATGAAAAGAAAAGCCACGCATTGTGAGAAAATAGATTAGTTATAATCTAATAACAAAAGGTATAAGGAATTCTTCAGATTGGATAGTAATTATTTAAAATGGGCAAATGTAGATGGCAAACAGGCATGAGTAAGATGCTTTACACCGTGTCACTGGGGAATCCATACTAAAGTATTAAACAGGTCTAAACACTCAATACTTTATTCCTTGGTCCTTATCCAAATGAACTGAAAACTTATGTCAATACAGAAACTTTCACTTTCATCCTAATTTCCCAAACTCAGAAGCACCAAGATGCCTTCAGTGGACAGAATCGTAAATGGTGGCACACCCAGACAAGAAGAGGTCTGGCAGATCATGGGAAGGCATGAACTAACCCCAATGTACACTGTTAAGCCCAAGGTGTGACTCTCAAAGGCTTCCCCCTGTGTGACTCCATGTTCTGGGAAAGGTGCCTTATATAAACAACGGCAAGTGCTGATAGCTGACTGGAGGTGAAGGTGCTATAAACTGGCATGAAACAGGTAACTTTTCAGGGTGCTGAAACTACTCCCCAAGATCTAGAATACTAGATACATGCCATTACACTGGTGTTACAATCTACAGAATACTAGATACATGCCATTACACTGGTGTCACAATCTACAGAATACTAGATACATGCCATTACACTGGTGTCACAATCTACAGAACAAAACCTCTCGGGAATGAACTTTGGTGACAGCAGAGTCATCAACTGCAATAAATCACTACTCTGGTGCAGGATGCTAGTAGTTTGGGAACCCACTCTTCCATGCAAGAGGAAAATACATGAGTGCTCTCTAGTTTCTGCTCAGTCTTGTTGCAAACCTAAACCTCTCAAAATTCCTATCATATTCGATCTGATGTGTTGGTAAATTACTTGATTGACAAAACAAATGGAATATTCTGAGGAAGAAACAAAATCTGCACAGTGTCTCCCATATAAAATAAAAAGGGTAGGGTATACAAAACAGTGAGCCGACGTGGTCTATAACAGAGATCAGCAGTCATTCAACAGAAAGGTACATAGGATGGACCCCAGGACGGCAGGGGGAACAGGGCAAGGACTTTAAAAAAGTTTTAAGCTACTAAGAGGCAACTATGATAATAAACAAGTAAACAAACAAGTAAATAGAAAAAGAGAACAACCATGATTATAAAAATGTATCTGAAGTAAAAATGAAATTAGTGGACACAAAGTTATTAAGTTTAATGGTGGATTGCAGGAGAAATGTATCAGTGAACACAAAGAGACTGGTGGACATCATTCAACATGACAAATAGCATTAAGAGGAGGGACAGGGTGGGGACGGCAGAGCCTCAGTGATGGAAGTGACTGCAGGGCGGAAATCAAACTGGGTAAATGTGTGAGGCCTTAGAGCAAAGAGTAGATAGAGTAAAAATGTGAGGGAAAATTCCCCAGTTCTTTTGAAAACCGTTGTAAAGATTCAAGAAGCATGCTGAACCTCATGGAAGATTAGAAAACTATACATAGGAATGCTGTGAAGTGCTCAAGGGCTGGGCAACAGGGAAATGTGAGCACAGGACAGAAAGGGGGCTTCATACACCATACATGAAGGGCTGGCTACTGGAGTACTGGCTGAGTCAGCAGAAAGGGGGCACCATACTCAAAGGGTGAAGGGCCAAGGGCAGCGTCAGTACTGGCTGAGTTATCAGAAACAAAAGGGACAACGACATCTTCAAAGTTCAGTGTAGGAAAAAAAAGAAACACAAAACCCTGTCAACTTCAAATCTGTCACTCAAAAGAAATATAAAGGCAATTTCATTCAGATAGATGAGAACTGGGTGCCAGCCGACCTGCCCTACAAAAAATTCTATGAGGAATTTCTGACTAAAGAGAATTGACAACAGATGGGAAATGAGTGGACATGTATACAATTATGAGTTTGTGTGTATTCTAATTTAACTTAAAGGAGCATTTAAAGCAAAAGTGATAACATGATATGTGAAGATATGTATTATGCATGTGACACATCAATATGAAAAGAAAGGCGGGAACTGAGATAATCTGACCACTGCAGATTAGTGAAAAGGTAAGAATATACATCACAATCCCTAGCATAACCACTCAAAAAAATGCAGAGGAGTGCAGGTGAAAACCAATGCAATGAAAGTTGAAAACCAGAAATTTTATGACTCTTCTTTCCAAAATAATCCATCAAAGAAAGGCCAGAGGAGCAGCAGGCAGACGGGAAAACAGAAGTGCACAGCTGCAGACCTCAACGCAGCAACATAAACATGCCAGCTACAGTTTAGTGACATAAACACTTCAATTAAACGACAAGTTTGCCCTTTTATCACTTTGTCTTTGCCTTTTGATACATAGATCATACTTTAAAGACTACTGTAAACAGCTGAGGAGATGGCTCCCGCTGGGCAAGCAGGAAGACCTGAACTCTGATCCCAGCATCTGCCTGAAAAGCCAGCAGTGCTGCTGCCCTCTTGCAAAGCCCAGCACTGTGCAGGCAGAGCAGGCAGATCCCTGAACATCACTGGGCAGCTAGCCTAGCCAGACTCATGAGCTCTGGTACAATGAGATCCTGTCCCAATAAATAAGATTCCTGCTGTTGACCTCTGGCCTACACTCTCATGCACAGCACACACAGAACCATATAAAAGAAAACCAATTTGAGCTTCCAAGCCATTAGCTGAGATGCCATAGCTCACAGCTTAGAAGGGAACTCTGATACTCAATGATGCTCTCTACTGTGGGCTTCATGGTTCTAGAGCAGGTGACTGGTGTAAAATAGAGCACTCTGGGGTTTGTCCACTGGACTAACAGTAGATGACCTCCCTGGACACTTGGTACCCTTGACTTTAAATTTAAAAGAGAATTTCTGCTATATAAAGTTATTATCTGCAAAGCTAGAAGCATTCTCATCCCCGCCTTCATAGGTTCTGAGCAAAGGAGCACAGGTCAGTAGCAAAGCTTGCTAGTAGGAGCTTGTTTGGTCCCATTCCTTTAAGACTTTGATCTCACCCTTATAAATTCCCTGTGATAACAGAGACTTAAACAGAATGTACAGCTTCTTTATGAATCATGGAAATAAGAAGTGAGTCTTTCACACGGCCCTAACTGTTCAGTGCTTGCATTTTGACTGACGCAGACTCACTCTGTCCTGCAGCAGGTGCTCTTATGTCCCCTCGTGGGTACAGGATGACATAGTAGCGAAGACAGAGCAACCCTGGCTCAGTAAAGGCTCCTAACTCCTAAATGCCTGCCATGCCCACAGACTTTTCTAAACCAAGATCCACTCCACCATAACAAGAACATTAACACATCTGAGCTGGGCCACACCTCATGTGTGGCCACACAGCTAAAACGTAATCTTGGCTCATGACATAGACATGAACAAACACACACCAATTAGTGACACAGTTTGACCTGACACAATACAAAGGAGTTGGCATTTCCACTATAAATCTTTATTTTTAGCAATTTATGGCTTAGCCATAAAAGCAGACTTCAGGGGAAAAAAAACAGCAAAAAAATTTAGCCACAACAGAGACAATTCCCTTCTAATAAACTAGAAATAAAACATTGTAGAAAGTCTGACCTGAGACTGTGGGAGGGGGAGAGGACCTCTGTGGGCACGAACACCCCTTGTCAGCCTGGTGTATAACTGTCTCCAGAAGGTGGGGTGGCTGGAGAGCAAAGAACCAAGGCTTTTCATAAAGACAAATAAGGTTCTTTGATGATACTTCTAAGTTCTAAGGTGAATATTTGCTCCCCAAATGCATATCCATACACACATGTGGCCACATATATCGATGGCTACCAATTGGCTTCTGGGGATTATTATTAGAGACAGCTTACTTTCCCCAGTAAAACCAAAGGCTGCCATTGCCAGCCCTGAGTCCACAGCAGCACACTCACAGAGCTGCAGAGTAAATACTAATGACAAGGCTCCCTTTGCCTTCAGTACCGAACTTTGCAAGCCGTCATGGCAGCAAAGAGCCCAGGGGCTTCATGTGATCTGCGGTAATTCTGCACCCCTAGCTCCCTGCATTGCTAGAAATGAACAAAACCCACCTCCTCATTTCCTGTTCTCATCTGTGGAGTGAATACCCCATGCACAGACCTGCGAAAAGCGAGTAACTTCGTTTCATTTTCGGGTGTATCTGGCACATACCGAGTGCTGAACCCTGCCACCTTCATGTGCACTGCACGGATCGCTAGATCAGCTAAGGATGTTTTCCTGTGTTATGAGCCACTTAGACTATTCTCTGTATCTCTACTTCCTATTGCCTCACTGCCAAGTACCCTGCAGGGACTCAATACACTGGAGAAAAGAGGGTCAGCCGGGGCCGAATTTCTTGTAGTTCAGCCTTTGGATTCTTCTTGCAGAAGCTGAGACTTAAAATAAGGAAAAAGAGTTGCCCACAAGTCGGAAGAGGTACTGGTGCATGGGCAGTCAGATGGTGTGAGAAGACTCTAGTGCACATGCACATTAGAGAGAAGCCCTTGCTAGCGGCAGACTCAGAGCCAAGTTTTACAATAAGGCCTAAGCTGCTCTAGCATACGCGAGCACGGGCCCACGGGCAGCACTCTCCACGTCTGCAGAAGAGCGGAACCGGGGGCGGCTCCAGGATAGAGTTCCTATTAAACTCCACCACAACAACCTCTGATGCCTCTGTCCTTAAAACTCAATAAAACTTAGCACCTGGCATCTTGGATACCACTAATTTCATACAACTCAAGACACCAAAGAAACTGGAGGATCTGGAATGAAAGTACAAAGAAATACTATAAAAAAATACAAAAATTACTACTGGCTAGCTCTCAGGTCAGCCTTTAGAGTGCATCCCCAACTGCCCTTACCACAGCCAGATGACATTATAAACCAGCAGCAGCTAAAACTGACTTAGTGCCACTGCTAGAAAGGTCGCCCAGCTGACAGCTGATAGACAGCCAATAGGTGGTGACAGTTTGGTTTCTGGCATGAAAAGTGTTCATTTAAATTCATTCTATGTTTTTTTAAATTTACATTTCAAATGTTATCTCCTTTCCCAGTTTCCCATCCATAAAACCCATATCCCATCCTCCCTCCCCTTTCTTCTACAAAGGTATTCTCCACCCATCCACCCTACCCTTCCTGCCTCCCCACCCTGACATTCCTCTACACTGGGGGTGGTGGGGTGTGTTTCAACCCTTGGCAGGAATAAGGGCTTCTCCTTCCATGGGTGGCCAACAAGGCCATCCTCTGCTACATATGCAGTGGAGCCATGGGTCTGTCCATGTGTACTCTTTGCATGGTGGTTTAGTCTCTGGGAGCTCTGGTTGGTTGGTATTGTTGTTCTTAGGGGGTTGCAAATCCTTTCAGTTCCTTCAATCCTTTCTTTAGCTCCTCCAATGGAGTCCCCTTTCTCAGTTCAATGGTTGGCTGTGAGCTTTTGCCTCTGCATTTGTCATGCTCTGGCAGAGCCTCTCAGGAGACAGCTATATCAGGCTACTGTCAGCAAGCATTTCTTGGCATCAGCAATATTGTCTGGGTTTGATGGCTGTATGTATATGGACTGGATCCCCAGGTGGGGCAGTCTCTGAATGGCCAAATTTTGTCTCCGTATTTCCTCTTATGAATATTTTTGTTCCCTCAAAGTGAAGCATCAGCACTTTGGTAATCCTTCTTCTTGAGCTTTGTGTGGTCTATGGATTGTATCTCCGGTAATCCGAGCTTTTGTGCTAATATCCACTTATCAGTAAGTGCATACCATGTGTGTTCTTTTGTGATTGTTACCTCACTCAGGATGATATTTTCTAGTTCCATCCATTTGCCTATGAATTTCATGAAGTCATTGTTTTTGATAGCTGAGTAATATTCCATTGTGTAGATGTACCACATTTTCTGTATCTACTCCTCTGTTGAAGGGCATCTGGGATCTTTCCAGTTTCTGGCTATTATAAATAAGGCTGCTATGAACATAATGGAGCATGTGTCCTTGTTATATGTTAGAGTATCTTTTGGGTATATGCCCAGGAAATGTATAGTTGGATCCTCAGGTAGGATTATGTCCAATTTTCTGCGGAACTGATTTCCAAAGTGGGTGTACTAGCTTGTAATCCCACCAACAATGGACGAGTGTTCCTCTTTCTCCACATCCTCGCCAGCATCTGTTGTCACCTGAGTTTGTGATCTTAGCCATTCTGACTGGTGTGAGGTGGAATCTCAGGGTTGTTTTGATTTACATTTCCCTGATGACTAAGGATGTTGAACAAATCTTTAGGTGCTTCTCAGCCATTCGATATTCCTCAGCTAAGAATTCTTTGTTTAGCTCTATACCCCATTTTTTAAAATAGGGTTATTTGATTCTCTGGAGTCTAACCTCTTGAGTTCTTTGTGTATATTGGATATTAGCCCTCTATTAGATGTAGGATTGGTAAAGATCTTTTCCCAATCTGTTGGTTGACATTTTGTCCTATTGACAGTGTTCTCTGCCTCAAAGAAGCTTTGCAATTTTATGAGGTCTCAATGTTGATTCTTGATCTTAGAGCAAAAGCCAATAGTGTTCTGTTCATGTGTTCAAGACTCTTCCCCACTTTCTCTTCTATTAGATTCAGTATATCTGGTTTTATGTGGAAGTCCTTGATCCACTTGGAATTGAGCTTTGTACAGAACAACATGAATGGATCAATCTGTATTCTTCTACATGCTGACCTCCAGTTGAACCAGCACGATTTGTTGAAAATGCTATCTGTTTTCCACTGGATGGTTTTAGCTCAACTCTCAAAGATCAAGTGACCATAGGTGTATGGGTTCATTTCTAGGTCTTCAATTCTATTCCAATGATCTATCTGCCTGTCTCTGTACCAATATCATATAGTTTTATCACTATTGCTCTGTAATACAGCTTGAGGTCAGGAATGGTAATTTCCCTAGAAGTTCTTTTATTGTTGAGGATATTTTTCGCTGTCCTGGGTTTATGGTTATTCCAAATAAATTTGCAAATTGCTCTTTCTAATTCTATGAAGAATTGAGTTGGAATTTTGATGGGGATTGCATTGAATCTGTAGATTGCTTTTGGCAAAATGGTCATTTTTACTACATTAATCCTGCCAATCAATATATGAGCATGGGATATATTTCCATTTTCTGAGATCTTATTCAATTTCTTTCTTCAGAGACTTCAAGTTCTTGTCATACAGATCTTTCACTTGCTTGGTTAGAGTCACACCAACTTATTTTATATTATTTGTGACTACTGTGAAGGGTATCATTTCCCTAATTTCTTTCTCAGCCTGTTTATCCTTTGAGTAGAGGAAGGCTACTGTTTGTTTGAGTTAATTTTATATCCAGCCACTTTGCTGAAGTTGTTTATCAGGTTTAGGAGTTCTCTGGTGGAATTTTTGGGGTCACTTAAGTATACTATCATATCATCTGCAAATAGTGATATTTTGACTTCTTCCTTTCCAATTTGTATCCCTTTGACCTCCTTTTGTTGTCTGATTTCTCTGGCTAGGACACTGAATAGGTAGGGAGAGAGCCTTGTGTAGTCCCTCATTTTAGTGGGACTGCTTCAAGTTTCTCTCCATTAAGTTTGATGTTGGCTACTGGTTTGCTGTATATTGCTTTTACTGTTTTCAGGTACGGGCCTTGAATTCCTGAGCTTTCCAAGACTTTTATCAGGAAGGGGTGTTGAATTTTGTCAAACTCTTTCTCAGCATCTAATGAGATGATCATTTGGTTTTTTCTTTGAGTTTATTTATATAGTGGATTACGTTGATGGATTTCTGTATATTGAACCATCCCTGCATCCCTGGGATGAAGCCTAGTTGATCATGATGGATGATCGTTTTGATGTGTTCTTGAATTCAGTTTGTAAGAATTTTATTGAGTATTTTTTTGCATCAATATTCATAAAGAAAATTGGTCTGAAGTTCTTTCTTTGTTGGGTCTTTCATTCTTTAGGTAGACACATTCATTCTGTTATCTCAATGCTCAGGAGACTAAGGCAGGAGAGTTTCTGAAATTTCATGCCCAATCTCACAGCAAGTTCCTGCCCAGCGAGAGCTGTGTAAGGAGACCATGTTGCATCCTTTTCTTTTTTTTTCTCCCCTGCTCCTCTCTCTCTGTTTTAAGAAACAGTCTTTGACAGTTCAATGTATGACAATTAACCTTTCTCCAGAAGTGTCTCCATGGGTCATGGCAGGATTAGGAGATCTCTTTATCCCACAGAGTAATGATTTGTAGTAGAAATATTGAAGAATTTGGAAAACTCCTCAAAAAGAAGAACTGAATTGTCCTTACAGATCAGCCATGCAAGACATACTCACATACTTACTGCTTTAATTCTTGAAACTACTAAGGAGACTATTTTATTAGTGTTAGATTTGGTTTAGAGAATATCATTTTAAGGGAGTTTTGGTTTCTAGGATGAATTTGTACATTGTTTATAGTTTACTTTGAGAGTTTTGTTTGTTGACACTGAGAAGAAACAAAAAGGCAAAGGAACTACAGAGAAATTCTAATAATGGAGGCACTACTGTTTGCGTCACAAAAGCAGAACTGTTTGGAATATGTGCTGTTATGAATGGAAAATCCAAGAGATGACCACAGTCCATTCTACTGGGAAGCAGCAGTGAGCTTCATCCTGTCTAAAAGATAATCAGCGGACTGGGGCTGCCACTTGGAGAGGGAGAGCTCGCCTTGCTTTCACGCACCTAAAAAAAAGAAAACAAACCAACAAACCCAAGTAGTCCCAGGCCACCACTAAGGAAACTGAAACTCCTAAGGTGACTTTGAGTGATAACCACAGCTTATAACCCTGCCGTCTTGATTGTGAGAGACCTGTGGTTTGTGGATTAGCACGTGGCTGTCATTCCTGAGAGGAAGTTACATTATGGGGTAAAGACAATTATCTAATGTGATGAAATAAGTAGTCACCCAGGGGGCAAGGAGCTGTGGTGGCCTCCAGGAAGGGCTGATGCTAGTCTCAGGTTTTTAATACAGTGTTAATGAGGTTTGTAGCATTATAAACAGGGTCAATGTGTTCAACTGGAGGAGGAAGAGGAAGCTGAGACTCCTTGTATACACATAAGTCTGGGATGCCTATTAGATTTCTAACTTGTAAACCACAGGTAGTAGGTATGGAGGCTAGGAGTTCAGAGATCTGTAGAATTTAGAGGACGGACCACCTACTCTCCAGACGGGAGGAACATACTAAGCAGGAAAGTCCTGGGAGAAGGTGCAGTAGAGCAGAAAAGGGTCCATAAGAAATGAGGTACAAAAGGGGACATGTGCATTAAGCAAGAAGGCACCAGAAATCTTAATACCACGTTTTCTATACTTGCTATGTACAAATGATGCTGAAAGCCCATCTGTGAAAGCCAGGAGGTAGTGCTCTACTATTCTGTGAAGAACAGCCTCCAGAGTCTATACAAGTCCAGTGGTATCCACAGGACAGGGCCTTTAAGCTGTAGCAGCAGGTACTCCATATGCGGCTGTGACAGGGTTGGATTGCCATAGATCCATCAGTTTGCTTAGCAGTTTTTCGTACAAGGAGCAGTATGAAAAAAGTGCTACAGGGAACCCATATGGGCTGCCATACGGGCTGCCAGAGTCCACCCAAGTCTTCAGAGAAGAGTTGCTTCGAGTAGTAATCTAGAGAACATTAATGCTGGATACTAGGAGAAGTACAGTATCTTCCATGACACAGAGGAATAAGACGCTAGGACAGTATCTTCCATGACACAGGAGAAGGAACTGAAGCAACGGCCTAAGTTCCTACCGGCAATGGAGCAGAAGGCTCTGGCAGAAGGCAAAAGGCTCTGTCTCTGGAGCCCAAGCATTTAGACACGATATTCCTATTAAAGAGTTAGAAACCCCAGCTTTTTGGTGTGAGTTACAAAGAAAACCTGCCAACTTTACCTATCTCTTGTTTTTTTAAGGGCACGTTTTAAAAATAATTGTCAACATACCTTTTCTTGTTTATAATATGGCTCCCGCTCATTCGTAAGACTTGGTATGACCAAAACTGTTCAAAGAGAATAGATAAACCTTTAAAATTCTGTATTACAAATCTTACGTAGGTGGGAGCTGTGTGCAATTTTAGGAAAAAAAGAAAGATGAGTGATTGCTCAGGAAATGGTGACTTGCCATGACAGGGTATAAGTCTGAGCCACCATAAAACTATAATTTCCTTTCTCCTGTTTCCTTCCCTCTAATTTTTCTATCCTTCTGTCACTAAAAAGAATAAACTGTACCATTTTATCTGACACACAGAAAATAATTATGATTAGCCATCTAAGCGGCTCAGCTATGAGTGACAGATGTACTTCTTCATCCATGGAAATGACTACTTTGGGCATTTCGATTACTGTGGGTTCCTCCACACAACAGTGTACACGGAGGTGAACACGTGTGATGCCCACAGCAGACTCAGAAAGGAGAAATGTATCTCACCAACTGTCTTTTGTCTGTTAGTCTTTCTTCAGAGTAACCACATGCCCTGATGAGATTCCCAAACTGCATTTTCACACCTAGACAGACATGTTGGTGCACGCCTGTACTCCCAGCACTTAGAAGGTAGAAACAGGCGGATCTCTGTGCGTTTAAAGCCAGCCTGGCCTACAAATTGAGTTCCAGGACAGTCGGGGACACACAGTGAGACTGTTTCAAAAACAAGACAAAACAAAATCCAAATATGGAACTGCATCTTCTGCCATAACAAAGAAATAATGCCACACTACTTGGTTTCCCTGGGTTAGTGTTTCTTGAACTATAATTCAAAAGATCACACCTTCTCCCCTTAACCTAGTACATCACTGAGTCTAGGACAGGGTGAAGTTGAAAGTCATGGCCTGGAGCTCAGCAGGAGTGAATGCCAGCTGATGACAAAGGTGTCAATGCTCCACAGCGAAACAGAGAAAGGAGCAGTGTGACAATTTCTCAATGACAGAGTTCCCCTTTACATAACCATCATTTACAATGGAATTATGACATCCCTGATATTTTGATGCAAAAATTGTCCTTTTTAAAACTCAGCTCAAACAAGAGAAAACTTTAGCAATGCATCAGCTCTCTACAACCCGACTGCCTTAGTTATCTACTGCTCTGTAACAAATTACCCCAAAGCCTGGCCACGCACAACAAGAGCTTACTTTCTCAGTTTCTGCACAGCATAGCAGAGCCTCTCAGGAGGTTCTCCTATGAGCTTTCTGTCAAGAGACAGGCTGGAGCCACGGTCAGGTCAGAGGTTCCTGGTGAGGCGGCTTGCATAACTGCCAGGGTCCTCAGAGGCCCCAGGTCTCAGCATACAGGCTGCATATGGCTGCACACGGCATGGGAGGTCCCTTCCCAGTGAGTGGGTCGTGAAGATGGGTGAAAGCGGTTGTTCACTAAGTTGAGATAACTGGGATAACTGGGTCTCAGAGACACAGCACCACTTCCCCATCAAGTAGTGGGTAGAAAAGCTGGTACAGTGGGGGAAGAAATAAGACGAGTGTGAATACAACGAGTCAGAGTCACTGACAAATATCCTGGAAGCTAGTGGCCACAATAGACTTTTAGAAGATGTCATTAGCCCATGAAATAAAAGATCTAGAAACTGCTTCTACCAGCAGAATAGAGGCCAGAGGGGACGAGAACAGTGTTCTGGCAATGGCTGTAATACTAACCAGCTCCTGAGATTTCAGTTTCTTTAGACAGAGGATGGGCTAACCAGGCCTTAGATGTCTTTCTCAATACTAACATCTTACTGTCTGTAATTTTATACAAGGAATGAAGCCAACATCTTAACTCAAGCATCTGGGGTGCAGAGCCATGCTACCTTGTTCTGCCTCCAGCTTGTGAGCTTCTTGCCTTAGCTTCTGAACAGCTCCTGCCCTCTCAGTGTTAGATAAATTAAAATAGTAAGTGAAATACAATTTCCTGACGTCATCAGTTACCACCCAAAGCACAACCTACCCCACGCCCTTAAATGCTTCAGAAGAGCTGACTTTTCTTTTTACCCTTCACTGTAGTGGGTTTGGTGGTTTTGTTGCCCATTTGAGAACTGTGCTGTTTTATTAAAGTAACAATGCTTTTCATGTAATGTGAGGCTTCCCTCATGAGACCGCCATGCTGTGACTGTTGCCGCCCCTTGGAGAGAGATGCTCGTTCACACAGACAGTGTGGACACCTGCTCTGCTTAAAATGACGTGCGTGAGGAGGTGCTCAGTGCTTTAATCGTGCTTTCTTTTGTTCTCTCTTTTCCTTCCTTTTCCTCCTTCTTTCCATTTCTCAGAGGCACTTTATGATAGTTAGTTTTTAATTAGTTTTTTTGTTTGCTAGTAGTTTTCAAAAGAAACATCAAAGGCTATGCCAATACAGGATAAAAAATACGGTAATTTTGAAAGGTTCTTTATCCTCTTAGCTAAAAACAACAACATAACCATGCTGTCTGGCATCATTCTCAGGTAATTCCTTCATGTCTTATCCAGTTTCCTCCGGGTATGCTGCTGAGTCTCCCGGACACTAACGTCCCCACTGGGAACTGGAAGCAGCTCTGTGGCCGCTCAGTGCGTAGGACACAAGCTTCTGGTGTAAAACGCAAGGCTAGGAGTCAGTCAGAAGGAATGATGCAAATGTTCTCAAAAATATTGCCAGACGGGCTGGCAAGAAGGCTCAGCTCGCAGAGGCACATGCCACAAAGCCCTGGCCGTAGGTGTGTGTCCCTGAGACACACAGTGGAAAGAGAAAATCAACTCCTGCAGTGTCCACACACATGTACATACACATATACACCCCCTACACACATGTACAAATGTGTAACGTATGTAATGTGTGTAAAAAATGGGTAATAAATTAAAAGGAAATATTTCCAGAGGGCAAAGAAAAATAAAAGCAAAATCACACAACTAAATTGACTTCATTCTAAGAACTCGAAGCAGAGAAAAATCATCTTGGGCACAACAGACATCACTTTTACCGCGGTTAACAATAGATCACTGTCATCGATGTTTAAGGCTCTGAAGAACAACTGTCTTTCAAATAATTGCAAAGAACTTGACAAACATTTGTAGGAATAAATGGAATGTGTCTTAGCTTCTGTGGTCAAAATTTCTGGTACTCAGCTGAACATGATTCTGGCGTAAGACTACCATGGTTTTCAACACTCCATAAACATTAACATTATTAATGCAGATCTGCCACTTGAAATATTCTACCCATATCCTCTCCAGCAAGGAATTCTCTTTTTACCCATTAGTCTCTAGTGACATATTTGTGGCACTTACAAATTTAAAAGGCTGTCAGAGTCTAATAACGGCGTTTTAAGGAGAGTCACGTGGGCACAGATCAGAAAGAACTAGAATTAATTTCAGAGGATTTACTGCATAGGTTAGGGGTCACAGTGTGGCAAGTTTCTCTCTACAATGTGAGATTACAGAGGCAATACCTTGCAAGGGTAAAGAGAAACCAGAGGAGGAGTTAGTACTAGTTAAGCCATGAAACCCAAGTTAGAAATGCATAAAATCATAAATGAACACCATGAAAAAAGCCACATGCTCTCAGTGACCATGCATGGACAGCAGCCTGAGCCACACTTGCTTTTAATGGTGTCTGTTATGAGGCATCCAATCAAATTCTTGACCATGAGAAAACTCACCCATACAACCTTTCCATTTCAACAAGGACTAAATTTAAAGATGTAAGTTCTAGACCATTCTCCCAGTGAAGTTTAAGAAAAGCTTGAAGGAGAACAACAAAAAAGACCATGGTTGTGTTTTTCCTTGATGAATCCCCCCATCTGTCACCAGGTATCAGCAGCTTGGGACATGTTTGCTTCAGTGCCTCAGCACTGAGCCCCTTGAGGAGGACATTGTAGGCTTGCACATCACAGAGAGAATACAATTGAGGAGGGAGCTTCCCAAGTTAGGTAGAACCTCGCCAGACTTGGAATGTGTCAGAGACCATAATGGATAAGTCAGTGACATTTATTCAAAGCCAGGCTATAGAGCAGTTTCCTTCCAAGACAGTAAAAGTTAACAGGCCAACAACTGATGCCTCCTGGGCTGGCTTCACACAGGCCTTCAGCATTTGTGCCATGTGCAAAAAGTAGCCCGAGGAACGTAATGATCCTCACAGGGACCATTCTTCTACACAGAATTCTAGTTTCTGTCTTCTGCACATGGTATTCTCTGTCTGTGTGTCAAAAGGTCTTTGTTTTCATAAGGACATTGGTCACTGGATCAAAGTCCCCGCTAATCTATCATGACCTTATTTTAGCAAGCTATATCTCAAAGATCCTCTTTCCAACTAAGGCATGAACTTGTCAGGGACACAGCTCAACCATGACATCCACAAGGCTTACCCCAAGAAGCATGTAAGATATTTATTCCACCTCCCCTCAACTAAGAGAAATGCACAAACACATACTTGTTTCTTCACTGAGGAGGACCTATATATAAAGCCACCAGAAGAAGTCCTCTTCGGTGTGGCAGGTAGGCACTTTCCCCTCAAGAGTTCCTGGCAAAGTAGAACACACTAATGACACTGCTATATAAAACAGAGTTCTTGTCTGCTTTGGATGACTGGATCCTTAACAACATTTTTTTGTTAATTCTTTGGGAATTTCATATAATGTATTTTGATCATATTCATCTCCCCTTCCTCAAGTCTTTTTATATTCACCTTTACCACTATAATTTGAGTTTTCATTTCTCTCTCTCTCTCTCTCTCTCTCTCTCTCTCTCTCACACACACACACACACACACACACACACACACACACACACACACACACACACACACACACACTCCAACTTGCGTTGCTTAACTACTTTGGGAATGGGGCCTACTATGGAGTAGGGCTGCCCTACCAGTGATTTTTGTCTTTAGAGAACCCAGTTCTCTGTCTCCTCGAGCCATCACATGCCAGTAGCTCCTCAGCTGGCAGGTCCTCTGTTGATGCTCTTTAGGAACAGATGATTCTTAAGCTCACTTCTTTTCATACACTGTGGGATTTGCTGGATGCAGTCTTATGGCAAGATCACCACTCTTTTATTGGCATTTGGACTTCCTTTTCTTTCTGTCTTTTTAATGGGGTGGGGGTGTCAGCACATTAAATTCCCAAATGTTCATTTTCTCCTCAAACCACACATTTTGCATTTCTTTTTGCCCCACTTGCTCATTTTTATTATGGACCTACATAAGGGTGTTCACTAATAATCGAGCGATACAGTCAATTTTAGGCTATCTTGAAATCTCCTCTGCCAACAAAATTAGTCCAAAACTCTTCAATTTGGGTTCAGGCAGATTCTTATAACAAGGGCAAAAACCAATCTACGTTCTTGGCCAAAACACCAAGAATGGTCTCTAGGCCAATTCCTAACATTGTTTCTTTCTGAAACCTCCTGAGCCAGGCTTCAATAGTCTACAGTGCTCTCAGTACTACTATTTTCCAAGTTCCTACTTAAAGCATTCAATTGTTTTCCTAGTGCAAATCCCACAGTCTTCCATATTACTCCAAAAAACCCAGCTTGGTCAGGGCTGGTTACATACCCTGGTACCCATAGCCTGGCACCAGCTTTGGTTTTAGTCCCTTTCTTACTGTGAAAAGACACCATGATTGAGGCAACTTAAAGTGTCATAGAGTGAGTCCACAACCATTCTGGTAGGGAGCATGGCAGCAGGCATGACACTGAAGCGGTAGCTGAGAGCCCACTTCTCTATTCAAAAGCATATGGTGAGGCAGTGGGCACACTAACTGGGAATGACACAGGCTTTTGAAACCTCAAAGGCCATTCCCCCTCCCTGAGACACATCCAACAAAGCCACACATTTCCAAACAGTTCCACCAACTGTGCACCAAGTATCCCAACATTTGAGATTTGCCGGGTCATTCTTGTTCAAACTACCACAAGCAACAACAAACTTCAGAAGTTCAAATACAGATTACTCTTCAAGTAAATGAAATGAAATCACCATGGATCCTACATGGTAGATAACAGAATGACCACAGGAAAACCTCTAAGGAAACATTATTCTCAGGCTGAATGTCTGTGTTTAGTGAAACTATTGTTCAAGCCTGAAAATAAAATATTTTTCAACATGCCAAACATTTACATACCTCCCAAACTCTCCACCAGTATAGACAGATGTGTTTCCCTTCTTCCTACTTCCCATGTACTATGAGTGGTATACAAGCTTGTATTAATACATATCTATACATAATCTAGAGATTACTTCAGTGGTATACAAGCTTGTGTTAATGCATATCTATACATAATCTAGAGATTACTTCAGTGGCATACAAGCTTGTGTTAATGCATATCTATACATAATCTAGAGATTACTTCAGTGGCCTTCCCACTCTCTCCCCATAATTTGTAAACAATTACTTTTAAAATGGTGTATTACATTTCTGAAATGGGACTTGGAAAAGAGGTGACTTAGCCTTCATAAGATTGTTACAAATTTTGGAATATACTTATATTGTGTTCTACAGAGAAGCTTCTTTTGCCAAAAGAAAACCAAAAGGAATACTAAATATGCATTTGTGATAATGGGCATTCGGCACTCAGAGCTGTGGTGGCAGTCCACTCAAGGAAGCATTGACTAAGTACACAGAACAGCAGACCTGAGCACACAGTAGGAGGAAGAGCACTGCCCTAGGGTAGAAATAGCATGTTTGTCAGATCTACGGTAGGCACCATTGTCTCTTTTCTTTATCTCAGCACATTAAATGATAGAGTAAGTGAAGGCTAGTGAAGCTATAAAGAGCGACACTAGAACCTTGGCTATTGTTTTGTTTGCAGCATATAAACAAGAGCAATAACTGTTGTTGGTTTTTGGCTTTTTGAGACAAGGCTTCTCTGTGCAGCCCTGGCTGGACTCCAGCTCAGACACTCGCTTGCCCTGCCTCCTGAGTGCCGGTGAGGAGCAAGTGTCCTGCTCTAGGCCATCAGTGTATACTCACTATACTGTGTGTGTGAGCTAGCACTCGGAGTTCTGCTCTAGGCTATCAGTGTATACTCACTATACCGTGTGTGTGTGTGAGCACTCGGAGTTTGAATCCACATAGACTTACCTTCAACTCCTGGTTCTCTTAAAAGGCACTGAGTTTGTTGAGCTTCAGTTATTTTGTCAGTAATTAGGGGTACAGTAACTACCTCTCTGGAATTAGAAATGGCACAGAGAGGCTGCAACCTCAAAGATGCATTACTTTTATTAATAAGTCTTCTCTGATGTTCTGAAGTACTCTATATTAATACAACTGGAAATGGATAATTTTATTTCAACTACATAAGTTGTTGGGGAGCAAAACTTGGGTAGAATACTAAAACTAAGGATATGGGAACCGTCATCTTTGCTCGGTGCCAGGGCGCTCCTTAGCTGTGGCTTTGTTTTCCACAGCTTCAGTCCTGCTGGTGAGCCACAGCTCTAAATCTAAATGGGAAATTTCAGAAACTAAAAACAAACAAACAAAAACCAAAACTAAAACTTCAATTTCAAGTTCTGCTCTATTCTGCTTGTTCCTGGACATGGATCCCTTTGTCCAGTGCATCTGCACTATCTTCACTGCCTGTCTGAGGAGTTACTCGGTGGCCGGTTTAGTTCAGACCACTTGTCTCAGCACCCCAGTGCCTGCGTTTGCGTATCAACGTATAGGAGCATTGATGCTAGAAACTTACACACGCCAAAGAGAGGACACAAACTATTTCCTTTAGGTGTAAAAACAAATGTGACATGAGGGATTTAAAGAGAGACCACACTCACATACTTCGCATTGTATGCACACGGTCCGCTACCACGCATGATCTAAAGAACCATGTAAAGGGCTTCCAACCCGTCCCTGTGGACAGGTAATAGAGGTAAGAGCTCCTATACTCTCAATGAGTTCCAACTCTGAACCTAAACAATAAGGAAAAGCACTAAAGCATGGTCTAAATTTAGACCAGCAGTCTTAAAGGCGAGCCATGTAGGCCTTGCTCACACTCTATAGGTAGGGAAGCTCTTTTCCTAGGGTAAGCCACTACAGTAAAATGAACTAAGACTTCTGGAGTTAGCTATTTCAATGAAATAAATTCAAGCTTTCAAAGGCAATCAATCAGAAGCCAGACATTGAGGGTATGTGCCTATAGTCAATACCTGGAAGCCCAGACAGAAGGGGTGTTTAAAGTATAGGGATAGCATGGGCAAAAATGCAAAATTCTATTCGAAACAAAAACAAAACAAACTAAAAGATATCAGGATTGACAGTGATAACCCTTCATAGTACAGTCTTGATGGAAAAGCCAAACTGTCTCATAGAAATATTTAAGGTAAGCAGTATCCTAGTAATTGGAAGGGAAACACGTTTTTACTTACATTTTCCAAAAGATAGCAGCTGAGCATAGAAAGTACAACAGGCACATTTTCTTATTAAGCTTATGAGAATGTTGCTACATAGAGATAAAAGATAGAAACAGTGAGGCACTTGAAGAGGGAGAAGCTCTTAGCATCTCACAGCTTTATGAACTAGCAGTTCTAAGATAGTGAATTAAAAAGTACATAGTACATGCACTTGGCCACCTGGTACACTGTCCTTGGATCTGTCCACTGGTTGAAAAAGCAAATGAATAATATTAACTATATTTGCACAGTATCATATACCAAACAGGTTCGTATAACCATATGTAACATGCTTTCCCATTAGGAATATATAGTAGGAGTGTATTCCCAAAAAATTTTAGATCCCCTATACTGGGAAAAAAGGAAAAAAAAACTTACACTATTTTTTAATTTATTGTGCTCTGTAACACTAGTTGCAAGTTAAGAAGTTCTTATCAATTATTATTATATTTAAAAATGAAGGCCTGTCTTGGTCCATTAGATGTTGAATAGGGGGAAGAAGAAGAAGACTATGCATGTCAATTAAAGCAACTACAGAACAGAAGGATGTGGGGATGAATAGCCATCAAATTTATTTTCGAACACATAAGAAGCATCAGTCTTGGAGGAAAAATAAAAGGCAAAGTGCCCTATCTTGGCCGAGTAGCACTATTAAATTCAGATGCAGGGTTCTATTTAGTTTGGACAGGTCCCAGCCACAGAACAAAGTCAGTCTGTCTTGGTACCATAACTGAATTCTACAAGTTAACAGCTTTTCATGAAAACCTGCCATTTCAAAATGTCAATCAAATCTGAGCATAAGTGGGAACTCCTGCAGAAATAACCAGCTGCAGGTTTGAAAAACATTTTTCACTGAAAGTGGAAACACAAAAGATGTTTGAATGGGATCTCTTTTCATTCCTGTAACAGTAGACGGCCATTTTCACAACATCAAGGACAGAAAGCAGAGGACAAAATTGCAAATAATGTCTTGAAAGGGTTATTTGCAGGGGTGATGACTGATTCAAGTTACAAATGACAGAATTATTGGCAAATCGGTTCTCATTAATATGGAATTGTTTGTTTCTCATTACGTGATCATAGTCTCAGACTGTGCTTTAAATTACACTTGAGTGACTGTGCCTCATAGGACGGATTGTGGGCTTAAGTTTTGACATTTATTTTCTACTTGTTTACAGAAATTGGTAATGGTATTCCCTGGCTCTCTG
Organism: Rattus norvegicus; assembly: GCF_021556685.1. Taxonomy (NCBI): domain Eukaryota; kingdom Metazoa; phylum Chordata; class Mammalia; order Rodentia; family Muridae; genus Rattus; species Rattus norvegicus. Next base: position 14,816,203 of record NC_141539.1, on the reverse strand, counting down.
GGAGAAACATTACCAACTGAGGCTTATGAACATAAAAAATAACTATTTTACTGCTCAGAATATCAAAGACAATAAAAACATTTCCAAGCAATACTAAACCGTCTCCAAGAGAGACCCTCTGGTAGGGAAGCACATATCACAGCAGAGCTGAAAGACAGGTTCTAAATGCAGCCCAGTCAGGTGGAGGGGCTGCCCCCGGCACCTCAGAGGCGCCCAACAGGGAAGGAACGACAGAAAGTAACACCTAGCATAGGAAAGGGAGCCCAGTGACACGGTCCTGCCTTGTTAGTTCAAGACCTTGGTTTGATCTACAGCGCACGTGTGCATTTGTGTACACACACACACACACACACACACACACACACACAGACAGACAGACAGACAGACAGACAGACAGACAGACAGAGGGAGACACACAGATATGCAGTACAGGCAAGGAGAGGGAAGAGAAGGAAAAAAGATCTTTTTGTTTTAAATAAATTGATACAAATTTTCCAAACAAAATCTCTTTGTATCATACTTCAATACCTTTTTCTCACTTGCTGGGAGCAATTAGGGCAGTGAGTTCGCAGCAATGGTGACCCCTCTCAACACCACCTGAATGGCCAGTCTGTGCAGCAGAGCCCGCATCAGTGCTATTTTCTTTTACAGACATGAAACAGACTGGAGTTAAAAGCACTGCTCCCCTGGATGCATCCTGTTAGGTCCTACAAGCCTTGTGTGAGTCCTGAGCTAAGTACCTTTACTGATGCCCACACTTACAGAATCTTTTGGCACTGTATTTATATATTTAGTACACCTTACACCGGTGTCACTTAAAAACAAAAACAAAAGAAAATTAGAATCCCATCTCCAAATAAATGCTATAAACTGTTGGAGCCAAACTGCTTTGGTATGGAGTGACATAATTCAGGGACATTAGAATTTTTTAAGCTTAATATTCTTTTTCACAAATATGATCTACTGTATTGGCAACACAAACACTGGCCACATTCACAACAGCAGATTTAATTCTAGTAGGTCCAGTCTAATTAACAAACTTATCAGTTGGCCAAATCAGGATTCTTGGGTTTTACACATTGTAGGTACCTCAGAATTACTCTTGTGCTCATACAACAACAGAGCCCCTATATCAGCGTTTAGTAATATCAAAGGATTAAATATGCACTATTGCTAAGTATCATTAAGCTTCCTTCTTTCCCAAAGAGTCCCAATTACACATTTCAAAGAAACCCGAGCAAATGCATGTGCTATCAACAGATATGTTCCTGAACATGGATGGACACTTGCATCCTGACATGATGCACCTTCTGTGTCCCCTGAGGATCTTTTCACTTCCTGCTGTCACATCCACAGACTTCCTGTGTGTTCAGACAGCTGCATGAGGCTGTGTGGTCATCCCCAGTATCACCCAGACACCAGCGCTCTGTCTGTCACTGCAGGGACACTGCAGATGAGCATGGCTAACGTGCATAAACTGTGCTGGGCTTTAGTTAGAGTCTAAAGCGATCACACTAGGCATCCATCTGCAGTCCTGTTTATGGGAGTGAAATATGTAGTCATTTGAAGTTCACAATATGTATACTGTGTTTGTAATAACTGCAGATTTTACAAGCACATTATTCTTTCCATTAGGATTAAAACCTCACCGAATAGCAATTTGTGAAAGAATTCTAGCAGGGCCCAGAGCCCAGAACTCTGACCTCTGATGAGATGCTTGGCAGCAACAAACTCTAGGTCTAGGCAAGACATCTGGTTCGAGTTAGACTTCCTGAAAAACAGCCCTGTACTGGGGGAACTGGGATTCGCTCAGCTTTGTATATATACTTTGACTGACTTCAACATTGCTACAGGGGGAAAGAGGAAGAAAAAGAAAAGCCTCCACTAGATGCCCGTCAATCACCACCAAAGTCCTTGGTGGCCCCTCCAGAGCTAAGCACTCTTACTAGACAGAATAATCTACTTCATTCCACATTACTCTTTATTTTCTGTATTCCGCACACAGCGTCTATGTAGTGGTAAAGTTAGCCCAGTGTTATTAGTAACAAGCAGTGCACTTCTCTAATTAGCACAGGAGATGAATCAGCGCACAGATTCACCTTTATTACGCTTAGGGTGAAAGCCCCACACTCGAGAGCACTGCAGATTTCAGAAGGATCAAGGTTTTTTTATTTTAAAAATAGTTTCTTAACTAGTGTTCCTTTATACTACAATTTACAAACTCGATGTTAGTGGAAAAGTTCTGAAAATCTGGTATTTGAAAACAATCACACTCAAAACTTGTTCTCCTGAGGAAACAGTTGTGCATTAATACGAATATAAAGCACAGGCTCTGCTACCCAGCACGAGGGAGCACATGCGGCGATTCACCACCGCAGTGAACACGTCTCTGGTTTGCGGCAGTCACCCGAGGGCAGTTCTCAGACTGCTCTCCCTTCTTATACAAATCCTCGGTTTCTCGGAGACAAGACTGAGCACAAACCATGCTGCACAGACAGCAGAGCGGGTCTCGCTGAGCTGGATCCCACACACAGGTCGGTGGGCAGCGGTAGCAGGCACTGAACAGCAGTGCAGACTGCAGTGCTCGGGATTTGATTTGACCATCTCACTCAGTGCGCAACGCAGCCTTCCGCCGTCACTGCAGACTCCAGGGCCCATGAGGGATCATGGGAGCAGGATGTGATTCTGTCTGCAGGACCTAGAGTGTTCTGTCAGTCTTAGTGGTGGCAAACTGCCGTTTTACCTTCCTATGCATCATCTTAATTTAATTATTATTTTTGTGAGAAGTAAAAAGTGTTTTCAAATTCAGTCTTTGTAAAAAAAACAGCGTGGGATAAAAGCAAATGATTAGTTGTGCAGTTTCTTTAAGTACAATTTAACTTTTCCACTTAAGGCCAATTGGAAGGAGCCCATTGAATAGTTACAAGTTATAAAACATCAATATTCCTCTCTGACAAGTATTAAGAGTCTGCAAATCTCACTTTTACCATACTTCAGGGAGCAATTTAAGACTGAGTATAATTATTTACACTCTGCTGAAAAAAAGGCATTACTGACCGAAGCCAGATTCTGCACAAAGGTCCTGGGCGTGACAGTCTGTCGAGTGTCACAAACGTTATGGCTACTATTTACCAAGTCACAAAATTTGTGTCATCTTAACATCATATAATTTTTACAAATTATGTTTCTACTACAAAGTCTTAGTTCTTCTATTCTAACCTAAAAATAAATAGGGAAATTTGCTTCTCTGAATTTTGTTTCTTGAATGCATAATTTTTAAATAAACCTTTTATTTGCCAGCTTGAGGTAAACATCTGTAGCTCAAATTCCTCACTTCTTATTTGCACACAGGAGACTTTGTACACATAAACCCCATTGTGCCTTGGTTCACAGTGAATTATATGGCTCTAAAATATAACCATTTCATCTAGACAAGGAGAGAGACCAACAGGCCAAACACCTCTCATTTCAATTTTAGTTTTTGAGGCTATATTCTCAAAGTGAAAATGCTTATCAATACTTTTCCACTTCAAAATAAAATAAAGCAAGCTTGTTTGGTACAATTCAGAATAAAAGATGTGGTAGGAACAGCATAAAAAGGGCATGGCACATTACAAAACATGTGCACACTTAGGGACATGCCGGGGTGAGGGAGAAAGTTTAGAATCCTCATTGCCCTCAATGCCCACTTTAGTTATATGTGAAAGATCACTTTCCCTTTAACAATATGGCCATGTAGCCACTTGTTCAGAGCACAAACATGCTTATGACTTCACACATGGCTCATACGATGCCTGAGTTTTCGTCTTGTCTGTGGATGTTAAGAAGAAAGCCGTATTCCCAATTATGAAGACAGAAACCGAGACGCAGGGATGGGGACGTCCCTGTTGCTTCCCTATAGTAAGATAGCAAGCAACTATCTCCCTGGACACTCTGCAAGCCACAGACTGAACCTCCAGGGCACAGGGCAAAGAGCTGCACAGAACACCGATCAGAAAGAACACCAAATAGCAGGGTCTGGATTCTCGAACTCTTCCTATGTTGGAACTACAGTGAATTTTCTTTCCAAAAGACAGAGAGAGCACATCACTGCTACCCCTGGCCTTCCTAAAGCTACAGCCACCAAGGCACAGCTATAGGATAAGCCCCCACTGGTTAAACTGCAACCCTGCCTCCATCAATGGAGCTCTCCTGAGGGACTTACATAAATCCAGAGTTATAAATGCTGCTCTATGAACCAGGAAAGAAGTCACCTTACCAAATAACATGGCAAATGCAAAAGGAAGCTAAATTTGGTTTGCTCATAGTTTCTGAGTTCCCAGAATATAAGCAGCAGTGTGGGGAACTTAATTCCTTCAGCTGGACGATGTTTACTCATTTCAGTTTCCACACTGGCCTCTCTGGAAGGGGAGAGAAAGGATTAAACAGAAAGGCTGAGAGGACTGGAACAGCACAATCAATATGAAAACTGCTGGGTGCTTACGAGGCATCGCTCCTGATGTAAGCAGAGCTTGCGGTCTGGAGATAGCTCAGTGGTTGAGTGCATTGGCTGCTCTTTTGGAGGACCAGGGTTCAATTCCCAGCACTCACGTGGTTGCTCACAAGTGACTCTAACTCCTGTTCCAGGGGACCTGATACCCTCACACAGACATACTTGCAGGCAAAACAATGTATACAAAATACAAATAAATTATTTTTAAAAGGTACTTAAAAGGAGAGCTTGCCAGAGATCTTTGCACTAGGTGAAGCTGAAGGTAGGTCTGGATAGCGACCTCTGTGATGCGGATGTGACAGCTTCACATAGCCAAGGTGTTCAACGTGAGTCTCTGGATCTGCCTGCTCAGCAGATGATGGTAAAACACTCCACTGATGATGGTAAAAATACTGCACTGGCTAATGCTGTCCTGGAAAATGTTTATTCAGAGCACACTAATGACTACTGTCATGCAAACAGCTTCCCAAAGATACTCTGTTTCAGACGTGTTAATATACTACTGGAGATTCGGGAAAGTTTGAACATAATTTTCAAATCATCACCCGGATGACATCAACAACAACACTTATTTTAAATAAGCCCAATTTTTAAATAAGCCCAAATTATATTCAGTTGATTAAATTTTAATTTGTTTTCATTTAAGGTCTTCTAAAGTTGAGGCCAACATGCTGAAGAAAAATATTAAACTGCCTAGAACTCTGTGTCAACACATGATGCTACTGGGAATGGTAAGTGAATTAATTTTCCAAGGAAAATTAATTACTTATGACTTACAGTTGTAAAAGCAAACAACGTAACTCCGGATTAGGGCACATTCAATTTCTGTTTGTAATAGTGATTAAATTAATTTCATATAATTCATGGTATGTAATGGAAAGCAGGGAAAAATTGAAATTCTAGACAATGACTGACCGAGAAAATGTATATATTTATGAATCTGATTCAAAAATAAAGGCCATGGATGTTAATCACTGGATATTACCCAGTATTTTTTAGTGCCTGATAGTAATGGGTTTTAGCACAGTTTTTGAGGAAGCATTACCAAACAATTCAGAAAAGGAAATGGAAAGGTGCAATAAAGCCCTTGGATGCCTCCTAGCACCCAGTCACTACCCACACAGGTCGTAAGAGTCAGGACTTGCACATTTTGTATATATAACTGATTGAGTTGTATCCACATAAACTTGGAACAGCCGAAATGAAATACAGCATTCAATGATTTGGGGATGAAGCTCTCAAAACTACAACTAAATTTCCCCCTGACATTCAAACAGTCAAGTATTTTAAATGGCCCATCTGTGATTCATTTGGCTGAACTGCCTTAAGGCTACTAAAGCAGCAGGTCCTGCTAACGGAGTCCTGCCACAGGCACAGGTACAAGCAGAGAAAGCCACCCTACACTCCACCTCCTCCCACTGCTGCACCCATGGCACCTTAGTCTTTTGGTTGGTTCCCAACACAGTGGTTTACAGCCAGTGTTTTAAGATGAGGACTAAATGCCCATGTTAACTGTAACTGAAATAGCTCGAGAGCAGCTAAAAGAAATGCCATTGTCATGATGTAATAAAATCAGAACGGGTCGGATTCTGGTAATGAGGCCCAGTGGCGTCCCTGATGGTCTAGTTCCTTCCCATTAGCAGCTGGGCTCATTTGACTATACAAGAGGAAGGATTTTTGACAAATACTTTTAAAATAGAGTAAAATATGTTTACAACTTAGACTTTTAGAAAAGACAGATGAAAGATAACAGTATAAGCATAATAAAAACATATACTATAAAATATTTCAAAATTTGATTTTTCACACATTTTAAACTAATACACTCCTTTTCCTAGTCAGCATCTCACAAGAAGGACTGTTCGCTGTCTCTTTTGAAACCCATGTTTATGTATAGACTACTTTTAATTGATATAATACACCTTTGTGACCAGGGGGAGAATACTATGACAAGGATTTTTAACTTCCTGTAACCCCAAATTTCAAAGCCAGCAACAGAGCAATGAAAGACAGAAAATAAAAGCGGACCAATCACACTGCAGTGACAAGGGCATTCCCTCAGGCAGCCTCGGAACCGTGCCTAGTGTAGAGCCGTGACTTTAGAAAATATTGATTTTGTTCTTTCAGAGAGATTAAGTGGGGCAGTAGAAGCTCACCTTCCCTGCTCCTCTTCCGAGAGCACAGAGCTTTCTCATTTCAAATGGGACTGACTCTCAGCAGTGCAGAGAGAAGAGTGTTTACACAATGGCCTGGAAACATCTACAGCAAGAGGCACGCTCAGGTCTTTTCCAGCTGGTAAAGCTGCCCCGGAGGCCGAGCCATCACTGCAGAAGCAGAACTGTGATTTAGCTTCAGTTCCTTTCCTTCCTACCTTCAGCATCATCAAAGTGAACAACAGTGTTCGAGGGAAAAAAGTCACAAGGATGTCTGGCAAGCAAGGACGGTCTTTGGGATTAGAACGAGCTTTTCTACCATCTGCATATGTGCAGGCTGCATTCGTGTAAGCAAGCAGAGAACAGAATGCCTTTCAGTGACGGGTCGACAAGAAGGTAAGCATTGCACTGAGGAGAAAGCACGCATCAAAAGCCTCCACTGCACGCCCTTCAGTTCAAAATGTACCTCAGAAGTTTCTTCAGGCACTTTCTTTCATTACAATCCACATTCATATTTCAGTAGGATGACTACAGGAGAATCACTAATTTTATCTCAACGATGACGTTTGCCAAACATTATGTTACTGACTATAAATCTCCAACAAGTCTCAAACACAAAAGAGCTGGTAATTCCATGATTAGAAACAGCTTGAACATGAGAGAGGGAAGGCAGCTGTCAACAAACAAACAGCTGCTTTTTGTTGCCACCGCACACCAAGACAGTGAGGCCCAGAACGGTGGAGCTTGTCTCTGCTGTAGCTGCTGGCTTTGTCTTTACGCACTCTCCTCTCCTCTACCCACCTCCAGAACAGTGAGTCAACTTAAACCCTGGACAGGACCCACAACAGAAGACTCAGATGTACACGTGAATCAGCTAACAAGTGGAGCACTGCAGACTCGGGTAACGTCGGGAGTTAATCACTAACAGAAGTCTCACAGGCATGCAGCTCCACATGCCTCTCTCCCCTGCAAGTGAGAGGCAGCTCAGGCCTCATTTCCTCATCCTTGGACTATGTCCATGTGAGGCTGCCACTCTGATTCTCTGTTCTGAGGTTTTGCCCACAGTGTTTTTGTCCTCCTCCCTTCGGCAGACAGGAATGAACATGTCTACGTGTGCCAGGATGACCTGAGCGAGCCTGACATTGAATGAGTCTATGAATACTTGATAAGCTTAACATGAATAAATATTTGGAGTAAAACAGACTTTAACAACAACAACAAAAAGGCCAAAGAATTCTAAAGTACAGGGAGTTTATTTGACGTCTCCTAAGTAACAAAAGCACGTTCATACCTGAACCTTGAGGCACTTTCATGTCTATTTTTCTTTCTTTGTTAACAGTCTTCTAGAAAGCATGTGGGTGTCCTTATTTTCCAACAAAGCTTGAACAAGTAAAATTATTTTCCCAAGGAGACATGGTAAAGGTAAAGCCATGGTGCCCTGGGCAACGTTCTCTCCACTGAACCACACTGAAATGAGGATGGTGCCATGAGAATGTTTATGCAATTTAAGTTAGAGAGAGGCTCTGTCTATGTAAGACTATTGTGATTAAACACACCCTGAATAACAGCTACTCAACCGTAAAGACTGACAGAGGTCACTGAACACAGTTTTGTGCCCCGGATACACTAGCTAACCAAGAAGCCCTTACAAGCTTAATGATAAATACAGTATTTCCCATAAAAGGCTTTCCGCTTCATGTCTCTCTCTTGACTGTAAGGTGACACTTACGGTAGGCTGTGCTCAGACAGCAGACTCGGTGGGACTCCCTGTGCTATGTTGCCATCACTGGGCCTGGGTGTGGGTAATGCTAACCTTTGTAACAGATCCATACATTTGTAGACTGAGAAACTCAAAAGGCTGCCTAAATCTGTTAACATGAATCTTTGTAGACTTCATGTTACAGATGATGGTTGGATCACTTTTTAAGGATGCCTGGCTGTATTTAAAACAGTGTAAAGGATGGGTAAGGAGGCCTGGAATGGGGAACTAGGGAACAGAGGCCTCAGGAGCTCCTTCGAGCCTATCAGACAGCAGAGGTGTGCTTGCTGGGCACACCAGAGTTGAGCCTTCTCTAGGACCCCGGCTTTGGAAATGGCTGTGACAATCTGTACTGAGCTGTGGTGAGTACTGAGAGAAGTAAAACTATCAGACTTTTAAAAAATAACTCCCCAAAATAAATATTAAGTCTCAATCTTCTAAACTGTGGCAAACACTATTAAGAACAGAAGCCCACTTTTACTAGGTCACACACTGTACAAACGTGTCTTTTCCAAAGCCTCTTTGTCCAAATTGGTTGTCTTCTATGAGAAGACATGGGAGCAGGAAAGACCCAGTCACTAGAGCTAAGAGTCTGCCTACTATCCAACTGCTTCTGAGAGTCAATGTCTACAGCTGTGGCTGAAGCAGCCCGAGTGTCACTGGGAGAGCTTGGCTGTGGTGCCTGGGCAGAGCCCATCCAGATGCCAGCTTCCTTGCCACCCACCCTCTTTAAACTCCACAAATCGGTGTTTCTCCTGCCATTGCCATCCCTTCCTGGAAAGCATGTTCTGATCATTTCCAGAATAAATTTAGGACTCTGAAGAGAAATGCGCTCTGCTAGCCCCCAAAGACAAGACAAAATAGAAAAGGATTGTTAGCCTTACTTCATGGAAACTGGTGTTGTCTCAGGTACTAAACACCATTATCTTGTCAATTCAATGCCTGGCTGATTTCTAGCTTTTTTTCCTTTGTTCTTTTGGTCTATAAATGAGTGATACTGGGCAAATCTGGAAAATGAAAGAGTCTTTCAGAAATCACCCTGGGAAGATGACCTATTTTCACTCACCTTCTAGGCAGGTTTACATCACAGATGATGCTGGATGTGGCTCTGCTCCAGTGAAAACAATCTTTCTGGGCCACTCAATGGCTGTTTATGAGTATACAACAGAAGCTTTATATGCGCTGTGAGCTTGTTAGACTCCCGGGTTCTCTCCCACCTCACTGTAGTCCACACACCTCGGTGTAGTGTGGTGCTCACAGCTCCTCCCACAACCACCCTCCAGCCACAAATAAACACCTGGGGGCGGGGGCAGGGGTGGGTGGGGGGAGGCTCTAGCAAGAGACTTTTCCACAGTAGCATTTGTGTAAGGACACAGAACGGGGGGGGGGGGGGGGGGGGACCTCAGATGCCAGACTTTCTCCTAACTCTTGTCTGACTCTACACAGTTTTCCTCACTTGTTGAAGCCTGGAGGTGCCAATGTAATCCATGAAGGTCTTCTGAGGTACAGCCAGAGGTTTGGAAACTGTCAAGGTATGCTAATGGCCCCACACAGCTTCTCAGCCCTACTTTCCCCTTGAGGTTATTGGCAAGGACTGTTCCGTTTAGATTCAGTAAGTGCCCACAATAAAATAAAGGAAAATTTCAAGTTTAATTTAGACAAAAATATTAGAGAAAAAAAGGAGAGAATTGTTTTGTAGATAAACTTCACGCTCTGGTGTTGAAAGTTAAGGTCCACAAATCAAACAGCAGACGTGTCTGCAGAGCTGGGGTTTTCTCCCCCACTCTCAGTGAATCATGCTGCGGTTAGTTGAAAGTGCTGTTCACATAATAAATTAACCACCTCATTTCCTTCATCACCAAAATACACACAGCACCCCCATACAGATTTGTTTTAATAAAGGCAATAAAGCAAGTCCGGAGGTTATGCTGCTGTGACCTAATCACGCTTCTGAGATTTAGGAACACTCACTTGTACATCATGCCTCACAAAGTCTTGGTCTCTCCAACAAAATCTAACTGTACTCATACCTCTGGGCCCATTAACTCCAAAGAAAGAGTCAAAGAAAAGACTTGGACACATCAGGAGAGACTTCTCTTTCATTTATACACTGGCATGCACTCTTTAAAGTAAAACTGTACAACAAACAACTTGGATACCTACTCTTAATTATTAAAACAATGTATCTCATCCTGGTTAACAGTGCCCTAAGATGTCAACCAAGTAGCAGTCTCACCCCCAAATAAAGATGTTTTCTAAAATCAGTTGTTCAAAATGTCAGGCAACAGATGCTTTTCCTCCTATGGACTTAGAGACAATTCTATACAATTCCTAGCATATTAGTAAGATATAATTGCTGATTAAATATGAGAATAGTAGAGAGGGAAAGAAAACTTTCATAATCTTGAAGTCTTCTGGGCTTGATTTATTTATGTCTCATCTCCTTTGGATTCCTCTCTATGACTACCAGGAAGATACTGCAATGCAACTGTCCCAGCAAAGGAGGGTTCGGTAGTGTTGCTTGCTGCCTGTGGAGGTGAGCTCGCACTAACTCAACTCAGCATGGCCCTGAGCTCACACTAACTCAACTCAGCATGGCCCTGAGCTCACACTAACTCAGCATGGCCCTGAGCTCACACTAACTCAGCATGGCCCTGAGCTCACACTAACTCAGCATGGCCCGAGCTTGCACTAACTCAACACAGCATGGCCCGAGCTCACACTAACTCAGCATGGCCAGCTCTGTTACAGCACATCCCATTAGCATTACTTTGCAGATACAGGGTTCATGGTTCAGCAGCCTCTCCCTCCACACCTGAGTCCTTCCCATGGGAGCATGGGTTTGATAAGAGCTGCCACTCACTCTGCTCCTGATGACTCCTGTCCATGGACAAGTGCAACAGACTTCCATGAGCATTGCAATCGACGGTCTCCTGTTAAAGACATGACTATGGCACTCCACATACACACAGGAAGTCAGGATCCATATCCTCAATGTAATAGATACCTTATCTCCTGTTAAAGACCATGACTATGGCACTCCACACACACACACATGAAGTCAGGATCCATATTCCTCAACATAATAGATACCATAAATTAAAAATACAGCTTTAAATGCCCAGGACAAAATGGCGCTTTTAATATTTACAATTTTTCTTTCTTTTCTCGGTCACTAATTAACTAGCACAACTATATAATCTTTTTTTTTTCTTTTTTTTTTTCAGAGCTGGGGACCGAACCCAGGGCCTTGCATTTGCTAGGCAAGTGCTCTACCACTGAGTTCAATCCCCAACCCCATATAATCTTTTAGTACTAGGGTTTTCAACTATCCCTTTGTGGTGCCGGGAATTGAATTCAGGATATTCCACATATGAGGCATGGATACCACTATACCACCAGCCTCTCAACTCCTTTCCCCTAATGTGAATATTATTATATTACAGATAGTTTTTTCTGCCAAAGTTAAAAACTGCACTCAAGATTCTCCAGGTTGTGCCAGTAATCCAGACATAATTGTATCTCTAAACTCAGCAAAACAGAATATCTACATAAATACTCAAACTGAACATCCTTAGAGTAATCTTAAAGCACTGTATTGCATATACTGTCTGTCCATATCTAACTAATATGAGGTCTAACATGAGAACTTTCTTAAGGCTTATATCAAAGATGAATCAGGAGAGTCAACCAACTTCTTTAGACAGTTTTGCCTAAAGGAAAGGTTCTATTCTGATGAATGCCACTGGAGTGGAGGAATTTCTGATCAAATGTATTAGGTAAAAGTTCATAGAAAGAGATTCACTGATTTCTGACACTGTAACAGCATTCCTGCCCTCTGACTTGGTAAAAATCTCTGCCATGGAGACAAACACACAGTTTAGAGGAGAGACAAGTAGAGAGAGGTGTGTGGACTGTAGTTCTGTCAAGAGCAGCAACCCTTCCTTCCTCGGTTATTCTTCAAGACAAAAGAAAACAGAGGAAGCAGGCGGTGCGCGCTGGTTCTTCCCTGTCTCAGGCAGACTCTCCGTGGCTAAGTAACAACAGGGAAAAATCACACCTATTATAACTTTTCCACAGATCCCTACCGGGCCCAGGGCTTTGTCCCAATGGGGAGTGATGAGAGGGACAAAGAAAAGACACACGCACGCGCGCACACACGCACACGCGCACACACGCACACACACACACGCGCACACACGCACACACACGCGCACACACGCACACACACGCGCGCACACACGCACACACACGCGCGCACACACACCACACACACACACACATACACACACACGCACACACACACACCACACACGCACACACGCGCACACACACACACGCGCACACACGCACGCACACACACGCACACACACACGCGCGCGCACACACGCACACACACACGCACACACACACACGCGCACACACACGCACACATGCGCACACACACGCACGCACACACGCGCACACACACGCACGCGCACACACACGCACGCACGCGCGCACACACACACGCACACACACACACGCACGCACACACACACACGCACACACGCGCACGCGCACGCACGCACACACACACACGCACACACACACACGCACACACACACACACACACGCACACACACACACACACAGAGAGAGAGAGAGAGAGAGAGAGAGAGAGAGAGGGAGAGAGAGAGAGAGAGAGAGAATATGTGGCCTGTGCTCTCAGACAGAAAAGCCTGGGAATCTTGGAGCTTAGCATGTTTATTATACAGACATGTACATAGAGATGTGATTACTGGACAGAGCTGACAACCGCTGTTACATACAGACAAACAGGGTACACAGCTGGGTCAAGGGGACAGGTCTGTCTAGTTGTGCTGGGATAAGGCTTCAATCTGTAACCATCTGGTAGGGTGGGAAGCTATGGCGGACATTTCCTGCACACACACGCAACATCCACACTTGGACCAGAAGGGGATATTTTGCCATTTTCCTCTGAGCCTTCCTCCATCTTCCCATGGGTCTGAGGCGAGGGACCTTGATAAGCACAGCTCATGGCAACAGCATGGGTTCACTCAGGATTTCACACACTCAGGGCCTCCTTTGTACCCACAATTTTCAACTGCTCATTTTAACTGAAATTCATTCTAGGAAAACAATGTTATAGAAAATCTTCTGAAGACATATATGACGTCAGATTCCTGGATAAGCATCAGATTTAGTAAAGAAAGATTACTTTCTTACAGAGTTAATTAGTACTGCTTCCATGTACTGGACATAAAGCATTGTTATGAATGTGGCTGTAGTCAGCTTAGGGACAAATCACATTTAGAGCATGTAAGCAAAACGTTCATATGGTCGGACCCCTAACTAAACCCAAAGGCTTGCAGTCTCCAGTAGGGAAAAAAACAATAAAGCTCAAAATCAGAAACTGTATCAGTGTGAGAGCATGCAGTATGTACACGAAACAAAACCTCTTCAGATTCCTAAGGTCTTAACATAAGACTGAACAAAAGTATATGCCCAATGTAAGTCACTAAAGTGGGGCACGGGGAGGCTATGTCATCTTAGCAGTCTACCGTAAGTATTCAGTGGAGGGCTGAGAGATGGCTCAGCGGTTAAGAGCACTGACTGCTCTTCCAGAGGTCCTGAGTTCAATTCCCAGCAACCACATGGTGGCTCACAACCATCTGTAATGGGATCTGATGTCCCCTTCTGGTGTGTCTGAGGACAGCGACAATGTAGTTATATACATAAAATAAATAAAATAAGTGTTAAATAAAGAATTGTTACATGAAAGCTGGGCAAGGTGGCAAACATTAAGGGAAAGTATCCCGTGGAATGAATGTCCGTACTCAGGATGAAAGTGCTACAGTTGAGGCGCCTTCACACCCACACCCTTATCTACCCCCACACCCACGTGGCAGTAAACATTCTGATGGAAAATGGTTTAAGCACTTCTGTAGCCAAAGAGCTGAACTAATTTGTAAATTGAACATAAAAAATTCTAAGACTCAAAATGTAAGACTAGAGGAATACCAGAGGATTTTTCAAGATATATTTTGTGAATGGAGTTTCATTAATGTGTGTGTGTGTGTGTGTGTGTGTGTGTGTAAATGGCTGTGGATACAACTCAGTGTTAGAATATTTGCCTAGCAGGTGTACAGCCCTAGGCTCAATCTCTCTTATCAGCCACACCTACGAGCATCTTGAACTCTTCACATCCATTACCTGGCTTATGCTATTCCTCCTGTGACTGTGTCTCCTCACATACTCAGCTTACCCCCTCTCCAACCTCCAACTTTTCCCTTCTCCAATTCACAATTTAAAATATTCTAGTTCTAAGCTTCTTTAAGATCTGTGACTCTGTCTCTACTGCGCTCCCTTCTCATTCAGTGAATCCCTGATCCACTGCTGATCTTTCTTCTGTCAGTCTAGTCAAATCATTTTTTGTTACTGAAATGATTGACTTTTCCTCTATATATCTTATATTTTGAAATGCATTTGCCAACACATAAAATGTACATATTAATGAGGTTCTCACACTGCACAAATTTTAATCGGGTTAACAATATGTACCCTTTCCAATATCAGTTTATTTTGGTAAAAACCATTGAAAGCCCTTACTTCTGTACAACTGCTATCCGTGGTCTCCTTCTCAACAACACTGAAGCAGACTTTCTTCTGTTCTCTGAATGTGATACTCATCAGTAAAGCCTTCCCTATTTCTCCTTCCTTCCACTTTAAACATGAAATAGGAAAGGTTTATCCAAAGTCTATCCCACATACTCTCTGTGGTGTTTCATACAATGCTGATGTTTGCTTCCTCAATGTTGGACTCCCTGACTAGACTCTCTGAATATCCTGCTACTTCACAGACACCATAATAGACATTTAAGACGCTAGAAGTCTTATGAAAACCCTAGTCTGATTGAGTAACTCTTGGTGAGGCCTGGGAGGTTTTGAGTGTGATGTCTTGCTATATAATCTGGGTTCTTTCTAGAAAGAGAATCTCATTGACCACCACCGATCAACTGAAGTAGAATGTGGACTTTAACACCTCCACAGGGGCAGATAGCATATTCAAGATGAAAAGCATTAGAGACCAGGGCTATTAAATCTGAGCTGGCAAAACAGGCTGGAAGGCTCTTCCTCCAAATTTCTTATTCTGTAGGCCTTGAGAGGACACAGGAGTGTGTACTTTAAACCAGTTCTATGGCAATACTGAGCAGCTTCTGGTCTCCTACATGGCTTAGATACTAATCACAAAAGATAGTTGTTCTGTGAGGCCCAACCCAGACCAAGCAAGGTGAAATCTCTAAGGAGCATGGTCTAAACTGGGTTATTTTCCTTTTGTAAGCTTTCCTGCTCAACCTTAACATGTCTAATTCAGACCATTCTGGAGTAAGAGAGGGGACCCTGCGGGATGTGTCGTCAGACACAGATGCCAGCAGGTCTGAAGCTGTCATCAGCAGTCCTGTTATGAACATTAGAATCCAAGTCTGTCTGAGCACAATCTCTGCTGTTACCAAGGAAGCGAGAGAAATGATAACTAACATAAAATGTACAGATTGTGTTTATGAGGTAAACATTTTCTTCAGTATCAAAGCAAGTACTAAGACTATTGAAGTTTGTACAAGATTAGGTCTCAAAGAGAAATACCTGGATTAGCATTATGAAAACAAACAGAACCTAAAATAATATTTTTTTCTTTTTTACTTTTTCAGATTTTATAAAAAATCCTCAACTCTCACACATTTAGATACAAACATATGAGAAATTAAAAACCACCTGAAAGACAATGTTCCCAAGTTAGGGCATGTTTAGTATTTGACCCAACTTTCTGCATATTTTTAAGAGTATAAAATATTTAACAAGTGCTTTAGAGTACAGCACAGTGGAAGAGGCAGCTGTTTAGAGTCCTGCTTCTCCCTGTCCTCGCTCCACTTGAGGCAGCTGTTGTCTTGTACAGCTGAGCTTGCTATTATATCTTTATGCATGTGTAGCCAGAAGCAGCTGTGCTGTTGGTGAGCTGGAAGGGGCCTTGCTGTCTGCTCTTGCACCTGTGCACACTTCACCCCTCCCGATTACCTCCTGTGAGGTGCACATAATAGTGAACAGTGTACATCACACTAGTTTTTCTTCCTGTTTTCCCGACAAAGGACACACGTTTGTACATCTTCACTGTTTCTCCAGAAACTTCTTGTCCCCAACTCCTTGCATCAAAATGAGGTGATTTTCTAGGCTCTGTACTCTTAGCAACAGAACTGCTGGGTTGGCGTCTCCACCTCCAACTTCGCTGATTTCTGACTGCTCTCTAGAGGCTGCACTGATCTACACTCCTGTGAGGAATGGGCAGAATCACCAGTGTTCTCCCTGTATGTGGCCTGTCTAATGTGTTCTGACCCATGACACAGAGAATATTTTAGATTCAAATTAAGTGTAATCTTTCCCTTTTAATGGTCAACTTTTAATGCAGTGTGTAAGTATTTTAATGCTTATGTTAACTAACTTTTAAACACTAAATATCTTAAAATTCTATATCTCATCATGGATTTAAGTGTTAGTATATAAAAGCCAGAAGATATGAAGTAGAAAGTGACATAATTCTGGTCTCACTACTTCAGCTAATGACATGCAAAGGGGAAGCAAGAACAGATAGAGAAATTAGCTATGTGACTATTACGTCAGTGCGTTACTTGAAAGAGGGTCTTTAATAATAGCAACAGTCCACACCAGGGCATTGGGCACATGCACACTGTCTGGGAAAAGTGAGACTAATATTTAATGTAGAAAGCTTAATATAAGCAGGTGTGAGAAAACTATTCAGGAGAGTTTTAAAGCTGATAATCTCAGTAATAATTAACAAATCTACCATCTGAGTTTAGTCTGCAGCGTTTGCCATGGTTGATTTCTTGTTTACATTCTGTTAAATTATAGACGAAGAAACCTCTGAATTACAGGCTCTCTGAATGTCTGGGAACTCTGTAAGCAGAGATTCAATACACAGCCTGTGTGCTACTCAGTTAGGGGATGAGACGCAGAATCGTTTTGGCAGGAAATTTACCCCACTTGGTTAGGTTTCTGTTGCTGTCATAAAGGCCATGACCAAAAGCAACTGGAGAATGGGAGTGTTTATTTGGCTTAGAAGTTACGTCCATTATTAGGGAAGCAAGGCAGGCTCCTGGAGGCAGGAAGTGAAGCAGAAACCATGGAGGAATGCTGTTTACTGGCTTGCTCCTCATGGCTTACTGAGTCTGCGTTCTTACAGAACGAGCCCAGGATCACCTGCCCAGTGGTGGCCCTGCCTCAGTAAGCTGGGCCTTCTGACACCAATTACTAATCAGGAAAACTTGTCTACAGTCCAGTCTGATGGAGTCCATTCCTCATCTGGAATATTTTCTGTCTCACCTTTGCCTTAGTGAAGACCCGAAAGATGACAGTTCTGACCTAGGCAAGTCCCCAAATAACTACGGGCATCTCAGAGTCTCACTCTACAGTGGCACATTACTCAGCAGCTCAAATGTGTTTTAGAAGCTCTAAGCAAAGGACACAAAAAGACAGGCATCCTCACCTTTATACCTGACCACGCCTTTACCCATCGCAGGCTGCGGGGAGGGCTCCACCCACCCAGCACGTTCATCAGAAGAGTTGCCTTCTGATTGGTTCTGATCTACGTCTGTTTGATGAGGGATTTACTCCATGGTGGAGGAGAGGAGAAAATGCCAGCTGCTGCGTGTCAGGTCCTGGCAGGCATTTCCCTTTACAGTGACTCCTGTTATCCCAGCACTGAGGGCTGTGTACACAGACACTAAGGCCCACCACCTCACTCTGTAACCTCAGCAAATGCTCTCACAGAGAGGCACGAAGTGGGAAGAGCGGGGTGTCTGAGTCTTTACTATGTGATCACAGAGAGGTAGGAAGTGGGAAAAGCGGGGTGTCTGAGTCTTTATTATGTGACTGGCAGACTCTTGAGCGTGTGCAGGTGCTGATGAGAGGGAAGTGCGAGAACACAGTCCCAAGAAGACATAAGAACCAGCAAGCCCATCACCTAAACGCATGGCCCCACAAGGCCAAGTGAAACCTTCATCGTCACATCCCACAGCGCCCAACGCAGGCAGTCCTGCGTCATCCTGCTTTTTTCACCCCAGAGTGTTTTTTTGGGAGCAACACCAAGCCACTTTGCAGCAACATCTTCAGGGGTCGATCAGGGATATGCTGTCAGTCAACCACACTGGCTGCCTCGCTCTCCAGAAATAACGACGGGCATGTGTTTTTAAAATCAGCTCTCCCCATTTTCTCAGACAAGAACTGGAGCACTGCCGAAAGGATTTTAGCTGCTATTAAGCCAGAAGCACTTGAGTTTCCATTGAAGTTATACTGTAGTCTCTACTATTTCATCTAACTCTACTTTAAACTCCTTTCATTCTCTCAGTCAACAATGTTTTAAGTCAGGATGAAATTTATATCAAAGTCATAAAGGGGATCCAACTAAAAAGAAAGTCAGTCCCATTATGGATGTATTGTATGAAGAATTAATATTGAATGGTCCATAGGCTCGGATATAAATAAATAT
This sequence comes from Rattus norvegicus, assembly GCF_021556685.1. Taxonomy (NCBI): domain Eukaryota; kingdom Metazoa; phylum Chordata; class Mammalia; order Rodentia; family Muridae; genus Rattus; species Rattus norvegicus. The sequence continues at coordinate 14,797,238 of NC_141539.1, read as the reverse complement.
ATAATTATAATAAAATTTCAGAATATATATTCATTATAGGAAATTTGAAGATCAAAGAAAATTTTAAAATTTCATCATGTTCAGCCTGCTAGATGCTGTCTTCTGTAACAGAAATTCATAGCTACATTTTGAGATTCAGTTTACTTCTATATTAAGAGCTTTGTGTAATTTAAACAGATCATTTCAAAAATAATTTCTCATGTTAACAGATCTTCCTTAAGAAACCTGATCGTGTGTTTTGAGACAGGGCTTGCTACCATGCAAGCGCCGAGTTCCTAGTCAATCATCCCAGTGCCTGAAATGATGGGCACTTGCAAGTGTGTGTGGCTCAAACCCTGAGTTATCAATGAAGCCATGCTGTGGACAGGCTCTTTATACATTTATGTAAATATTTCAAATAAACACCATGTGAATATATACAAACCAACCAGGAAAAAAAATCTAAATTCTTAACAGTAAATATATAATTGTCATACAATACATGTGAATTTATGGCAAATAATCTCCCTAACCCATCACCTGGCTTCACCTTTCTGTGTTAACAAATGACTTGTATGTGGACCTGTGGCTTCATGGTCGTTTCCCACAATGCTTCTGTTCTTGCTTCCTATCTTTGATCCTGTTTAGTCAGACTTCTATCACTGTGACAAAACACCTGAGCAAACTATTTCAGGGAAGAAAGACTCATTTGGCCCAAAGTTTTAGATATTTCATTGCTTGACAGGGAGAGAATGGTAGAGCAATGTGGTCCGCCTCATGGAGGCCAGGAAGCAGGGAGAAGCAGGCCTTTCTTCCTTCATTCGTCTGGACTCTAGTCTGTTAGACGATGTCACCCACAAAACAAACAAGACAAAACTACCTCACACCTTTTCTCCTTATCAACCTCTCTGGAAATGTATGTACAGATACACAGCAGTATGTACCAGCAATGTAAAGACACCGCTAAGCCCAGACATTACCCTCACAAGACTGCAGACGTAGGTAGTTCTCCACCACTAACAGAAAATGCAGAGTCTCGGCTGAGACCCAGTGCACGTGACATATCAATCCAAACTCTGCCACTGTGTCCTTCTAGGGCACAGCATTTTGGTGTTGTTTTACTGTCAATGATGAGGGAGAGCTGAATGATTTCTGGAGTTTCTCCCATTTCTGGTAAAGCAGATGCCCTGGCTTAATACTTCTTCAGAAAAAAGTCTAATGCAGCACCACTCAACCCCATGAAAATTAGAATGGAAAATACTGTACTTCAGATCTAAAAAGCACTTTACTGCCAGGGTTGTATCTCTAGCACTAAGAGACTGAGACAGGAGGATTTCAATGATTTTGAGGCCATCCTGGGCTACATGATGATTTCCAGGGAGTCTAAACTACGGTAAACCCCACTATCGAAAACCAAACTATACACCAACAGCAATGACAACAATAGCAGCAACAAGGCCCACTTAGGGGTAGGGAGGAACAAAGTCTTGCTCATTGGCCAGGCTGGGTTCAAACTTAGGAACTCAAGGAACCATCTTGCTTCAGCCTCATGAGTAGTTAGAAGTTCAAGTGAATATCACATGCACAATTTAGGAAAGAATTTCTACAACAAGGAGAAATCTTTTGGACTCCATGTTCCACACACTTTATGTACAAAGAGTGTTCTTTGCCAAGGTTCACTGCTATCTGCAATCATTCAGTGCATGCATACAACCTCAAGAAGTGAAAAGACAGTACCGGCAAAAACCACCACGGTGATGACAATGGATCAACAACTTCAAGACTTTAGACGACTCTGGGTAAAAGTAAAAATGACCAAATACAAATGAATACAGAAAAGGTCACAGTAAATACCAGAGATTCCTGGGAGACCAGTACCAACTGAGTTCATTCTGGTTTAAACAAAGAGTCACATGGTCCAGTGGTCCCGCTTCTTCCATTTTTGACAATGGAGTTGAAAAGACGACGTCTCCAAATCAAGTGCCTAGCTGAACCTAATGTTATGCACCATCGGTCTGGACTAAGGTTTTCAAAGTATTCAGATCTGTCTAGAGCCACTTTAAAAACTTAAGACAAGAAAAAGCAAGAAGGAATCTCTCTTTCCCTGAAAGCTTAAAACTCTTCACTACCTTCCTATCGACTGCATAGGCTTTGAAAATGGAAATCTACTCCCAGTAATGGGTAAATACATTGTCAGGGTCAGGTTTACGCAGAGTCTTTGTATCGATGGGTTTCAAAATTAAACGATCCACATTGCTTTACCTGATACATTCCAACTCCAATGTGCTTCGGGTCAAATTTCACTAGCTCAGCTAATGGATCTTGAACACGCCTTGCTATGGAAACTGAAAAAACAGAATCAGAAAATAAGTATGGTTTAATGTGAAAAGCAGTACTTGGACAATTGCTTAGGTTGGTTCCTCATGATACAAACATTCAAGCCTATCTATCCCACCACTAGCACCCACCTCCAAAGACACAACAATTTAATTAATATTCAAAGTTCTTCTTTTTCCATGCAAAAAGGAATGAATGCAAGATTTCAGACTTAATATTCTCTCTCTCTCTCTCTCTCTCTCTCTCTCTCTCTCTCTCTCTCTGTGTGTGTGTGTGTGTGTGTGTGTGTGTGTGGTGTGTGTGTGTGTGTGTTCGTGCCAGGCATTATTTATTATTTTTGAGATGAGGTCTTCTGTAGCCTTGGTTGGCCTGAAACTTACTATGTAGCCCTGATAACCCTCCTGTCTCAACCTCCTGAGTGCTGTGATTACAGACATGAGCCACCACCCCTGACTAAGACTCCCAGGCATTAAGACATACATGGAAACAACTACAGATTCAGAGAAATAAATAAAACATCTTGCTCCTAAACTCACACCATTATCTGCTCATTCTTTAAATAAGGTATAGGTGGAGTGCCTCAAGCTTTAAAGAGTATAGAGAGATTTCTTTCAAATAATCTTCCATTGTTATCAATATGACACATCTAATATCCTTAATAAAACTAGAACATGGTAATGATGAGTAGATGTAGAGTATTATATAAAGGCAACCAGGTTATGCTGGCAAGTAGATACACTTGGGAGCTTTAAATGTGACTGTAGAGCAAACAGAGTATGTTCTAGAATCTACCTACTGGCTTTGATCACAACCTTTCTTCACCATTACAATTTGGGATCAAGAAACCTGGAAGTATGGAAACTACTACCATAGAAGCTTCCTAAAATACATCGTACATGTAAGAAAGGAGTCTAAATGGAGTAGCCAAATGAGACAGTGCCTCACAAGACATGCCACCAAATATGACATCCAGTGCCAGAATTGTGTTATACCTTGCTGTATTATTGATCAAAGGGGCCCCATGGAAACTGCAAATATCACAGGCGATTGCCAAGGCTATTGGTTACTTTCCACAACTTGATGGGAAGATCCTATCACTGAAAGCTACACTTACATATGTCATCTTATATGCAGACATTCTAGTTATGTCTAGCTAGAAGCTAATGCTCATGGTACTGGTAGGTACCCCGCATGCTACTAGACGAGAAAGATAATCATCGTATCTCTTAGCTACAAGCCCAGCAACCTAAAACAGAGACCTGCAAGATATACTAGCGTCATGGCACCATCCTGTAATGGTACATAAGCGTGACCATGTCATGGTGGCATGAGTGTAATGGTGACATCGTGTCATGGTGGTATTAATGTGACAGTGACTTTGGGTAAGGGTGGCATAAGTGTGATGAGAGTAACCAACCACTTTACCTTTGAATTTAAAGCCTACTCCATGACATCGATCCCATACTTGAAACTGCTGAAATGACTAAGAATCTGAAACTAGATAGGTGATGGGCCCTGGGGGACCCCACTACTGTTATTCTGCCAAAAGAACACAGCAATAAAATGACTCCTAATGACATACTCCTCTACCCATAGCTTCCTTTTGCAGTAGACAGGAACTAACAAAGACACCCCCAACTGAACAATGTGCAGACAATGAGAAACAATGGAGCACTCCGTCCTAAAAAGGATGTCTTCATCAAAACCCTCAGCAGCCTTGAGAGAAACATTTCTTCTCCCTTCATAATAGATCTTATGTCCTGAGGATGCAACAGGTTCTAGGTTTTGGGACTTTCATTTTCTAAGAAATATTTAAATTCCTAAAATTTATAAAACAAGCCAATTATTGCCCCCAAAACTCCAGTAAGCAGTGATCTTTAAACTTTGTCTTCTTATTTAATAGTATTAAACACAATGTCGTGATGGTTTGAATGAAAACTGTTCCCATTACGTCCATACAGCCTGGCGTTTACTGGGAGGTGTGGTCTTGCTGGAGGAAGTACATCACTAGGGATGAGCTTTGGGGCTGCAGACGCCGTGCAGGCCCAGAGTTTGTCTCTCTTCCTGCTGCCGGTTGCTCTGGATGTAGAAGCCTCAGCTACCTCTCCAGCACCATGTGTGCCTGCACGTGCTTCCAGCCGTGATGATGATGGACTGTGCCTCTGAGCCAGAAGCAAGCCCCAGTTAAATGATTCCTTTTATAAGAGTTGTTGTGGTCATGATGTCTCCTCACAGCAATAAACCACTACCTAAGACAAGTATTTCTTTTTAAATCTAACACACATCTCATGTTATCACTTTCTCTCTGACCAGAAAGTGTCCTAGCCAGGATTTTTGTTAATGTAACACCTCCACCAGAGTGGACTGTATGTAAATCTTTAAGGCATTTTGGGATGTGAGAAGGCCCAGCTCACTAACAATGGTGCCCAGCCAGGTGCTCCTGGGTTCTATAAGAAAGCAGACTGAGGAAGCCAGGGGGAGCAAGCCAGAAGGCAGCTCTCCTCCATGGCCTCTGCACCAGCTCTCGCCTCCCGGTTCCTGCCTTGGCTTCTGATGATGATGGACTGTAACCTGTGAGCCAAATAAAGCCTTCCCTCCCCACGGAGGACCATGGTGCTTTATCACAGCAATAGAAACCCAACGGGACAGAGGGAACACAGGAAATTAATCTCTCTTCATAATTTGAATACTCAGTGCAAGTAGATTGTAATCTTGACCTTCTGTAAATAACTCTATTTTGAACAAGAAGCTGACAATTATGAAACCTGATAAACTGTCTCTACAGCTTGACTGCGATGATGGTGGTAGCTACCCAGCCAATGAGTTTGTTACAATTCACAGACGATGTTTCTTCCATCTCTCAGCCGGCTCTGGAGCTGCTTGGGACACTGCAGCAGAAGGAACACAAGTTCCAAGGTGCAGAGACTTGGTTTAAGATGAAGGTGATGTATCTGTGTGGCACACACACACCCTCGAGTGATGGAAATGTTTTGATTATTCTGAGAAATTGGACTTTTCATTCTCTCATCTGTATCATTTCTATTTCCTCCAAGCAACCTCTTTGTCCCACTGTCTTTTGACAAAGTCTTTAATACAGGGCTTTCTTACAGCAGGGAACCTATGATCACCCTCTAGTTTACCCAAAGGCGAGGGGTTGGGACCTTGTTCCGGCAGGCCTGATCCTGAGGTGTCTGTCAGTCAAGGCCAAGCATCTGATGAAAGCTCAGCTCTGCTCTAAGGTTCTGAGAGCAGACTCCTCCCTAGCGGCAGAGACGACCACTCTAATCTCACACAAAGATAGAAATAAGCAGTCACACTGTATAAAAGCAGATGTCTGCTGCTGCCATCGGGTTGAAGTGAAATTTATTACAGTAGGTAGGCATTTTAAATAAAGCACAAACTCAGTGCAACTTACTATACTCACACTGTGTGGCTACTCTAACCAACTCTAACCACATTCTCAAATATTTCAATTCATCACATCAAGAGAAAATCCGGAATGCACTGATCAGTCACCCTATGGCCATCTCTCCCTCGTACCTGACAAGCACAGCTGCTTGCTTCTCCCTACAGATCTGCCTATTCTAAGGCTTCCTACCTGTGCCATTGCACAGAATGCCATCTTCTGTGACTGGCTCCTTACACACAACTTAATGTTTTCGAGTTTCACTCATGGTGTGCATGTATCGGCCTTTTTACGGCTGTATAGTATCCCAGTCTGTGGGAATGTATTTTCTTTCTTTATCATCTGCTGCTGGACTTGGACTGTTTCCAGCCTTTGGCTGCTGTAACAAGTGCTGCTGGCCACACTTGAGCTATCTTATCAACCTGGGCTGGGCTGGCTGGCTCACTGGCTACGCATCCAGCTAGCTTCAGGTTTCAAAACTTGTTGCTGTGTTCTCGCTTCTCATTTTTCTTTTTGTCCTTGTTTCTATTCACTCATGTTTCTACCTTTTTTTTTTTTTTTTTTTTTTTTTTTAGAATTTCAGAAATAAGAGGAAGGATGAAATCTACAAGTTCTATCAGTCCAATTTGAATGGTCTCATGCAATGTATTTACTATAGGAGATACAACCATTTAGTAGAGAAACAATTGTTTTCAATAAGCTGATAAGGAGATGTCTGTATGAAGGTCATTTCAGATATGCTTTAATGCTTCTAAAATGTTATGATTCTGTTATATTCTAACACAGCCAATTAATACAGGATTTATATCAGTCTGTTTTCAGTTGCTATAGCAAAATAGCTGACAGTGGGTCATTAATTGTAAAAAGAGGCTCATTTAAATTCAGTTCTCGGTTTTAGAGTTAGAAAGCCTAAGATTGATTGGCCTCATCTGTTTGGCTTCTGGTGAGGACAGAATGGATTACAGTATGGAAGAAAGGGAAAACAAAACAAAATAAAACAAAACCAACCATGGCATGCAGAAGGGGCAAAGCACACTGCGGCCTCCTTGTATATCAATGAACTCTCATGGCAAGTCACTCACTACAGAAGACTGTGTTTACCCTGCTGAAGGAGACAGCCTTCTGGGTTCAAACACCCAGGACTAGGCCCCAGCTCTGTAAGGGTCAAGCATTTATCAACATTGCCATACCTTGCCAAACTTCTAGTACTTTAATCCAGGGAGAACACACATCCAACATATAAAAGGGTTTAAAGGTAAAAATCCATACCTACGTGCTGAGGTTTGAAATAAAGTATGAAATCATCCTGGGCATCAAGTACTAGGAACAGCAAAATGTTAGACAACAATGAGACTTGAAAAGGGACATGGCCCCTAGGAACTACAGCAGGAGACCAAGCTTCTTTGACTGTTTTCCTTAAAGGCAGACACTGAAGACCTGAGTGGCTTGTAAGATGCTTTTGAGTCAGAATAAATTAAACACTATCACTTCCACACAGGTGTGGTCTGAAGGAAGGCATACTTGTAGTGAGCCACGACTGAAGCCGCTGCCAGTTAACATTCCGAAATCAAGCAAGAGAACCGAGCACTGGCTGTCTTTTCCTCACACTCTACCTTCATAGGGCAGTGTTGGACACTGTATTCTGTTTTCACCTGTGACTCTACGACACTGGTCATCTTCATGGGCCAGTAGTTTCATTAGCAGCTGAGAAACCCAAGGGACTGTTGTTGTGGTTTGCCCTGGAGTTAACTGTATTTTGATGCTAATTCCACCGCCCTAAGGACAGAGGCCTAGTCACATACTCAGGACTCAGGTGACTTCACCAGAACCTTTGCCCCATTTAATTTGTAAAATACAGGTGAGGGCAGGTACAGGATAGAATGAGGCCTGTCATTGGACGAGAAGGAAGGATGGGTGGGAGAAAAGTTTGAAGAAAGAGGAGGAGACAGGAATGGAGAGACAGGGGACTGAGGGTAGCCACAGTGGAGAGAACATGGAGGCTGATGTTAAGATTCACTCTGTCTATTTACAGGTTGTTATGAATGTTCTTCAGGGATGGACGTGTACAGGGCTTTGTATGTTTAGGTGGGCAATCATATCTTATCAATTGGATCAGAGGTTATTGTATTGTGTGGTCTTTCATGTAGTGATTTAAGTGTAAGAAAGGGTGCAGCGGCTAGAGACACTGGGCAGCCATGGAGTTGGGATGTGTACTTCTGACAAGGTATCTACCAGATATCTTGGGGCACTACTGTGCCAGACCTAGAGCGGGTAAAAAGACTGTTTTATTTTTTATATTTTTACAACAACAGACTGTTGCCTCCCCCAAATTATGGCAAAAGTATTCTTCCCAACACTGTGTTAGAAGAGAAAGCCAAAATGGGCAATTACCTTTTACTTTCTTTTTTTTTTTTTTTTAGATAAATAAAGCTATCATTTATTCAGACAGTCTAGACACAAACATTACAAGCACACTCACAAAATATATAGCCTCTTTAAGCCTTAGTTTCTTCATTTGTAATGTGGTAAGAATGGTTATGTCCCTGGGCAACAGTGACGATAGTGTGCAGTGTCTCCCGAACTCTGGGTAGGAAAAACTAGTCTGCAGGTTCCCTCTGATGACTTCCCTCTCCTAGCACTGGTTCCAAGGCAAGCACTAGGAGATGGGAAAGAGGCTGAGCTGTGTGATAGGGGAGACAACAGCAAAAGAAGCAAGGTTTGAGTTTTAGAAGATAATTTAGCCAAGGAAGTGTCTCATTCCAACAATCAACTGAAAAGATGCAACAGGGTCTTTTATACTAAACTTTGTAAAGCTTTAGATCAATGCAAAAACTTTTCAAAAATTATATTTCCAGATATAGAGCTAAAATTCTAAAAGTCAGTGAAAATATTTAAGCACAAATATTGAAACTTCAATTTCTAAGAGAGTGGCATAAATATTCCCCATTGTATAGAAAATATATCCAGATGTAAAATTTTATTTATTCCAATTACCTTGCCTAGATTTCTCAAAGTATTTTAATTTTCTATTACATAATTTTAGCTACTCCACATCCTAGACATCGAAGCAGTCAAGTGCGAATGAAAGGCAGGCTTTTTAGAGCACCACGTTTAGAGCACCGCGTCACCATGAAGCCTCATTCAGGCCCAGAGGATGCTCAGTTGCCAAGTGTTTAGGAGGAAACCAAGCGTCTGTGCCTTACACACTGGCTCTGCATTATGTTTATGTCACTGACTGCCAAGAAAATGCTACAATAATTATTTCATAATCGTTTTATTCTCCTTATATTGAGCTCTGGCATTTAATAAGACTTTTTCCTTTGAATTTTCACTATTTCTGGAGTACTTCGAGGTATTTAAAAGCAGAAGAGTACTGTTGCAGATGAGGGCAGGCACAAGATAAGGCAAGGCCTGTGATTGGGCAGTGAAAAGGAAGGCAGGCTGAGAATTTTAGAGATGGGACCGAGAGTACGATGAAGAGAGAGAAGAACCAAGGTGGAGGAGGAGAAGGACAACCCAGATCTGTGGCTTTAAGTAGCCACAGGTAGCTGTGAATATCTTATAAGGAATGGATTATTATAGAATAATTTGTCTTATCTAGGTGGGCAGTTTATATCAATATCAACGGGCTCTCAGTTTATTGTGTGGACATTTTGTGGGGTGAGAATTTACTGATATAAATCTGACTGTTAAATTACAAGCCTCTAGAGTTTTGATTTTACCGGGTTACTAGGAATTGTGACTGAGCAGAATCAGCAGCAAGAGAGCCAGGAGATAAGTGGTCATTGCATGGGGCTGGCTGGCATGGCAGCAACCACCAAGGGAACTAGAAGGGCAGTCGCCATGACGCCAAGATCACCACAGGGTCCAGAGAATAGCCAGTGATAGCATGCCGTGGTGTCTTGTTGTACTGTTGCTCACCGTTTTCATAATTTCTAGTATTGGTCTAGTCTACAACTTACAGAAGTACCAAGTCTTTACACGGGGTGACGCTTTTGCATTTTCATGGCTATGTAAAATACTTAGTTTGTCACATTTACAGATCTAAAATATCTCAGTCCCATGTTGTGTGATTGTCACAGCTTCTCACCTGCACTTCTCAAGTTAGGGTCCAGCCCCGGCATCTCCTTGTTAGCTTCAGGGCTGACACTGTAGATAGAGGCCCCTGCTTCACTCACGATGCTGAGAAGACAGAAAGCGGGAACATTATTTTCTAAGCCATCCACCTGGTCGAAGAGAACACATGAAGAAACTAGGCATTACAGGAAGAGCCAGACGACAGCCACAGCATGGACTGCCCACCACAGACCGTAGCACTGAGGTGTGCTTACCTAGATAAGCTGTGCTTTTCTGTATAGCAGACACAAAGGCTCACATCCAGGACAAATTTATTTACCTACAAGAGCATCTAAATGAACATAATGAATACCTTCCCCTAATGTCAACTTTAAAGTTGCCAGAATACATTCAGCTTCTCTCCTATTTAGTGGGCATTCCTGACTGACATTTATGATTTCCATCTGAATTAACAGTCATTGGTGTGGTCGTCATGCAGCAAGAACCATTACCATAAACACTACTCTTCTATTACCTGGTTATATGTATGGCACATATGTAACAACATACATGGAAAGGGAAGGTCAGGCCTGCCTGCCAATCTCCTGTCAGGAGGGTCAGTACTGTAAGCTCTCCCCTCAGGCAGATACTAAAGGAGTCGCTCATCATTCACTTAACCAAAGCACCACATAGATCACCCTCTTCCCTTCCTGTGGCCCCCAGTGCTTTACAAACTACAGTGAAGACACTCGTGCAGATACGGTTGTACAATGTGGTTGGCAAGCATTTGCCTAACTAAACATTTGAAATTATGACATAAAAGCAACCACAAGACCTTCACTCTGCCAAGTGACCATCAGGTGTGCAGAGTCAAGGAGACTCGTGCCAGTGTTAATTTTTATTCCTCCTTTAGCAGCCTCTTTCATCTGAGCTCCTCACACTCCTCTCCGACCATCCAAGACGCACTCAGAGGACCTCTAACATACTACTACCCTTTGCTAGTAATCAAATGCTAGTAATCAAATGCTAGTAATCAAATGCTAGTAATCAAATGGAAGCCTCTTTACTGAAATGTGACAACTGTAAGTCACTAATGCTTGAGATTACTCTAGAGAAGTGGCTCTCAACCTGTGGAGTGGCAACCCCTTTGGAGGCCAAAGGGCCCCAGAGACCATTGCTCTGGGGTCTGATGACAAGAAGCAGGAGCCCTGCTGCCGAACAGCACGGTCGGTCTTTGTTCCCTTCTGAAGCACAGAGAAAGGTACTCCAGAAAGACGCTCATCAGTAAGTTAGGTCCTACTGACAGGCAGACACCATTCAAGGTTACAGCTGACGAACAAGTAGGCTGGGTGTATCCTAACCTGCCTGGTCCCCAGGCACCAGCTCTGGACAAGCACAGCTGAGCTAACAATCTACACGGCTTTCACTAGCAGGGCAGCTCAGTTTTGTGTAGCGCCTCTCCAAAGATCCACTTTCCCAGCAACAGCTCCTATGAACTCCTACCTCTCCCAGGTCTTCACCTAAGACCCAAAGAGAAAGGGAGTTTGTTTTCTTTAGAACCCTAAAGCATGTTCAAGATCAAATGAAACTCCTTAACTTGAAAGCAAGTTTAAACTAAAAGGAATTGTGCTTTTCCTTCCAACATAAGATCCAGGTTATTCTATCTTCTACTCATAATGACGACAGATAAAATAGAACAAAGTGTAGAAAACGCAAGCTGATGAAATGGGTCAACAGATTAAAGTATTTGCCACCAAGCCTGATAACCAACCTGAGATCAATCCCCCAGAACTCACAGAGGACAACAGCACTAGAGACTACTGGTTTCTGAAAAATGTCCTCTGACCTTACTAATGTGCAAAGACACACGTGTCTGCATTGTCTCACAATAACAATAAGTAAAATAAAAAATGTAAAACCCATGGATTGAAGAATCTTCGTGTGGCACAGCAAGATGAAGCTGATGTCACTGACTAGGAGGGACATCAGTTTCCATACAGCAGTTTTCTAACTGGCTTCTGAGTGACTAGGCAGCGAGACACAGGTTTAAACTATATGTGAAATGCTGTTTATGCCTACATATCCCTAGGGAAATGGGTTGGAGCTTACACTGGCTAGTTAAGAAAGTTCATAATCTCCAAAAGGGTTATGACACTACCACGGAAGAAGACTATTCAGGAACCAGCTCCAGAAAGAGCCACCTCAGCACAAACCAGCATGCGGGCTAATAAAGTCCTTTCTAAAAGTGTTAACTATCCACAAAATGTAGCCATTATTAAAAGAAAAGAATGTTTAAAAAAAAAAAAACCTTCTCACAAATGCACTTTATATCATTTCCAGAAATTTCCAACGTTACAACTATTTAAGTGAAGGGAACTTAAATGGTAAGCTAAAATTTTAATTAACTGCCTTTAGTAGTCGGGTACCTGAGAATTTGCCAAGTGATTCACTTTCTCTTGGAGGTTATAATTCTCAACAAACTGAGAGGAAACTTTTGCAAAGAAAAATACTCAGATAATAAATATTCCTCCAAATTCCACACTGCCACTTCTTTTAAACAGAGGAATACGAAACAGATGTAACACATTGCACCCAAAGATTTTATATTAACAATAATATTAAATCAATACAAAATGTAGTAAATTTCATATGCCATATTTGCTGAACAGTGTGGACCCAATAAACGGTCAAATACTAATCATGGGTCAGAAAGCTAAAGGACCTAAAGGAAGATTACTCAGATATAAAACACATATGGCCTACGATGCATATGTACCTAAAATCAAAACGAATGGGAGGGAGGCACGTCTTACCCAGGGGACTTACTGAGGACAAAGCTATCAAAGTCCCTCTGCAGCTTTCCGTCCTGTCCCAAGGCCAAGGGCAGACACTCAGCAGGACCCATGTCAGACTAAGCAGGCACCTTCTGTTTAGGGGAAGCCTCCCAGTCAGCCACAGGGAGCTATGCTGACGGCCTGTAAAATTCAGGCATATGAAGAAGACAACCTCGAGCCTTGTGAAAGGTCATCTGCCAAGATGTGGGAAGTGTTATAGTTAAAAAGCAGAGTTCTCTCCAGGATTCTAGCCTTAGGATCATAGCAATCTTTATTTATTTGAACATAAGGCCACCGGGAGTAATCAGGACTTATTACTTGGGGCAATTTTAAGAGAGAAAGTTGAAAATGAACTAATGTTTTAACACTCTCGGAGTATACCAACATTCCTTCTAATTATCCAGCTGAGACAGAAACCTGAGCAGAGACATCCGACATCCGACATCTTGCACTTGTACTCTAGACTTTCAGAAGCTCACATGGAGCTCCACTTCCTCAGATCCACATGCAGCACACTGAGTCTCAGGTAGTAAACAGGTAATTTTAGAAACATTTTACCAAAACAGGATTTTGGGGTTGTCTGTGTCTCTTTATGTTAAAAAAAAAAATTCAAGCTACACCCTCAAAAAAAGTCAAATATCTACAATATAGAAACAATTATTTTCAATTCACTAAAAAAAAAAAAATCTCCCAAAACTCTCTAAATAAAAATGCTACATTTTTAAATACTCAAAATCCAATAATGTTGCTTATATAAAATATGCCATAAATCAATAATTGATTCTTTTTTTTTAAAGAGATACTTCAAGTGTGGAATTCACATCTCTTAGCTTTCACATAATAGCCTAAATGTTGATAAAACCTTCCTGGCCAGGTCTTGAGTACTTACTTGTCTTAGTGACTGGGTGCCTTGACTTTCTTCTTTACAAAAGGAAGATGAAAGAGCGAGGTCCCGGCATAAGAAAGGGCTGGCTTGCTCTTGCTACCGACAGTTTTCACTTCAAAGGCTGTGAAGCTCCTGCATGAACAGCTTCTTCTCTCTCCATTCTCCAAATACAAAAATAGCTTTGCTGTCTCCTCTGATATTAAAATAAATTACTTCCTTCCTTATGTTAATGGAAGAAATAATTTGCTTAAGTAAAAATGTAATGACTAAGATTTAAAAAACAAACAAAAAATCAAAAAACACCTGCCAGGGCAGAATTCTTCCCCTGATACAGACTGGTGTCCTTCTCCTTCTTCCTAAGAATGTAGTTCCTTCCTTTTGCCCTCCTTAAATGGACGTATTACACCTCTGCTGTACTGAAAAGCTAACATTCCACTCAAGTCTTCAAAACAGCGTCTTCAAACACAGTTCTTTCAACTTTCAGGCCAGAAATGTCCTCTAATCTCAGTACTAGGAAGCGCCAAGTCTCTGATTCCTGTGCCTTCTCTTGTACTCTTCCTGCTCTTTGCTGTCTGGTCACTTTTTATTTCATCTTACTCACTCTGTTTACTGTAAAAAAGAACTGACACGCAGTGACTGTCTGCTCTGCCCGTGAGTGAGTCTGTTAGGAAGTATGAATGGATATCGGCTTATCTCTTAGAACAGGTAATAAACCTAAAACTCAAAACCCACAAACAGAAGGGGTTGTAGGGTTGAATGTTAGGGAACATAACCAAGCTCTCTTTCTTCAGTGGAGCTTACAGAGCTTCTGAGCAGGGAAGCACCCAAGCTGGGCATGGTGACTCACACCGCGCCTTCAGCAGTGGGAGGCGGAGGCAGCAAGACCACAAGTCAGTCTAGGCTGTACAGGAAGGCCCTGTCTCAAGAACCAAACAATCAACCAGTCAACAGCAAAAACAGTGGTAACCTGCTGATGATCAGGAAGACGATGGAAAAAAAAAATCAAATACTGGCAGGGATATTTAACTTTAAAGCTTGATGGTAAAATAAAAATGCGAGTAAAAATTACAAAAACTATCCTTTCTTCCTGATCCAGAAATATATTTCTAGAGTTAATATGAAATAAAAGTAAGACAACACAAAAAAATAAATAAATTTTGGTTCAGAAGGGACCAAAAGTAAATGAAAATCTAAATGCCTATCACTAAAGATTCAATGAATGGAAAGCCAGCTTGTCAATCAAAATTATCATCCTAAGAGATTTTGATTTCATGTAAAATATTCATGATAAATTAAGTGAAAAAAAGTAACAATAAAACTGTATTACCACAATAAATTTAGCTTCAAAATATATATGAAACAAAGAAAATTGTTTCATGTAATATGTGAATAATACCTAAACAAAAATTATTCCTTTTATTTTCCACAATACCCAAGTCATATTTTTGTAATTAAAAAACAAACTTCAAATGTAAGTATAATTGCTAACTAACAAGGAAATCTGTTATTAAACAATATCCAATATTTTGAATGTACCCAATTTTAAATTATTCCATTTTGACTTTACTTGGGACAGACAAATTTTGTTGGTAATGACCCCTGAACATCACCTTTAGATTACTGTAGGCATGGTGTTTTCCTGGCTCCTTAAAAGGAAGCAGAAACCTCACGTTGTCAATCTCACACAGGCCAGATGAGAAGCAAATGCATTAAGGCATCTTTTATAGGGAAGGACTAGTTACCTGCCCCTAAGTTTCCAGGGCTAACATATCCTCCGTGATCAATTGGCCCAACTGGCTCACTGCTCACAATGTTAACTGTTAACGTTAACGTTAACTGTTAAGTGTTAACTGTTAACCCACTCCAAAGCATGCCAGGAAGGTCAGCAAAGAAAGCACTCAGAAAGAACTAGAAAGCAAGCACACTTCACCTCTGCATGGCAGCTGCATTTGCCTTTAGGTGTGTAACTCCAGCACCATCTGGTGGCAGGCAAGATGGGAACAATTCCTCAATTAGCAGTTGGGAACGTCTCAGCACTATTCATTTTCCTGAGAACAACATCGGCAACAGTGCAGTCACCATGCAGAGGACCCTCCACAAGCCAGGGCAGGTTTAGAGTCTGCACATGTGAACCTCCATGCACTCCCAGGTACATATCCTTCCTATCAGATATCCTTCCTACAGAGCAATTTCAACAGAACCAAGTTCCCTGGTTAATTTTCCTGCATCTCAGCACTGCATGGAAAGCACACTTCATAGGCACACTTTAAGAGGCCTTGAAGGGGCGGATCCAAATTCCCAACTGTCCAGCAGAACCTGCACTTGGAGCCTGAGGTTCCTAATAGCACTAGCAACAAATCCTCTCATGCTATTCACAAACAAAGAACAACAAAACAAACAAAGAAAAACCATGCACTCTGCTTGTGCCTGTCATCCTGTCATCCTAATATGTGGGCAGTGGGGGCAAAATGTGCAGGAGTTCAAGGTACACCTTGTCAGTATTGTAAACTGGAGCCAGGTCTAAGCTGCTTGGTCTTTAAAGGACGGGAGACGTGTGCAGCAGGTAGCACCTGTTGCTCATCCAGAGGATGGAATTCAGTTCCCAGCACCCAGCGGTTCTGAGGGACCTAAAAGTACACGACACCAACTCATATAAATAAAAATATGAATAAAAAAATCTGTATTTTTAAAAAGAATCAAACAAAAAAGCCTGCATCTAGCAAAGCCTGCATCTAGCAAAGCCTGCATTTAAGCAAAGACCCCGACTCAGAGCATCACAGGCTTCTGTTCACCCACCGACCTACGTCATGTCTCAGTGTGTTAAAACAGCACAGGCATCTACTACTGTCTGTGGGTCAGACTGATCCCGTGAGAACGCCCTCTGAGGTGTAAGCATTGCAATGGGAGGGGCAGGGACAGAAAGCCCTGCTTTCTCCTGTGTGCCTTCTACAAGGAGTATAGCAATTCTCCCCTCCACATCTTCATACTCCTTCATTTTGAAAAATCTTTCATCCCCATCCCACCTATGTATGAAAACAACTTAAAATTGTTATAAAAAGCACATGACACCACTAAGCACACCACAGGGCCAGCCATAAGGCGAGGCAAAGGCCCTGCTAAATGCAGGACAGGAAGAGCAGCTCAGCTCCAGAGTCAACACTGGCATGATACAGGAACACAGAGGGCAGGACGCCCTGAGAGCTTGGGGATGCTTCATGTCTAGCATTTGAACATTTGTCACCAGCACTCTGAAATGTGTGGACCTGAAAACCCAACATCCAACCTGCAAGTCCTCCCCACACCTGAAAGTATAATGACCCCCGATTAACAGTTAACTCTAAGACAGAAAATTCATAGTACTCAGTCTGTACACATTGCAGTAAATAGTAAAAACTGAAGACCCCTTTATCTCACACTAGTGCGGCACCACAGGGTCATTGCGGGTATCTTTATCTCAGCAGCTCCACGCTGCCCAGACCCAGGCAGTCCCTGAGCCGATCCAGCGATCCAGCGTGGCCCCTTGTCACGCTGGCCCCTAGAGTTAGTTCTGGCACCAGAGGGCCTTATGGGACTAACCATAATTCATCTCTGCTCTCTACTAGCTGTGAACTCTCTGGTTCTAGCTACCTGGTAAAATCAGGGCTCTGGAAGTCCAGCATGGGGCTGGCCTATCTCAGTTCCCTGCCACGGACTCTGCTCACACTCTCCATAGCTGCCCCTGGTAGTTAAGGTATAAATTTCCAACTACACGGTGAAATTATGACTTATAAACTACCCACCTAGATAAGATAAATTGACCTATAGAAATCTATCCTTTAAGAAATATACATAACTACCTAGGGCCATTCAAGACTTCCCCGATCTGGGTCGTCCTTTCCGTCTCCATCTTGATTCTCCCACTTTCCCTTCTCTCTCACCTTAGAAAAACTTTGTCCCCACCTTACGTTTTTACTGTCCAGTCATGGCCTTGACCTATCTTGTGCCAGCCCTCACCGGCATATAGACATCAACCTACATGTACTTGATCATGATAAAAGATTAGCTGCATTTTCTTATTCCAATTTGATTTTAATTTACAGAGACATGGGTCTAAATGTTCATTGAGAAAAGTCTGCTTCATTCATTTTATTTGTTAAAACCTTAAATATATCTTGGTTAATTTGCTTGTTGCTATAATAAAATACCCAGTCAAAAGCAGCTAACGAACTTACTGTGGTTCTCGTTTGGGGCACTGTCCCTCATGAAGGGGGCAGTCCTGGAAGCCAGCACTGGAAGCAACAGAGGCAGCAGTGCATTGGCAGTGTGGAGCAGAAGGGGACACAAGCTCAGCCAGCTTCTATGTAGTCCAGGATGCAAGCCCAGGAGACTATGCTGCCCTGTGTTAGGTGTGGTCTTCCCACCTCAACTAACCTAATTAAGATAACTCATCTCCTAGGTGACTCTAGGCCCTATCAGCATGACAGTCAGTTTACCATCACTGCATGAAGGAGAATCTGTCTACTAATAAATAAGCATGTGAAATCAGGTTGCTATAATCATTCTCAGTGAAACTTATTCCAAATGTTCTTTATCGTGTAGCCAGACTTCAGACACTCAGAATCTCAGACAAACAAAGAGAATGTTGTATTCTAACAGCCCAGTAAGAGCTGGATAAACCACTGCTGAGCCGTAAGAGCTGTAGCTAAAACATTACAGCAGAACACTAAACAAATGAGAGAGAGAGAGAGAGAGAGAGAGAGAGAGAGAGAGAGAGAGCGCGCACAAGTCAGAGTGGGCGGGGAAATGTAATTTAGAAGAGGAGAGAGTCCAGGTGGTGAGTCCAGCAGTCTCAGCACTAGGGAGGCCGAGCAGGGAATCAGGGGTGAGGATGGGGTCAGCCTGGGCTATAGCTGACAATGTCTGAGAAACAAAGAACACATGAACTAGGGGCATACTGCAAGAGAAAGAAGGCAAGATATAGAGGAAGAGAGGGTTTGCAACAAAAGCTCAGCTCTTTCATCTACAGCAATAAAGTTTGCACCACACTCTTTAGTTAATGTCAACTGCTTACAACCCCAATTCCGCAGACAAGTGGCCTGGAGTTACCATTTCCATGTTCTGGCTCCCATTCCTCTTTTTCTTCCCCTCTTTTACAATTGTTTTATCTCACCAAAAGGAAGTTAGGCCTCCTCAAAGGGGTCACACATACTTCCCCAAACCCCCAAATAGGAAAGACTCTAGGTACAAATCAACCTACCACTTTCCAAGAGCATCCAGGTTGGATCGCCAGGCCCTTGTGGAGCAGCCTCCACCATCAGAATCCCTTCTGGCTACCCAGCCAATGCTGAAAAGCATCCCCAAAGCACAGGACGTGTATAAGCTGTGCCCCAGGGCAAGCCTCTTTGCAAGTGTGGCTTAGAAGCAGCACCTGCCCAGTGGAGCTGGGAGAGGATGCGAGCTCAGTCCAGCCATGCTCCACTTCCTTATCGACAGCCACATCTTCACTTCTGCAGGATCACTGCACACTGCCGGCTCTGCTACATTACACTGTGTAAATATTTAGGAGAAATAATTCCTTCCAAGGATCTAAACTTCTACCGTTGTTATGGCAAATGAACCTGTTTATGCTGTGTTTGTTAATAAAGGCAAGCCTAAAAGAGCACAGGAACTTACTAACATGTGGTAGACAAACATTACAATCATACAGCTTCTTAGGGGGACACACCAAGAACATGAAAGAAGTTTATTTTTACTCACATTGCCCTGTGATTTCCTTTAACTCTACTAGAACAACCCTTAATTTAAACCTTTCTTGCAATTACAGGAACAGCGTAGATTGAATGTACAAAAACTAGGTAATACTCTCCCCATATCTCCAATGAACTTCTCTTGATTCTCACAATTCAGCCTGCATCAGAATCAGCAAGAAGGCATGGTTAGACACAAGTGGCTCGACACTCACCCTTAGAGCTTCCACTACAGTGAAACTGAGAATCTGCACTGCTAACAAGTTCCTCGGCAGTGCTGCTGCTCTGGTCTCGGGAGCAGTGTTGGTTTAAGGTTCATCAGGCATCCTGGTTTCCTATTGCTCTGATAAAATACAACAACCCAGGCGACCGATACAAGAAAATGGTTACCTGGGTTTATGCTTTCAGAAGGTTATAGTTCGTTGTAGCCAAATGAAGACATGTTGGTAGGAAGCAGAAGTTGAGGACTCACATCTTAAGCCACAACCAAGACAGTTTACCTGGAATGGCACTTAGGCTTGAAGCCTCAAAGCCCACCCTTACTGATACACTTCCTCCAGGAAGGCCACACTTCTTAAGCCACCAACTGGGGACCAAGTGTTCAAATGCCTGAGCGCATCAGAGGCGTATATCATTTAAACATCACATTGAACTGTAATTTACATTTCAGTAACTTTTAGTAAATGCAGAATCATACTTAAATCCAAGGTCAGAATGCTTCTATCTGACAGGTTCTCTGTAACTACATGTGGGTTCGGTTCTCACTCAGCTGCCCTGGCTCCCCTAACGTACCTTGTCTACATGCCTGCATTTTTGGGCACTTCATATTAACGTAAGCATACAAAGCGTGGCCTTTTGTGCCCATCTTATTCAATGTGCATGTTCTAGTGTCTCCTTTATTCCTGAAATATATCACTTTTTAAAAATTCTGGGATTGGCTAGATCTGCTTTGTTTGGTTTATGAATATTTACTGCCACAACACTTTCACACCCTTATGCATGCAAGCCATATACTTCTTATCTTGAATGTATTTCTCAGGAGTAGGAACACTGGGCTGTAATCTTTAAATCACTTTTCAAGAAATCATCTAGGTACAATGTATGACACACTCATACCCTTGGCAATACTTGGTTTTTGGTTTTGTTTTGTCTTTTTACCAAAACCACTGTATTGGCTACAACAGCAGCAGCAGCAACAACAACTACTACTACTGCTGCTGCTGCTGCTGCTGCTGCTGCTGCTGCTTCTTCCTCCTCCTCTTCCTTCTCTTCTTCCTCTTCTTCCTTCTCATCCTCCTCCTCCTTCTTCAGTAAAAGGAAATCTTTAGCACAGCTTTGTGGTACAAACCTGTAATCCCAATTACTTGCAAGGGTGAGGCAGGAGGACCACAAGTGAAAGGTTTACAGAGGCCGGCCTTGTCTCAACATAAAATGTGAAGACAGAGCTGAGTTACCACTCAGCGGCACTGCACCTGTGTGAGGATGAGGACTTAAGTTCAGTCCCAGGACTTGTGGGAAAATTTGTTATTCATTTTGAACTGGCTTGCCTCCTAATTAATTAGTTTTAAATATTCTTTATTCTAAATACAAATTCTTTAACAGATACACAATTTATAGTTTGCCTTTTCATTCTCTTTAGAGTCTTGAAATACAAAAGTTTTTAAGTGTGATGAAGTCTGGGACTACACTTTGAGAAACATTGTTCTAAAGCCTCAAAAATGCAAAAACAAAACAAACCACCAACTGCTTGAAAAGTGTGCAATCTCACGCTCTGCTGTAGACACACAGCATTCACACACCACGTGGGCATGTTATTCACAGCATCTTACCTATTTTGTCTTAGCAAACCCTATTCATTCTAGTTTGCTTTCTGTTGCTGTGAGAAACATAACCAAAAGCAAGCTAGGGAGGAAAGGGTTTATGTTAACTTACAGACTGTAGCCCATCATTGAAGGGAGCCAAGGGAAGAACTTGGAGGAAGGAGCTTCAAATAACCAAGGAAGAACACTGCTTACAGGCTTCCTGTCCCGGGCTTGTTCAGTGATCTTTCTTATACAGTCCAAGCCCACCTGCCTAGGGACAGAACCACCCACAATGCACTGGTCCAGCCTACATCAATCAGCAACTAAGAAAATGCCTCTGAGACATGCATACCGGTCAATGGGATAATGGCAAATTTTTAGTTGAGTCCCCTTTCGTTGGGTGTGACCTGTTTACAACTGATAATAGTATTGTATTGTATTTAGTATTTCCTTAATGAACCTTTGTAGGAAAAGAAAGAATAAAACCTGCAACTAGTTTTAACTTATTCCATAATGAATTCACCTTTAGCTAGAACTTCAAATTTGGAGACAATGTTCACAATGAAAAATATGGATTTCTAAGCCGATCACTGGTCAGCCATAGGACTGACACTATGCTTACTTAAGGTGCAATCTATCAACACTGTAGATTAGCAGGAAGAAAGGCAACACACATGAAGATTACAAAGATTATGATTTCAAGGGTACATTTGGTCAATATCAGAGTGAGTGTGAGTGAGTGAGTGTGTGTGTGTGTGTGTGTGTGTGTGTTGTTGTTGTTGTTGTTGTTGTTGTTAATTACACTGGCCTTCTTTACTTTGGGGCCTTTTAAAAATAATCCGCATGCCAAAAAAACCTCATGCTGTGAGTCTGCAGGACCTTAAGTTAAAAGAAAACAAGAACAACAACTCAGGCTCAGGTTCATCTGGAGCCCTAACTTCAAATGTAGAAAATGTTCCAAGACGCATTTGATTGAGGTAGGAGTGGATAGGTTAGCTCCAAGGTGAAACCCAAAATAATGTTTACTCTCAGATGATTTATTTATAATCAAAGTGAAGGCGTGGTTCCGTGAGTGTAGCTACTACCTGAGACTCATTCCAGATTCTGTGCAAGCCGTCACACTAGGAAGGATCCAATAAAGAGATGAAGAAAGGCAGGTTTTAAACAAGATTCCTTTATATAACAATTTGACTTAGAAAAAGAGCACACTTTTTATTACTAAAGGTTTTCTAACGAGGCTTTCCTTACTGGAAAGTAATTTCCAGTATGTACGCTCTAGTTGCTGGCTCTTGATAACATAGAAGTTGTGTGTCTCCCTCGCTTTCTGGTTGCTAACGACTACTTCCCCTCCTCTCTGTAAGTTATCCTACTGAGCAGGCCTGCTGACCAGTACTCACTCCCTTCCACTGTGCCTGCCACTCAAAGCCACTGAGAGAAAGCCTTCCAAAGAGAAGCCACAGGCTAAGAGTTTCCCACGTAATGCAGTCTCACCAGTCTCTGGATCTGGATGGCCCAGTGTTTGCAGTACCTTCTCACTAACCATTTGGCTTTGCTGCTGTTGTTGTTGTTTTTACAATTTAAAGACTAAAGTCATGGAAGCATCGTTCCCAAATCACTTTGAGTTGGATTGTGCTTAAGTTAGACTTGAGATTCAAGGTGAATGTAACTTAGGCAATAGTTTACTAAATTGCATAAAGCCAATTATAATTCAGTCCTTAGTTTGCAAGGTAAGAATAAACAAAGCAAGAGCAGCAGCAGCAGCAGCAGCAGCAGCAGCAATAGTCTTCTAAATTTTTGCTTATACACCCGAGTTCAATTCCTTTCTTCAATCCACT
The DNA here is from genome assembly GCF_021556685.1 of Rattus norvegicus. Classification (NCBI taxonomy): domain Eukaryota; kingdom Metazoa; phylum Chordata; class Mammalia; order Rodentia; family Muridae; genus Rattus; species Rattus norvegicus. The sequence goes on along the minus strand of NC_141539.1, from coordinate 14,774,377 downwards.
AAACCTCAGTGTAGCTCTGAGGCACAAATTTAACAAAGTTATCACTTTTTCTGCCTTAACAACCAATTCCTGGGTCTTAAAACCCTAAATGGTGGGGGGGAAACAAGAGAGGAAGAGCAAGGACCCGGAACAGGAGCTCTGACTGCTGGGGCTGACGGTGGTGAGGCACACATGGGATAGTGATCTGGTCCAGCTCCAATAGCTGCAGTCTCCACTTAGGTTTTTCATAAACATAAGGCAGGAGCAATGCAGGGAACTCTTGTCGGAACGCGTATCTAGTGAGACCCAGAATGAGTATTAAAGCATTTCCCTATCCAAACAGCATCCGTACTGTCATACCAAGGAGCTGCAAGGGGGAATGAGCACAAGGCCTTGGTCACGGATTTTGTGCATGCTCTCTCAGAACTAAGGGAAGTATGCCACTCATCAATTCACCCACAGTGCCCTCGGCCCCCTTCAGGGATGGGGAGGATGATCAGCTAGATCTGTCTTCATCCTATCTGGAAGTCCTGACATTTTCTAGCAAGTACAGGTTCCAAATGGCAAGTGCCAGAATGCCTTAATGTCACATGTGGACCTGGAGGGCAGAAAGAGGAGCAGCAGCGGGAGCAGCAGCAGGAGCAGCAGTGGCAGTGCATGGCCATAGCTGAGCCAGAGAATCCTCAGGCTCGGTTAAAGCAGCCCACTGCCAGATGCCACTCCCAAAACAAGACCATGGTGCGAAGGCTTAGCTGCCCAGAGAAACAGTCAACTCAAGAGCCTTGCCGAAAAGGAAAGGGCTGAACACAGCAGCATACGCATAGCCTGTCTATCTAACAGGGCCCAATGGATCCTTCTGACGATGGGAAAACAGTTGGAGAAGTCTTTAGTCTGCAAGTGGGTACTACTTTTTCAAGGTCATCTTCTGCCATTCTAAAGTATGTAATATAAATCTCTTACATTTACATAATGTGATTAGTGTCCCTTGATAAAAGGGACATGTGAGAAGCATGTCAGTAAGTGACTGTCATTTCCTGAAGGCCACAGAGCAAGCCAACACCAACTACAGTGGCTGCAGCACCTCTGGACAATGACCACTGTTGCATCCTTGACCAAAAGGACTGAAGTAAGCACATGACTACATACAGCTTTCTGAGAATACAACACGGCCTACTCACTCAAATTAATGCCCTTTCACATTTACAGCCCTCGAGTAAGTCTGCACCATAAACAACCTCATTTTTTTGAAACAGAATGACACCAAAAAGGAATCAAACCAGTTTCATCTGAAACCAAGCAGTAAAACAAAGATTTTTTAAGAAGTCCCGCCTCTGGACTAGCACACATCCACCCACAGCCGCCCTCCCGGCCATCTTCCTGAATAAATCTGGCGTGATGCTCCCTGTTCCCCTCTGATGGGCTCTCAGACACTGTGGTGGTGCTGAGAGATTATCAAAAGCTGAAGGCACTGGGCACAAATACACACTGTGCTCAGGGAGGAGCATGCTCCACCAACTCACCAGAAACACACAGATGAGCATCCACTTAGCTCAACAGGACACACCCACTCATGGGAAAGGAAACTCAGTGTAACTTGGGGTTCTATACCCAACCAGGATCTACGAACACCAGGACCCCAAATCCACCTGATGCACCTTACAAGACAAAGCACAAAGAGTTGGGGCTCTATGCGGATTGAGGTTAGGACACTAGTCACATGAGCAGTCCTGGTGAGATGGCTTCTCAAAGCATCATGCTAGAGACTGTGCTCTAACTCTCTCCTGAATTGTTTCTTTCTTCTCAGCTTTCACTTCCTGCATTTGCCATACATTTGCATCTATTTTTCCACAGACTAAAATTCAGTAAAGCTTCCACTGTCTAGTCTTGCTTGTAAACAGCTGGGAAACATGGCTCTGTGACACTGGGCAATCACACAAGCATCCCTATCTTCATTCACACTTTCAGATCTTTCCTAAGCTAATAGGATAAACGGCACAGGAGCTGGAGAGAAGGCTGTGTGGGTACAAGCACTTACTGTGCAAACAATAAAGATCCTGCTTCAAATCCCCAGCGCCCACATGTTAAAATGACAGACATGGCCGCACGTGCCTACAACGGTGGCACTGAGTGGGATAAAAGAAGGAGGATTGCTGGGGAAGGAGAAAAGAGGCTCCAAGTGCAGTGAGACCTCGTCTCAGGGAATAAGGTAGACAGAGACAGAGGAGAACAGTCTATACCTTCCTCTGTCTTCCACACATGCATGCAAAGGCACACACCTCTGCATGTACAAAAAGCATAAACATTCACACAGGACAAAATACCAAGAAACAAGTAAAACACCAGTTGTCTATATTCATATAAATACTGAAGACACATATTGTATAGTTCAAAAATCAAATTATTACATAAAGGTGAACACAAACAGGATAAAAACAATTTTTCTAAATTAATTTAATTTCAGCATGTATTTTGCAGGTTTATATTATAATGTTTGCTGTCTTTTTCCCTATACCCTTTGCTTAGTTGATTCCAGACTTCCCAGAATTACATTTTTCTATTTTACACATTAAAATGTAAGGCTGTTCTTTTCATAACTCCCCATGAACCTGGAGAAGAACTGGTTTGTGCTCAATCCTGGAAAGATGAGTGTGGGCGGAAAGCAAGGAGGATGCTGTTCATAGAAATGTTCACTGCTCAAGCCACGCAAATGACAAACACAGGAGGGGACAGCTATTTACATTTCAACTAAAACACAAGCAGGACAAAGACAAGCCAGACTTAATAAAATCCCCAGTGCTGATGCAGGGTCACAGTGACAGTCAACAGTGCTGATGCAAGGTCATAATGACAGCCAACAGTGCTGATGCAGAGTCATAGTAACAATCATCAGTACTGATACAGGGTCATAGTGACAGCTAACAGTGCTGATGCACAGTCATAGTGACACCCATCAGTGCTGATGCAGGGTCACAGTGACAGCCAACAGTGCTGATGCAGGGTCACAGTGACAGCCAACAGTGCTGATGCAGGGTCACAGTGACAGCCAACAGTGCTGATGCACAGTCATAGTGACAGCCAACAGTGCTGATGCATGGTCACAGTGACACCCATTAGTGCTGATGCAGGGTCACAGTGACAGCCAACAGTGCTGATGCAGGGTCATAGTGACAGCCAACAGTGCTGATGCAGGGTCACAGTGACAGTCAACAGTGCTGATGCAGGGTCATAGTGACAGCCAACAGTGCTGATGCAGGGTCACAGTGACACCCATCAGTGCTGATGCAGGGTCATAGTGACAGCCAACAGTGCTGATGCAGGGTCATAGTGACAGCCAACAGTGCTGATGCAGGGTCATAGTGACAGCCAACAGTGCTGATGCAGGGTCACAGTGACAGTCAACAGTGCTGATGCAGGGTCATAGTGACAGCCAACAGTGCTGATGCAGGGTCATAGTGACACCCATCAGTGCTGATGCAGGGTCATAGTGACAGCCAACAGTGCTGATGCAGGGTCATAGTGACAGCCAACAGTGCTGATGCAGGGTCATAGTGACAGCCAACAGTGCTGATGCAGGGTCATAGTGACAGCCAACAGTGCTGATGCAGGGTCATAGTGACAACCATCAGTTTATCAGTTTACTTTAAAAAGCAGATAGACTAGAGTACTACACTATCACTAGGCTATTGGGACTATAGTAAACTCCTTTTCAAACCAAGCTCAGAATGCTATGTTTATTAAAGTCACTAAACATTCTCAGATACAAAAATGGCACACAGTCCATTCTCCTTCCAAGTATCAGCATGTCCATTGGGCAATCTTAAAACCTTATTTACTTGGACCTAATTTTCAGCATATAAATTTTATCTATAATTCTCAATGCTAAGATAAAATCATAAAGTGGGAAGAGAGAAATGCAAGGGGGGTCATGACCAACAACAGAGGTAAACATGTTGTTGTCTGAGCATATATTTATCTGTCCTTTAGCTAACAGAGAGTCACAGAACTTTTGTTCACATACATATGTACATGTATATGTATGTATATATATATCATTACTAACAGAGAAAGGTATATATTTTTGAAATTAAGAACAAAAATTAAATACAAGTTTCTGAAGTTAAGGCAAGCTTCCAAAGGCCAGGGAGGAAGTCACAGCTGTCAGCAGGGATATATGTTTACCATGATGTGTAAAGAGAACCTGCCATATAATTTGATCCTTAGGAATCTGAACTCAGACTTCCTGAGCCCAGAGCTGGAGAGCGCTCCAGCAGCACAATGGCTGGAAGAACTTGTCAGATTATTTTATTTCCCCTAAATCTGATTCAAGCATTCATTAAGTCTCTATTCCAAAGTAAATTTTATACAACTTTGATGTCTCAAAAACATGACATTTATAACCATGGGCTCCCATGAATTTTTTTTGGGTGCTAATTCAAATTTTTTAACTCAAACTTTGAGAAATTTCAGTAACACTACAATCTTTTAAGATAATATTAAAACACTTATAGCCATATTCCAAGTTTTCATTTGCAAATTTTAAAAAGAGAATATAAAACCCAAGTCTATGATACTCTATGTTAATGTTGACTTTTTTCCTTTTAGAAAATTTGAATAGTAGCATTTTAATGAACAATTTTAAACAGTGGATTGTGGAATGTAATTTGAAAGTGACTCTTTTAAGTTATTTATATCCCAAGTCTTCACGAAAAAGTAGGGCAATCAATAGTCATAGACACACCACAGAGTCAGCCAACTATATTAGCCCTTCCCCCAGAGAGAAAGAAAAGCAAAACGGATATATGAGGGAAGGAGGAAGGAAGGGAGGAGAACAAGAAGAAATGGGAGGGAGAGAGGAACTAAGAATCCACTAGAAACCTGTAACCTTGGCTAGAGAGATGGCCAGGGGTTAGGAGCACTGGCTGCTCTTCTAGAGGTCTCAGGTTCAATCTCCAGCACCCACCTGGCAGCTCTCCCTCTGTAAGTCTAGTTCCGGGGATCTGAAGCCCACTTCTGGCTCCTGTGGGCACTGAATGCACGTGGTGCACAGATAGGCATGCAAGCAAAACATCTGTATCCATAAAATAAAAATGAGCGACTCTTACGAAATATGAGATATTAAAATAAAAACTAGTAATGATTTCTAACAGAAACCAGGGTTGGTCAACACTGGATATTCTACTTATAATCTGTCAGTCTCAGTCCTAGAAAACATTTTGGGAAGGAAATAAATATTCTGGGTGTTTTCTGCACACAGACTAAATCACAGTCATCATTGGTGGGTTGAGAGTATTCATTTCTAATCATATCTTCTAGATAAGTAACAAAATGTCACATATTAGGAATATGCAGAGACAGAAAAATGTGTCTAATGTATATACTCTGTAGTTGCTTCGAGATTTAACTTCATTTTATTGTTTTCATCTTAAGCCACAGAAACACACACAAATAATCTGCTGTTGCAATTAATCTAGTTTGCCATGTTGGCGTGGTGGGATGTTAGAAGTGCTATTCTAAGGAGAATTGGCCACGCTACCTCCTGGACAGACCTGCTCAGCTCACGTGGGGCACTGGGCTCCAACCTTGCCCTACAAAAAGCTTTAAAAACGTATGCTATAATACTTGGAAAACAGGACATACATTTTATATGCTGTATTACTGTCCTTCTGCAAAGCTCTCATCATAAAGAATGCATTGCAGTGACTGTTCACCCATAGTCTAATATCAATAGGAAAATGTCCAGCAATGTAACTCTTTGAGTGCAGACCTACACAAAAGCCAGCAAGCAGCTGGGACTCGCCTGTGGGGCGGCTCGCAGGGACTTTCCAAAGGCAGCTCCCACACCAGTTCACGGGCACCACTAGAGAAGCCTCCATTTCAGGCACGTGCCTAAATTCGTTCCCTGAATTGTTTCTTGTCAAATTAAAATGTCAAAAATTATTCTATCAAACGCTGTCCCTAAGGAAGCCAAGCTCAATCCAAAGAGCAGCTACCAATTAGCAAAGATGGGCTTCTGAAGGGAGGGGGTGTGCACTTCTCTTCGTGTGTGAAATTAGCAGGGTCCAAAAAGGAAAGTTTCGTCTCAGCAGTTAGTGTAAGTGCTACTGATAGCTATAATCACACACAGGCTGCAATTCCCACTGAAAGGCTTTTCAAATGAACAAACACAAAGAGAAAGGAGAAACACAAGTGTTTTCATGGTGAATGGCTGCCTAGGATTACAGCACTGTCAGAAGCCAAGGCTAGAGATCCAATACGCCTGAGTACTGTGAACTAGCAAACCAAAGTCAAATGAAGCCTCATTCACTCTTCTGACAAGGTCAGTGCACCTATCCCTTAGCACAATAGCCAATTTAAATTTCAAGTTAGGGAAGGGGCTCCGAGAAAATAAAATTTCCCACAAGTCACTTAATGTTCTCTGCTGCCTTGGATGAAGACATAAATTCCTCTAAGAAAAGCGTTTCCTCCTCGCCTTGTTTTACAAAAGCTGCTCAGCCCTCCGACGGCAGAGCTCAAGTGTCCCCTTGTTACAGGGCACTGTGCGGACTGCACACACTCCCCGAAGGTGACTCACAGGGTGCAGGAGTGTTTACAGTGCCTCTGGAATTTACCCACACAATACTGGGAAAAATCTATGATTATTCACAATCTTCCCCAAAAAGTTCTAAAACATTATTTCTAAGGCTAGAAAGACAAGCATTAGATAAAGGTTAAGACTCTCAGAATACGACTTTATGTGAAGCATGCTCAAGTGATCGCTAACTTACGGTTGGCGAAAACAATCTGATGGGCTATGCCAGATAATGAAAGCAGCCCTTACTGTTGCAAGGGATGGGGTTAGTAGCAAAAACCCAAGGGCATACATTCCTGGGCATATATCCCTGACACATTTTTCACAAAATGCCCCTTGACTTGAATTATCAAACACTTTTCTCTGCTGATGTCTTTTAAGGTCTCTTTCCAGGTAGCACGTTTCCTGGTTCTGTGACTCAAGCGATGACAAACAGACCATTCCCCATTCAGTCTACTTACCTCATCAAGACTTTGAGAACTCAGTTATGCAAAGAATTATTTTCAACAGCCACCTTCAATTACAAACGTTTGACGAGATCACAGACTTCAATGCCAGTGTGCTTTCATGTTTAAATACCCACACAAGGGCTCTTTGAGACGCACAGCATGGCTGCTTCCTGTTTTCCCTTACCCAGCAAAGAGCCTGAGGTACGCTGCCATGTCCATCTGTAGCAGGGCAGCTGTACGCCCCACAACTTTGACAAAGAGGTTCCCTTGATTAAGACATGGCTTTTCTGAGTGATTTTCTAACCTGACAACTATTTAAAGAAAACAACATTTTAATGGGATTTAGCCCATTTCTCCAGTTTTCCCCCTACGAAACATACTTTTTTGGTTTACCTCTGTTTGCGTGACCTGTCTGTATTCAGTCCTCCCACTGAACCAAGTCTAGCTGCAGAAAGCCCCGTCCAGGGAGTGAGGAGTGATAACTATCCTCTCTGCAGTGGCAAGGCCGCCTGCATCTATGAAGGAGAAGTCCGTCAACAGGAAATTTTACTTATTCCACAACAAACAATATTTTAAAAATTTAAAGAACAACTTGTGTCTGACACACTAAATCCAGGGATTTTTATGCGAATATGTACTGAGTTCTTTGTTATTTCTGAAGGACAACTGAGACTTTGGACTCAAAGATAAAGTTTCCTTTTATATCAACAAGGGGGCTAACCAGCTATTTAAATACAAAGCAACATCTTTACAATGCAAAGGAATCACTGGTAAAGCAAACGCTTGTCTCTCCTTTTATGAGCAGCTAACTTCAGTGTATCTATTCAGAACTTATGTAAGTGAACAATGCTGTTCCTTATTCCAATATCATATTTATGCTAATCATGGAAACATGAGTCCTTCATGTTCTTTTGGGGAAGCAAGAGAGCTTACATCTTAAGCTAAATGTAGCTTCTGTTGAGAGAAGTGAGAAGCAGCCCCAGCCGCATGCTGAGGGCCAGCCAAGCACACAGCTAGGCTCACATGCTGCAGCACAGGTCTCAGGAAGCACACGGGAAAGTCGGCAAGTCGGCAGCCAAGCTCCCCTTTCAGATGCACTTCTGCAGGTCATGCACTGCAGGTCATGCACTGCTAGTAACACTCAGCCTCTGTGCCAGCAGAGCCACGGCCACAGGACAGCACACCAGGTAAGCCAGACAGACCACATTTCTTCCTGTTTTCTTGTCATGTAACGGCATGTCAGTCCACAGGTAATTCTCAGTGACTATTTCATGACATTGACCAAGATCACAGGCTCAAAAATTGTCAGAAGGTAATGCTATGACACATAAACCCGTCATATACTAAGACAACAGTTATTCTGCAAGAGCCACTCACTCAGAATGCACCTTAAAAACAAACAAAAACCTGACTAGTTAAGGAAATAGTCAGTTTTAAACAGCACAGAAACGAATTAGGTTCATTTTGAATTCCAAAATGCTGGAGAAGATGAAAGATTCAGGGGAGGCATTACACTTAACAACCTTAATAAAACTATTTGAAAGAGTTCAGGACTCAAGGTCCCAGATCCCTTCCAGAGAAGGAGAAGCTGGACTAGATCTGAAGGCATTCTGGCTCCATTCTCACACTATAAATAAGTTAAGAAAATTTCTGAATGCTGAGAAACACACAAATCCCCCTGTTCACATTTGGAAGTTTCAATTTGTTTCTTTTCAAACAGAAGTTTCTTTTTGTGCTTAAAGGAAAAAGGCTTACTGACTACCCTCAAATCCTCTGACCAGTGCTCTCACACCTAAATGAGAAGGGGTGTATAGAAACAGACTAGACTTAGAAGCTGGCCTCCAGTCTCCCTTCCTCCAATTCTTTAATCCTCTTAATCTATAATTAATCTATAACTCAGTTTCCTAGATACAATCAGGGGGTCACTGAGAATTGAATGTAAAGAGGTATAGAGGTACTCATACGGCAGCACTACATGCCTTGGCTACTACACTAAAGTCTGGATTAAACATTTACTAAAATCAACCTTTACTCACCTCTAAGGACATCATGGTATAAATTATAGATATATATATATATATATATCTCACATGACTTACAATTCAGTAAAAATGCTCAAGTATAAACTATAATGTCATCAACTAAGGACAAGTGTTCTGATTGTTTTTAAACCTTAATAACCTATATTCAGAACCAAAGAAACAAACTGTCTGAGACTCTTAATAGATTACCAGACATGGAGCACATGCTTGTAATCCCAGCACTTAGGAAAATCACCGGTGTGAGGCCAGCATCAGCCATTTGGAAATGCTGTCTCAAAACAGCTAGTTAAGACAGAGACCACATTCTATACATGGTGAAGTAGTGAGAGCAAGAGAGGAAGAGTGTGCTGTGTGAAGGGTGAGCTGTGTGGAAAACAGTGGCCAGCATAACAGACAAGTCAATCCAGACAGAGGCTCACAAACAAATGGATGACACCCAACAAGAAATGAATGTGAGAAAAGAATTCTCTCAGGTCATCTGTGAAAGGGAGAAAGATTAGTTCATCAGTACACATACCACATAAGAGAACGGCAAAAAACAAACGCCAAGACACCACTCAGAACTATCAACACAGACACTTCAGCTGACTTTCTGGGTAAAATGTAGGAAAGTCATTTTCTTCGATGCCTACAATAACCTGTGGCTAAGAAGAAAACAAATATATCATTCTTCTCGACTATTCTCAGAGAAAAGCAAAGGACTTGGGGGAGCTGGCCCTGTCTCCACCCTGCCGGCTCCATCCTCATGGAACCAGTGAGCTGTCCCAGTCAGACTTTCCAAAGGAAACATGTCTTCATCTCGGTGTCTCAGAAATACTTTTCAGAATGTCCCACGATTTATTTAAACCACTTTAAAAAGTTACAAACAACTTTCTTACTCCTTACACATTTTATAGCACTGGCTATTTCCAAAGCATTTTCAATAAACACTCCAAGCCTTAGATGAACAGCTAAGATAGACTCCATTCTCCACCACATATCCTTATTCAAACCTTTAGTCTCCTAATTTCAAAGGGAATTGTTTTCCTTATAAGAAAACACACTGCTAAACAATGTGTCAAAGAAACTGAGATATTAATGGTAGTTCAAGGACAACAAATTCACAGTAGAGCAGGAGTGAGAGCATGTGAACTCATACCCTCGTAGACATAAAATATAGGACCTCGCAGAATTACATTTCCTACTTGCTGCAAAGTGCTAGTAGTCTCTCGACTCAACTAAATGACGCACTGGCCAATAAGAATACATGTGTGCTAATTTTTAAAATCTTCACAATGAGCCTACTATTGGCCTATGTAATGAAGAAAGTGCAGCCGTTCAGAGGTCAGGGAGCTATGAGGGTTATACACAGTTACTGACAGAGGTAGATCTGCAAGTGTCACTCTGACTCAGGATCCTGGGCTCCTGGCCACTACTTTGAGCTCCTTATTACATCACCCCATATCCATATAGCGATCTGACATGACGCATGCACACTTGAGAAATAGATTATTACTGCCATCGCACTAACGAGATCAATGAACCCTGAGAAGATTAAGAGACTGTCAACAAGACTGTCAAGGCACAGAGGAGAGGTCCCAGCTTAGGGCTGTACTGTTGAGAGGTCTGGACTAAAGATGAAGCCAGTGATGGGTGAAGTCAGTGACTGCCCCGCAATAGCCTCTCACCAACAGACAGGCCTCTTCCTCCTATTTCGACACTGACCTAATAGGTAAGTGTGGGACCAAGTAAACTCTGTGAAGAAAACAAGAAAGATGTAAATGCACATGTAAATACTGTGATATCTCTAAGTTATCTCTACACAGAAAAGTCACTGCTACCACGAAGAAAAAACACGACCTCCACCTCCACCCCCCCCCCACCATCACCTCCACCACCATCACAAAGAGGCAGGTCATAAACCGACCTTCTCACAATCACCACTGCTACTGGCTGTGGCATGGCCATTTCCAAAGAGAAATTCTAAAAGGAGTCCTTGGGAATGAATACCTGTGATGTTCTTCAGCAACCCTGGGCCTGTCCTTGAAGCCAGTCATCTTTTCTATCCCCCGTAAAGGGCTCCTAGCCAAGCACTCAGTCTCAACTTTGAACCCAGTGAAAACATCTCCAATGAGCTCATTTCAAAGTACCGAGAGCCAATTAGGTTCACTTCGAAAGTAGGATTTGAGGATAAATTATTGAATATAAAAATTGGATGAAGGAATAAATGGAGAATCATTCGTTCTTAAAAAGGGGACAAAATGAACATTTCAAATATATAAATAAAAATACAAGATAGTACACTATTATTTTTTTTCCAAAAAAAAAAATTAAGGATAACTAGCAGTTGGTTTTATTCTGATTGGCAAAATCATGTGTTTAACTCTCTGCCAGAGTCCATATTAGGAAAATTAACCATGAAAGAAACAGAATAAAATGCGCTCACATATCCTTAAAATGTTATGTATGACATATGATGAAGAGAAAGATGGGGACTGCTAAAATGAAGCTATCTAGCAAGCACGTCTGCAGAACAGAGGCAAACCTAGAGTCCCGCCCGCAAATGTAATGAGCATTACTCCGGAATAATAGGATGCACATCCCATTTCTGTAGTGCTGCTGGACGAGTACCTGTTCTTCAAACTGCAACTTCAACTGCAGGGGCCACTGTTCCTCAAAAGCAACAATAATATCCTTACTTTCTTAGTATATAAAGTACATAGCATAACATTCTAATTTCACCAAAATGAGGATTGTTTTTAAAATGATACACACACACACACACACACACACACACACACACCCTGACAGAAAATTACAAAGTAGTTCTGAAGGAAAAGCCATTTTGCAAATATAAATGCAAAACAAAATATCCTAGAGCCTACAAGTGCTGGTTACACAGAATATATTTAGTTATTAAATACTCAAGTGAGCTGCCATGTGCTAGCCAACTGCTCTATCCCTGGAGACACATCAGTGAACACATGACCAAATGCCCCTTTCATTAATGGGACTCTGCATGTTAGTGCGTATTCAGTAGTCCTTAAGTCTGAAGTATGAAAGCCAACAGTTAAAGCGTGTGCAGCCTGCTAGTGATGTCCACTGTAGCGGGGAAAAGCTCAGGCTCACAACGAGCTCTCCAGAAAGTTGGGTCAGTGATCCACAAGTCAGTCGCCCACCAACACTCTGTAGCAGTGAATATTATCTAAATATTTTATTAAATCCATCCAGACATCATTAAGCCATATTTCCCCCACTGATTTGCCACGGTAACTAACTTTTCAATAGTTAGTTCTGTTTTGACATCTATTTTACTTACTAACACTATTATTTCTGTGTTTACCTTGCTTTGCGATATGCTTGCTTAATTTCGATTTTTCTAGGATTTGACTTTTTCGTTAGTGAGAATTCTCACTGAGAAGTGCTGTGGTGAGAGGTCAGTCTAAACAACCAGCAGGGTACATCAGGGTAACTCAGAGCCAGAGAAGTTGTTCAAGCCCTCAGAGGAGATGAAAGCTACCCCAGAGCGAAGAGAGGCTGCTGCGACAGGCTCTGAGCAAGTCTGCAGCCCAGCACCCCGGTAGTAATTTGTCAGAAATTGCCTGCTGACTCAAAGGCAAACTTCACTCTCAATTGAGTCTTTGAATACGTATAGAATTTCAGAAATAATTGGGCTGATCTTATTTTAACATTTTTTATTATAAGAGTAATCTATGATAAAATTTATGTCTAGACGATTCTAAAAGCTCTTGGTGGTGAGAACGTACAATGACACTTTAATAGGCAGGGTTTCAACAGTTGTATAAATACACTGTGTCTTTAATGGTGTCTCAGACTATTAAATGGATTAATTTATTTAGCCTCCAGAATAATCTTATTAGTATTGTTATTGTCCCTGTCTTTACAACTCAGATGGTTAGATCATTTGCCCAGGGATACAAACTAGCAAACTATCAAAGCTGGCCTGGAATGCAAACTCTCACTTGTCTCTTGGTTAATTAGCTCAGTCCATGCTGCCTCTTCAAAGAATTTCCTGAATATCTGAGCAATTATCACCATTATCACCCCCCAATTTATCTGAACATTGCTGGTTGAGATAATCTTAAGAAAACTGATTTAGTGAACATGATAAAGCCACACATGACCTGTTCCAGCAACACTGGTTAGGAGGGGAGGGGCAATAGAGGACCAGGAACTCAGGTATAGCCTTGGCTACATAGTAAACTGGAGGCCAGTATGAGACCCTACCTCAAAAAACAAACAGGCAAAGCGGTTTTATCCAGCAATGTGGAGCCACAAATGTAACTGCTGCAGTCAGTTGTTGGCTTTGGGAAAGAGAATAAAGGAGAGGTTGGCAGAGGCTCAGGGCCTCAGGCCACGCCTTTCATTTCCGTAATCCATAGCACCCTGCTGGGAACTGGAGGGAAGCATAAAGCAGAAGCGTGCACTTTACACTTCTGCAGCTCACCTAGGCTTTCCTAGGAATCAGACCAGGAGACAGCTGCTTTGTGCTCAGGACAGACTGTAAAGAGGTAGTTTGGAAAGGCATGGATGGACCTTAAGAAATGCCCTGACAGTTTTCCATATAAAGAGGTTGTCTATAGTCAAAGAACTAAGTCTAAACACAAGTGCCTATGCGACTTATTTCATTTATAGTAATAAGCCAACAAGTTACAAACAGTAAAAGTGAGTTTTTAAAAACTCTATGGTTACCATTTTATAATTTTCTCCAGAAGAAAGAGCAGGTTTGGCGCTACCTACCTAAGGTTTGAAGAGGAAGCAGAGCTGGCTGCAGCCGTAGAGAGCACAAAGAGACAGAGTTTATCTGATCTGTGATGCTTGCAAGGCCCCCACGCTTTTACGGCTTTTTACAGTTACAAAAGGTATATTTGATTAAGTGTAATTTCACTGTCTCCTACCTCTCAAGATGAATTCATTCATACTCATTTCTGTATACATATTGAACAGATTTGTACATATTGAACACTTTGTAAGTCTAGTGTTTGATGGGTCAAAAGAAAACTGGGAGCTCTGGAGAGATGGCTAAGCACTTAACAGCAAACAGCTCTCCCAAAGAACCCAAGCTCAGTTCCCAGAGCCAACTCCTGACCACCTGGACTCCAGCTCCAGAGGATCTTACTCTCCTAGCCTTCTCAGGAGCTGCATTCATTCACACATACATTCCCAACATATACATAGTGAATGATAACATTAAATTGTTTTTTGTTTTTGTTTTTTTTTTTTTCGGAGCTGGGGACCGAACTCAGGACCTTGCACATGCTAGGCAAGCGCTCTACCACTGAGCTAAATCCCCAACCCATGTTTTTAAAAGAAATGTTTGTAAGTCTACTGATTCAACCATACACATTAATGTGAGTTTAAATAAAAAAAGAACTACTTGTTTTGGCTGGTGAGATGACTCAGTAGGTAAAGTGCTTGCCAACACACACACACACACACACACACCACCACCACCACATAGACAGACTCATAGCACACACGCACACACACACACACCACCACCACCACATAGACACACTCATAGCACACACACACACACACACACACACACACACTACCACATAGACACACTCATAGCACATACACACACACACACACCACCACCACATAGACAACTCATAGCGCGCGCACACACACACACACACACACACACACACACACACACTTCATTTTCATTTTTCTCAAATTTTCACTTTGGATTCAACATTTCTCCCTCTCAGGAGGGCAGAATTTTCTCTGCTGCACGGTGGCAGACCCCTCTCCTAACTGTATTAACTCAAGTTTAAATACGAAGAAAATTCGAAGAGACGACCTGATCAAATCCAAAATGATTAATTAAATGACAGATGAGGATCCAGACTTAGGCGGACTAGATGTAAAAGGGACATCCTTAAGTACAAAAAGACAACATTTTCTCATATGTACAATGGGTCTTTTTCAGCCAGCAAAGCAAAACCCCAAAACTAATATTTTTAATAGTAAAAGATTGGATACATTACCCCTGATATTGGAACAAGTTGAGAATACCTGTTATTGCACTGGGAACTCAAGTCAAGGCAATTTAGTTAAGAAAAAAAAAAAAAAATCCACACTGGGAAAGAACTGAAACTATCTCTATGGGCAGATGTCCTGGTTGTGTATAAAGAATGACAAAGCAGGGATGGGGAGACGGTTCAGTGGGTAAAGTGCTTACGTTACAGAGTGAAGACCACTAGAGTTCGTATCTCCAACACCCATATGTGGGGCTTGCCTGTGACCCCAGAGTTGGGGAAATGAAGACAGGGCACCCTTAGAACAAGCTGGATACCCAGACCAGCCACATCACTGAGCTGAGTTCAAGGAAGAACCTACTTCAGTGTATAAAGTCAACAGTGATGAAGAAAATAGCACTCAGAGCCATCCTCTAGTCTCCACACAACGACACACAAATGTGGTGCCCACACATTCAAATGAACCCCAAATATATATACACTTACATGTGTATACATACAAAATTTAAAAACTCGAATTTTTAGAAAAAGAAAATCCAAAGGAGATGTGTATATATATATATATATATATATATATATATATATATATATATACACACACACATATATATTACACACACACACATATATCAATTGTATTTCTACATGTTGCAAAAAACAATCCAGAAACAAAATTTAAGAATATTTCATTTATAACAGCATCAAAAGTAGCAAGATATTTAAAAGTAACTTTAATATAAAAAGTAAAAACTATATATTCTAAACTACCAAATATTATTAAAATAAATTAAAGGGATCTAAATAGAGAGATGTCCCGTGCTCACAGAGCCTGCAGAAGAGCAAAGCACTCAGCTCACAAGTCAGGAAACAGAGGAGAGAAGAGATGGGATCGCTCAATCCCCTTCAAAGGCCTCCACTGACCTACAGACTGCCAACAAGGACGGACCCACCTCCTAAGCTTCCCGGCTTGCTGAGGTATCCAGTGAGACTACAGCTCTGACGGGTGTAGCTTTAGCAGACATACACCGTAGCAGTGACTGCTTAAAGTCAGGAGGGGGAGGAGGAATAGCAAAGGATACAGGGCTCTTTTTAGGATAATCAAATGCTTTCTAAATTGACAGTGGTGACACCTGCATTGTATGTGAATGTACTACAAATACTGACTTGTATACTTCAAATGAAAGAAATAAAAAGTGTGTGTTTTTATCTCAATAAACTATTATTTAGAAAAATAATTTTGTCCTTCAAAAAACAATCAAAAGTGATTCAAATCTCCATCAACCCTAAAATAGAAAGATATGTATAACTATGCAAGACAGCCCTAAAAGTGATCGGATTACAGATCCATGCACAGACACAAGCATTTATCTAAAAATGTAAAATTATCTCCAAGAGGAAAATGGAAGTCCTATTAATATTACATGCAACAGGGTTCTGTTTGAAAAAGAAGCCATCATGCAAAACAGCAAAGGAATCATCAGCATAGAACATGAGAGAGAGCAAGAGCGAGAGCAAGAACAAGAGCGAAAGAGTGAGAGTGAGAGAGAGAGAGAGAGAGAGAGAGAGAGAGAGAGAGAGAGAGAGAGAGAGAGAGTTCTATAGAGAGCGCTATGGGAAATGGGAAATATGAAGGCAGACAGACAAGGAGCTTCTGATGAACTGATGTTTCATCATAAACTAAGTGTGGGACACACAGTCCATTAAACACCACTGTCCCCGTTATTTCAGTGACTTTTTAAAAGATATGGTACACATGATCAGGTACTGGGGGTGAGGAAACAGGACTAAAGCCCTGAGGGCCAACACAAAGAATGGAAACAGGCAATCTTGGAAGGTAGGAGGTGGGAGACCTTCTAGACTATACCAGAGACCTGGGAGGTGTGAGACTCTCAGGCTTAAAGGGAGGGACCTGAGATGAAATGTCCTACAGTGGGGAGAAGGAACTTGTAGAGTCAACCTCCAGTAGAAAGACAGGGCATCAAGTGGAAAGATGGGGTTGCCATCTCATGGTCAAAAACTGTGACCCAGAACTATTCCTGTCTGAAAGAACTGCAGGGACAAATATGGAGAAGAGCCTGAGGAGAAGGAGGTCCAGTGACAGGCCCAAATTGAAATCCCATTCAGGGGAAGGGCCCAAGGCCTGACACTATTATTGATACCATGGTGTGCTGACAAACAGGCCTATCATGACTTCCCAATGAGCAGCTGGAAGACTCAAACGCAGTTACTTACACACAGCCAATGGACAGAAGCTGCTGACCCCTGAGGCTGAATTAGGGAAAGGCTGGAAGAAGCTGAGGAGGAGGTTGATCCTAAAGGAAGACCAGCAGTCTCAAGTAACCTGGTCCCCGGGATCTCTCAGACACTGGGCCGCCAACCAGGCAGCATAGACCAACTGATATGAGGCCCCCAACACATATACAGCAGAGGACTGCAGGGTCTGAGCTCAGTCAGACAAGATGCACCTAACCTTCAAGAGACTTGGGGTACCAGAGAGTGGGAAGGTTGGGGGTGAAGGTAGGGACATCCTCTTGGGGATGGAGGGTGGGGTGGGGGTGGGAGAAAGAGATGTGGAATGTGGAACAGTCCGAGGGTGGACCGGGAGAGGAGAGGGGGATAAAGTCTAGACTGTAAAGAAAGATTAAAAAAAAAAAAAAAGCTAGGGTACAAAGTAGCTCAGGCTGATGGCTCTGTAACAACTATGACCGACCTTCCGGACGCCCCGTTTCCATGTCCTCAGTGTTGAACCTCAGGTGTATGCCAGACACTGGGGAGTCAGACCCAGTATCTTACTATGTATTCTGGACAGGCATTTCCCAGAACCCCTACGACATTTTCAAAAACATTTTAAAATCCATAAATAACACTAGGTTTTAACCCAGAACACACACCACTTATTTTGCATTTGTCAAAAAACCTTGGAAAATGTCTTTACTAAAAGTGTGTGTGTGTGTGTGTGTGTGTGTGTGTGTGTGTGTGTGTGTGTGTACGTACAATATACACAGGCATCAAAGTGAAGTGAGTCTAAAATGAATTCACACCTAAGTTGCCAAGTTGGACAAAGCAGTTACTGCTCTGAAGGAATGAGTAATAAAGCCGCACTGGTTATAACGATCCTCCAAGCTCACCCACATGTGAGCGCAGTACAAACGAAGCGTCTCAGCAAAGCATACGGCACGTTTGGGAGGGACTTAGAGGAGGTGAGTCTAACTCCAACCTGAAATCCCTAAGGGAACTGCATGGGGATGGAGTGTGCCAGAGGCTCTGAAGGCTCTGCCAGTGCTGTCCCAGGGAGGTAAGGAAAGACGCTGGGACAGTGATCCACACTGTACATTCAGGGAGGGTAAGGAAAGACGCTGGGACAGTGATCCACACTGTACATTTGGTCAAAACACAAGAGCAACTCAGAGTTGTCCACCACACTGCGTACCAAGAACTATTCTCAGTATTTTTAACACCTTACTCAT
The DNA here is from genome assembly GCF_021556685.1 of Rattus norvegicus. Lineage (NCBI taxonomy): Eukaryota > Metazoa > Chordata > Mammalia > Rodentia > Muridae > Rattus > Rattus norvegicus. Next base: position 14,755,882 of record NC_141539.1, on the reverse strand, counting down.
TTTACTTTTCAAAAACAAAACTCCTACAAAATAGGTCATCTTACTGCCTCCACTTCAAAGAAGAGACCTGGATGACTGAGTAATGGATGTCAGTGGAGAAGACTAGGAAGGAAAGGGAATCTGCAGGAGAAACGCATGTGGGTGAGGGAAAGGCTGAACTTCAGTAGTGAGGGGTCCGTGCAAGGGTGTATACAAAGCAGGCTAACCAAACAAGTCCCACTGTGCAGAAGGGCAAGAAGGCAGTCTAAGCTAGAGAGCCATGCTGTCTCAAGTGGGTGAGCATGAGGGTCATGGGACCAGTAAGCTCAAACTGATGCATTGCTGCAGAACTGAAATCAAGTGAGCACTGGACAAGGTTTACTCACTCTTTGTGTCCTCTGAGCCTAGCGCAGATTGAGGTTCTCAATAAGTGTTTGCTTAATTGATGAATAGATGGATTTTAATAGTCGAAAGAGAAGGCAATTGTCTCTTCTACCCAGAAGACTCCTGAATACACTAGCAAAGGTGAGGCATTGGTGAACCCGCAGTGTGTCCAGAGCATTCAACTATCCTCAGGAATTCCAAGGAAACACTTCATTTCTGACATGCCAAAAACAGCAAATTTCTAGCAGCATATGGAATTCAATGACGGATACATTGTACATTTTCCACCAAGCACAAACCTGCCAGTTCTCACTAAGGAAAGGTAAACAGAAAGAAAGCAGGGAGGCAGTAACCTGGATGAAGATGCAGAGGCAAATCAAACCTGAAAGATCTAAGATCTGAGACACTGTGGAAGCATCCCTCAGACATCCCCAGGTGAGCTGTCTTTATCTTCTTGGGTCTCCTGCCTAGATTCAGGAATGAGAAAAAGGTCAATCCTTGATCTGAATTGAGTAAGGGTCCCTAGAATAACCTTCATGAGGAGAAAGCAAGTCCCAGAATATTACATGCAACAAGGTTCTATAAGGAATCATTAACACAGAGTGTGTGTGTGTGTGTGTGTGTGTGTGTGTGTGTGTGTGTGTGTGAGAGAGAGAGAGAGAGAGAGAGAGAGAGAGAGAGAGAGAGAGAGAGAGATTGAGAGCTGTAGGAAAGACGGAAAACATGAAGAGTTTTTCCGTACCCAGTTAATATCTTCTAAATAGAAAACATTTAGTTTTTGGCTCAGATTCTAATTACTGTTTTTTTCCACTTAAGTGTAAAATATCTAAAAGCATCACCTCCTAGTGAGAATTAGATGTAAGACGGTCTCAAAAGGCTTAAAGGCGTAGACCCCCAAAGCAGAAGAGATAGACACCAGGCATTCTTTCTCTTGTATAACTAGTGACTATCAATGGAAAAGCAGCCCAGGACCCTGAAGAATGGGGAGTCTCTGAATGCTACACTTAGAAGCTATGGTTCAAACAGGGATGGAGCATTCCCTAAGCATTAGTCCTTACTGAAGATACTCTAAAGGCCTCTTTGCATTTACAGAACACCAAGTTTTGGCAATAACAACATCTGAATTCTAAGTCAGAAACACCTCAAATAACATTACTGAAAGGGACTTAACATACCAAGTGAAAAAAACAGCAATTTTACTGAAGGCAGCAGCAATGTGATTTCAGAAAGTATAAGTACCTAATTTAAACCTGCAATGCATGGAGTCTATCAGAGTTTTTATATCCTCCATAGTCCTCAGACTCACGTCAATCACTGTGTTAAAAGGAGAAACAAAAATGCTTTAAAGAACCACAATACTTTAAGGTAAACAAGGCAACAGAAGCAGTCAGTTGTGTACGGCCAGGATTGTGAAGCGCTGCAGCGCGTGTCTGTGGAGGGAGCACTGAGGACTGCACATGAATGTGGGCAGCAGCAGGAGAGGAATCGGAACTGAAGCCAAAGTCGAAGGCCAGGCGGGCACATGCACTCATCTCCCTCCGCCTGACTGTGGGCTCCACCTTACCAGTCCCTGTACACGCCAACCTCCACGCCTTCCAACTGCCATGATGGGCCCTAGCTCCTCAAGCCAAGAGTTAAAATAACCCTTATTCCCTTAAATTCTCCTCTGTCAGCTATAGGATAAGTGTAGAGAAAAGCGACTGAGATGCCAACATGAGACATGAATCGGCCTCTTGACACAGTGGCGACTGCCATGCTGGTGCTCACTCCCCAGCAGCCAATAACTATCACTTCCTCATCCTTGAGACTCTAACAACCCTCGTCAAAGCAGAATAACTTGCAGTTTTGAATGCTTGACTAACAGTATACGTAAGATTAGGGTGAATTTATGAGCTTTACCTATGTTGACCTTAGTAAGGTAGAATACACAAAACCCCAGAATCTTAAATAAATAGCAGCAAAGAGAAAGAAGTGCTTTCTGAGGTGCGCTGATTCGCTGTCTGTGACTATACCAAGCCATAATCCTCCCGTGAGGCATGATGTCACACATCAACAGTGCAGCACTAAAGCAATGTCATCGTGTTGAGCCAGCCTACACAGCAAGGCAATGGACACAGACAGAAACATCTCTACAGCCTTCAGTTTTCTTACCCCAGGGGCTACTCTTTGACACACAAAGAGTCACACAGAGTACAGCAATGACGGCAACAAATTCTACAACGCCTTTCTTTATTGGCAAGTGAGCCAGGTGTACCTCCCCCCCCCCCCCCCGCCTTTCTTCATCTCCAGTTTGATCCCAGGTACACTGCACATATATGCTCGCCCTCACATTGACTAGGCCACCCCCAAAAGAGATCTCAGCAGTTCAGTTTGTGTTGACCATTACAGAGTGTCAAAGCAATCTGCTTCTCTGGGAAAGGCTATTACTAAACTAGTGCATGTCACTCAGTGTGGGAATCCTATTCTACAAGCTAAATCTTCAGTCCAATACAGTTCCAAGACTGGGCCTCAGTTGAAACTTAATTTCCCATCATATATGAATAAAAATAATCAGATAAGTGCACAGACAATATAGACTATAAAAATATAGTAATTTGGGGGTTAGAGAATGGCTCTGCGTTAAGAAAGCTTACTGTTCTTTCAGAGGACTTGAGTTCAGTTCCAAGTACCATCAGGCCGCCCACAACCCCTTGTAAGCCCACCTCCTCAGGATCTGATGTCCTTTCTGACCGTTTTGGACACCTGTATCTACATGGTATATATAAACTCATTTGACACATAAAATAATCTTTTAAATATATATTATATCACACATAACAATCTCACAGCATTTTACTTAGATGCAAATATATGTTGACACATCCTGTTAACAAGAGCTCTTACTGTAATAGACTGTAAAAGACTTTTACAAGTCAGTGTTATGTTGTTATGTTCAAAATAATAAAAGTCTGAAGACAAATAAATATCACTCTCTAAAGCAGGCCATAATTCTGATTTCCCACTATTGGCTGAGGAAAGTTTATAGTAAAGACAACAGGTGTAAATCCTGGGAAACTGGTGAAAGCCTTACAAGTGCTTACGTGTTTCCTCTTAGCAAGGGACAGAACCCAATCACTATTTGTAAAACAAAAGCAAAAGTTCAAAATTTAGCTACGAGAAGTTCTACCCTCAAACATCTGTCCCCTAAAGAGTTCTCCGCCTCTAAGAGATAGATCTACAGGAAGTACAGCCTACAACAACACATGGCAGCCTTCTCTTGACCCCACTTCCTTTGGCCTTTCTTCAGACTCTGTTTCCCATGAAGCAGTCAGGAATAAACAGGCTGTGAAGTTCAACTGTTTAAACAACCTCTGGAAAGGATACTGGCATTGTCTTTTACTTAGTCTGTCACAGAAATCTGAGCATTTCTTTGGCCACTGTTCAAGCTTCTGATAACCAAGGTACATGCTTGCTCCACTGAGTCAAAGCAGCGCTGACCTGAAAACCCTCAGCTCACCAGGAAACACAAACGAGACTGGGAGAAGCACAGCTGGGAGAGCATCCTAGCCCTCATTTACTCCCTCTCAACTCAGTCCTGTCCCCATCACAGTCATCACCACCACCACCATCCTACTACCCCACCCCCACCTCACCCCATGAACACTTGAAACAACTGCTTTAAGTTTCTTTTAGTACAGCAAGCAATAGCTTGTAAAGGATGCAGACCAGCTGAAGCATTTGACAGACAATGCTAATACCAGGGATTCCTGTCAGCCATTTTACTTTAAAGGAGCTTTGAAGTTGGCTATCTTTCATGTACCTCTTTCATGGCACATTAATAAAGAAAACGGAGCCGAAGTAAATCAAGACCCAAGGTCATGTCTAGAATTACAGCACTGCAGGTACCTGACGAAATGCGGATTAATGCTGCATGGGCAGTGAATAAATAAAAGCACCTCAGCCCGCCAATCAGGCCAGCTTTACAAGCGCTTCTGAACTTTCTTCTGCAACTAGACCCGCGACACCTCTAATCCTCCATGTCCTGGAAACCTCATTATCATAATGTGAACCCAAATGTTAGGGTTCCTTCAATATGCAAGTGCTATGAAGCAGAAAAGCAATGGGAATTAAGTTGGGTGTAACCTTAGAAATGTGCGGATGTGGGGGAACTTAAAAGTGGTATTTTGCTAAGTTAGGAGTACCTAATACAAAGATTTAGCCACATAAAACAAATCAGAATAAAAAACCCACCATGCCATGCCAAAAACCACAAATAAGGTGGATTTAAGAGCTCTTATTTTCAACTCTGAGTTTCTGGTCTCTGACTCTATTAGTCTCACAGAACCAAATGAAAAGGATCGTAGCAAAGAATTCTTGCAATTCTGAATTCTTCTAACACAAATTATAAACCAAAGATCCCAGTGATTCTATGTGACCCAGACAAGAGCTGTAAGAAATAATTTTCGAATAACCAACAGAACACTTCTTTCTCAAAGTGCTGGCCAAAACGTATGGAAAAACTGAAATCACAGGGGAACAACAACAACAAAAACAACAACAAACCACGAAGGAGAAGAGCCTCTGAGCTCAAGAGTAGGAAGGGTCCCATTATTCACCACTCACCCTCACATGAATTCCCATGAGAACTCCGAGCAAGCAGTGCTAAAGCGATTTAATGTATCTGTCCAAGTGCATGCCTGTGTTCCCCAACACAGAATCCAGCACAGACTGCACTGGACCCTATGGGATGGCTACTGAAAGTCCTGAAAGGCAGGCTCTCCATCTCCTGTATACAGCCCTACCTACTGTACACTATAGGATGTTATAGGAGGTTATCAGACACAAAACTCCAAAGTTCATCACTTATTAAGGTAATGTTCAAGTTTGCTGTTTAACTGACATCTACGTTCTGTTAGAGCGTGTGCACTTGTCTAACAGAACATCTGTTCTGGTTACACTACACTGTATCTTTGGCAAGAACTTACAATAAAACTAACAAAAACAATCAAGAATCTGTATTGGAACTGGCAACAAAAGTAGATTTGTAACCCAAAACCTTAAGATGCAAAGTGACCATCTCTGGGCTCCAGGCCAGTTCTAATCTAAGTCAATAAACAAAGACCTACAAGAAGGGATGTAGTTAAGGGTGGGTTGAGGCAACTCCTGCAGATATTTAAATTGGACTTGGAGACACAAAAGCACATTGGTTACAAAATTGGTAAAACATTTTATTTTAATCAAAAACTGTCAAACTGAACTCAAATCTAAACATTATTTTGAAAAGCCCCCTCCCCTTATTATGTATTCCTCATGCCCCCTTTTCCACTCTATTTAGCTGAAACAGTCTATTTAACTACATATGCTTAAAAGTATCCTAGCCTTTCAACAAAAGGAACATAAATTTACTTTTAAATTGACTGAATAGCACAAATATTGCAACAAGAAGCCTCATTAAAAAGATTCCAATGCTTATGGCCCAGTGTGGGAAAGGAGAGGATATTGAGAGGTTAAAGGAAAAAAGTTCTGCTGTCTTACATCTTCCCAGGCTGCAACTGTAGAAAATGCAGGATGGAAATACCTTACCACTTCACCTTGTCAGGACTTACAATGACCATGCTGAGACCCATAAAACAATGGAGGCCCCAAGTTCCCAGAGTAATTCATGCCAGGGCCGCCAACACATGCCTGTGGTCTCAGTATTAGGAAGGCAGGAGGATCACAAGTTAGAGCCCAGCTGAGGATACAAGATGACATCATGGGATGTCCTTCACAATTACAGAGAAAGTTCCTTGTGTAAAGAAGGGAAGGAGATACAGTAATGACAAAGAAGTAAGAGCAACCACATTGCGTCATATAAAACAGTACCAACTTCAGAGCACTGTGGGCTCTACGCAGCTAAACATCTGGGCTGTCCAGTGAAGTTTGGTAATTTGTTAGAAAGTAAATTTCTTTCAACTGAAGGAAAAGGTTCAGATGGCTCATGTTATTTAAAAGAATTCCCCACAATCAGAAATCAAGGAAACCTCAGAAATCATCCCTTCAAAATCTAACAAAACACTCTAACACCGCAGGAGTCATTTATCCAAATGACAGCTCACATGACAGGATTGTAGTTAAAACCCAAGGCCTCTCAAATTTTCTCAGGTATTGATTCTAGCAGACTCTAGTGTCCACAGATTTGAAAAGCACACCTCCGAATGTGACTATAATAACCAGTCCTGGTGTGTGGAAGGCACCGAGGCCCTTACACCAGACATTTACCAACATTCCTTGGGGAGTCACATAGCCACACCTCTGGTTCCCTCACAGGGTCTAGAGAGGACCCAAGGAGTGAGGCAAGATCGAGTGTTCACTAGTCTAGTATTTAATTTCCAGGGACACACTGACTTCCAGAGGTTACTGCCATTTTGCCTGACAAGAACACACCCAACAGCCACTGTCAGAACTTTATTTCCTCTTTGGCCGTTTGTCTCTAGTTCCCACAACCCCTCAGCAACCACACTGTGCCTTCCTAATGCTATTCATAAATGCACCCACAGCATCAGGAAATGCTTCATCTGCACAGACGATGAAATAACAAATAAAACCTCTCTTGTCTTAGAGAGGTTTGATTTCAGTTACATTCCTGTCTTCTTCTGTGATACCTATTCCTATCTTCAGCCCAAAAAGCATTTTATCTCCCAGACCTGACGGAGAGGTGAGGTGAGCAATTCTCTTATCTGGCCATTGGTGAGGATCATGGCAATGAGAAATATCTACATCAGTGGGATCCACTTATCACCCTCTTTCCTCTAAGGTAATTATTAAAGCCTTCTGTTATGTTTAGCACGAAGAGAAGGTAAGGTAATGTATTTTAACCTTAAGCTTTGTCGTTGAGAACTCTTTTGATATCCCCTCTTACAAACATTGTTGGTTTTTGTCTCTGTAAGAGTCACCCTTGCAGGAGGGCTGCAGTCAGTCCATATAAATTGGTTTCACTTTTAGTCTCAACTTTTTTCCCTACTGGCAAAGCCCTAGAAACCAATGCACTCTATTCAGAACATGATGGAATATTTGCATATAAAACAGCATGATTATATACATAAGAGCTAAATCAGATACTAAACACTAGCAGATGTCAAAAGAAAATGTTTGAGTATAAAAGAAAATTTGTTCCAATCTTAGTTTAAGCAGAGGAAATTCAAAATCTTTCACACACACACACACACACACACACACACACACACATTACAGCATTCTTAATACACTCCTTAACACAGTTACCTGCTACATGGGAACAGATGTAAGACTTGTTCGAAGAACCAAGTCTCCAAACAGTTTCGGTTTTCTACAGCAGCATGTTTATATTCTCTTCTGAGTAACAGTCTACTCTCAGGAGTTCTTCTCAGCTGGCCTACTAGAAGCCTTTTCTCTTACAGTGAAATTTCCATAAAACCCCTGACATGAGTTAATAACTGAAGTGTTGAGAACGTTTTCTTTGACACGAGAAATGTTACTGAGAAAACTGTATCTTAATTTTAAAATTTCAGAAAAATTTGGAAAGGACTGTGGTTTGGGTTGTACAGGTGCAGCCTTGGGGTCTGGGTTTTCGCTTTTGTACTATGTAGATGACTGTCCTATTTTCTTTCAAAACAAGGCTCTTTTGTCATTTTATAAAGTAGCCCAAATTCTATTTCTAAAATCTTTCCACCTGCTTGGCCAATTTTCTCTCTTAGCAATTTTCAAGGTTTATAAACTTTTAAAAAGTTGCTGGATTTCATATAGCAATGGTCCTCAAACTTGACTGATTCTGCAAATACACTATATATTACATCCCAGCATATATATGCATATATATGATCTATATCTATATATATATATATGTATATATTCCAACAGTCATGAGATGATGTCTGACCTACATTTTCTGTTCTTTTCAACAAAAAATGTTTTTGAACTTTCACCAATGGACTGAAATCTATGTTATGTTATGGAAAACACACTCTAGAGAACTCAGAAGATTACTGAGAGTGCTCGCTTTGGCAGAACATATACTAAAAAAGAATACTGAGAGCAGAAATCTAAAAGACACAGATAAATTCATATACACACTTCCTTCAGCTTGAGTGGCTTCTGAAGATTACAAAGAGAGCATCTCTGTGGGTCTAGAGTCTGTATTTCTTGCCCCTCTGTACCATATTTCTTTGCTTTTACTTCTCCATGTGTAATTTATCACTAACTCACATGCATATTTCTTTGTAAGTTTTCCCTATTGGCATAAAAGCTGTGCCTCTCTCAGAGAAGCAAAGGTCAGTGAAAACCCAAGACCAACAAGCTTGGTCTGTAAGCAAGCCAAGTTCATCGAGTCCTTTTTGAACTCTCTCCAAGCATCATGTGTCGTCTTGCCTCAGTACGCCGTGCTCTGCCTCAGCTGACATCACGCTGCCAAGCGGCCTGACTGTGGAAGCCCAAGAAACTGCAGCACACCGCCAGAAGTTTTTTGGTGTATTTCTCTCTATGATGTCCCAACAACTGTAGCTCAACTATGCAATGTAAGGCAGACCAATGCATGCATGTAGTTAGTGAAGAGTCCATCACATGTCCTTTCACGTGCTTGCTCTAGCAGAACACCCTTTCACCTGGGTCTGCTTCAGCTAAATGTTCCTTCACATGTTTGCCCCAGCAAAACACCATCCAACCGACTTTCCAAAGAACCCTTCAGTTTCCACTGCAGTAACATGAACTTTCTTTTCAAAAGCTGACTTTTTTATCTTAAGGTAAAAGTCTATTTATTCTACAAGGGAGTTGACCTTTCAAGGTCCATCTAATTCCCTATTTTGTTAGTTTCTGGAAGGTATATAAATTTACCTTAAGCAAAAAAAAAAAAAAACCCTTAAGATTCCTTAAATTATGTTTTTCTCCTATTAAAAGTTGCTAGCACACTGGAATGAAATAAGAACAAGCATCGTTGTGTTTCCCAGATGTCCACCAGCAGGGTTTCCTCCTAGCATGATCTGGTCACTTCCATCCCTCAACAACTAGGCCGAGGCTCACCAACCCACACCCCCAGACACAGCTCTCCCCTTTGCTCCCTTTCAACACACACTGTGCTTCTCAATCATTTCCATTCCTCCTAATACAAGTGCTCACTGAAAAGTTTTCCATTTGCTCTTCTGGGGATTTGCCTCCTAGCATCCATGTGTCCAGTCAAGCTTTCAGCACAGAAACATAAACAGGTCCAGCAACAGCACAACTGTTCTGCATTTCTAGATGCCAGGTTTGGAGTGACCTCATGTGTCTGTGAAGCTCCAAAACATCCACAGCAAGGTGACTGGGAGCACTCTTTACTCTAAAACTTGCCAAGTGGAGATTAAAATATAAGATACCAAATATTAAACATTTCATATGAAACATCTCATTTCATAATTCAGTTATACAACTCTACCATGTCATAATTTTATTCACAAAACCAACATCTATCTTTGAGAAAATATTAACTCTATAAAAACTTAAAATTTTTAATGCCGATATGACACAAGAAAAAAGTTCCATATATGGTTTTATGTGCTAGGTCCTGGTCAAAGTATAAGCACATTCTAAATATTGTGTAATTACTTCTGGGCTTTGTACATAAGATTTTTGTAGAACATAAAAAGGCTCATGTTTAAGTTCAAGTCCTAGCCACATGATGTGTTATTTTATATAGGAAAATATCATAAAATTAAAAAAAATCTAAAATCCAAGCATTTTGGAAAAGAGATATTTCAACCTAGTATAAGTCTAGTCGATAGTCTTGAAAGATTTATCTGATTAAAACCAGTTTAATGCTTACTGTTAATAAACACGAATGCACTTACGCAGGCTATAGTAGAATAAGTACTTGTCTCTTGAACAAGGGGACCTGAGTGCACACTCCTAGCGTTCAGTATGCATAGCTGCACATGCAGCAACCCTGTGCAAGGCTGGATGGAGACAGGAAATCCGGTGATTTGCTGGCTAACCAATCTATCCCAGTGTCCAGCTCCAAGTTTAGGTGAGACTTGGACTCAAAAGATAAAGCAGAGAGGTTGAACAGATGGCTCAGTAGTTAAGAGCACATGCAACTCTTGCAGAGGACCCAGGTTCAATTCCTAGAACCCACATGGCAATTCAGAACCATCTAGAACTCTATCTTCAGGGGCCCTAATCCCCTTTTGTGGTCTTTGTGGGCACTGCATGTGTGCGATGAGAGAGGCCAAAGGGACGTACTGCTGCAGTGAGGGGTGCCTGGGTGTGTGCTTTGGAAGTTAGGCGAACCTCTGCCTGGTTACCACGCCACGAGGAAAGCCCTGGTGGTGGACAGTGGGAACACACAATAACACTCATTCTTTCACTCCAGTGTGTTAGCAGTGTTTTAGGAAGAAAACATGATTTCAGGAGACGATGCAAGGAAACAATGTACAAGGAAAGAAGAGAAAAAAAGAAACAGGTGGAAAACAAGAGGAAGACCCTTAACATGGGCTTCTGACTTGCACATGTGCATGCATGAATGTACACATATTATACATATCACACACACACACACACACACACACACACACACACACACATGTGCGTGCACGCACTGCAAACCTGTAAATGATGAGCTCATAGAGCACAATCATAAACATTAGAACATGTGCCCCTGATTTGAGGATATGTCAATGAGGTAGACATTTGCTACATATATGTGAACACAATGTCTCCATTTGTACATCTTACCACAGCTATAAAGAAAAAAAAATGGTATCTTCTGCCAAAAACATAGCAGTATAAGATTAGAAAATAATTCTGTGGCAATGTAACGTGAAAGAAAACAAATATTAAAAATCAGGTGTCACTATTTGCCAGAAAACTGAAGACAAGGCATCTATCATAAACTATACTGAACTCTACAACAGTGCATGCACTTTCAACTTTAAATGTAAGGAACTGACGAAATCCAGCTAAACACCGCCACTTGGATCCACTTTAAATTTTTCTCTTTTTTGTAATTATGATTTGAAAGCCTGGGTGAATTTCTTCCCAGGGTATGGAGAAGTCTCAGAGACTACAAAGTGTTTCAAGGTGGGAATAGAGACACTAAAAAGAAGGAAAATGGCTGTGATACAGCAATAAGGCGTGATATAAGTCACAGAACACCCAAACTTACAGCAGCCAATCAAGATAACAGCACTCCAGAGTAGATGAGGAAGGTGCTAGAAGCTTTAATACGATGGTTTGAAAAGATTTAAATGCAGATTGGCAAAATTATAGAAATACTTAAAGAGAACATACATAGAATGACAGACAGAGAAAGCATGGAGACAAATGGAAGGTCACACGAGCTGAAGGAGTGGTATCTTCAGACACTTTAAACTGACCGACCAATGACAACACATGAAATCAAATACTGATTTTCCTAATGCAGTCACTTGAGTTCTGATTACATCCCTGCAACACTTAAAGACTTCACAAGTCCACGGTAAAGTGTTAGCAACAGACAGGTCCATTACGGCGAATGCTCTATGACAAAGAGCATTAGAATGAGGGCTGGAGGGCTGGAGAGATGGCTCAGTGGTTAAGAGCACTGACTGCTCTTCCAGAGGTCCTGAGTTCAATTCCCAGCAACCACGTGGTGGCTCACAACCATCTGTAATATACATTAAATAAATAAATATTAAAAAAAAAAAAAAAAAAGAATGAGGGCTGGAAGGATGGCCCAGTTACAGGAACAGAGACTACGGCTCACCCCAGGAAGACTAAAACCTGTCCGCAACAGTTTCCCAATATTCTTAAAAGGGAAGAGAAGACGTGAACAGAGCATGGCACACTACTGCGAGTCAGAGATAGGCACTCCACAGGACAATGGAACTCAACATTCCTACAGTGTCTCTGCGACACATAAGGCAAATCCATGTGCCCTCTCACTTCTAGTAGCTCACAGCCCAACTACTACAAACACCAAATGGCTTATATACCAAGCACGTAAGTATGGTTGTTTAAGATCAGTCATTTCATTCCAAAGTTTAATAAATCCAGATTTCTATGGTGTCATGGTTCATTTCCCCCAATATGACCTAATACCTAAAGCTCACCAAAGACACACTTCGTGAGCACATTTAGACCTCAGGCAGAATGCTCCCACTACTTTTACTTTGAAATGTTTGAGACAGGGTCTTACTGCGTAATCTCAGGCTGCCCTCGACTTGTAGATATTCCCCTGCATCAGCCTCCTGAGCGGTAGGATTTATTGGTATACTAGGCATCACTCCAAACGCTTTCTTTAACTGATTCCTACATTGTGTGTACATAATCACCGCGACTATTCCTGAGATATTTACTTCAAATTAAAATGAACAGGTAAGAATGAAACCAGCTGTAATAAACATCATCAGCCATGACCAAGGGTTCAAATAGTTTCTCAGAAGTCCCAGTGCCCATGTGCAGCTTTGAGAATGGGGAAACCGTACAGTTATCTTGGCTCTCAGCTCCAGAGTACACTGGATTACAATTCTGGCAGAAGAAGGGTAAGTTATTCACAGTCAGTGGTTGTTAAGTTAGTATTCACCATACTGATTAGTTAATGCTTAACTAGAATCCTCACATCAAGTACATCTGGGAGACTCCATGGAGTAAACTGAACTCTGATTGGCTGCCACACTGAGAGCACCTCCCTGCCCTACTCACTCCTGCAACATTCTTGTTACCGCCAACAGCAGTTAGGGAGGCAAATCAGACATATTTTTTCAAAAAGGGAAGAAAAACTCATCACAAAAGGAGTCTGAGAAACTGCTCTGCAAGCCAAGAAAACAAGTCTTCCTACGGTCCTTACCAGTAAACAACATCCAGCGGTGCAAAGTAATTTTTCATTATCAGGTCAGCAAAGTAAGCTTCAGTTTCCCGGCAGGCAGTTCCGTTTCCGATCACCACTGTGTTGCAGCTTCAAGGGAAAACAGAATGAGATCCTAGATGAGTCCCAGGCACACTCTGAGGTCAGCCAGAGAAAGCACACAGAATGCACAAGTGCTAGACACAGCTCCTCCTCTCGCCTGTATCCATGCAACCTCTCCTCTGCTCTAGACTGCACAGCGCCCTGCATTTGATAAGGAGGGTGGAGGGGAATGGAGAAACAGTTTACTGTTATCTTAAGAATAGTCAGTCAACTTCTTCTCATCTACAAAGAGCCAAAATAAACAAGTAAATTCAGGCTCATTCCAAACCATAATAGAGATATACAACTAAACGTTACCATGTTAATTTCTGACATTCTTAACTACTATAGTAGCCTTTCTTCACTGGAGAATGAAAGGAGGGGACAAGAGGGTAGGGAGGATCTCCCGGGTACCACATCCTCACCTCTACTTGACAGAAGGCGGAGAGAGTCTCATGTGAGTCCTCCGGCAACTCCCCAGCACTGTACACCGGGGCCCTCTTCCTCCCCAGGTGTTTCCCTTAATCCCGCACTCCAAAAGAGGAGCTTCCAAAGAGCCTATGATCAACTGAGCCACTAAACTACACAACAGGCTATTTATCTCCTTACTTGAAATTCAGCAAAAGCCTCTTGATCTTCTCTGCCTCTCGGAAACCTTGTCCACAGTGCAAATAAACCACATCAGTATGAAGTATCTGACCTGGGAGATGGGGGGGAAGATGGGTGTAAAAAGACATTTGCAAACTATAACTCTCTACTGTTTCTATTAAGCAAGTTGCAACAGGAAATCAAAATGGCTTATCTTTTAGGATGTAATCTGAGGATCTATGAGCTGCCTCAGAAAGTAAATGTGCTTGCCCCACACCTGACACACTTAGCTGGGACCTGAAACCACACAGTAGACTACAAATGATGACCTCAAGCTCTCCTCTGACCTCCATGAATGAGTTTATATGCACATATCCACACAAAGGAAAATGTAAAAAAGGTTGTTAAAATAAAGTCTGATTCATTATTCACTAGTTCAGGTTCTTCTAAGGATTCAGAAATGCTGTTACTGTCAAAGTAAAAGAACTCCACTTTCAGCATAAGACCATTTCTAGGTGGACACTATGTTCCGGCACCTACAAGAGAAAGACCTAGCACAGCAGCAGCTGCAGCTCACACTGCCCATCAGGCTACGTCAGGAGTGACTACGCTCTTCTTTCTTCTCAGTTGCTAATATATGAATTTGTTTATTCCATTTCTTCGAGTTATATATTTAAGACCTTCAGGCTTTTTCTATCTTACATTATATAATTTTTTTTTTTTGGTTCTTTTTTTTCGGAGCCGGGGACCGAACCCAGGGCCTTGCGCTTCCTAGGTAAGCGCTCTACCACTGAGCTAAATCCCCAGCCCCTATAATTTTATTTTTAAATAAACATTTTTAACTGAAAAAATTTCAGAGTGATCACTCAATGAAGAGAAATAAATGAGCTACGTAAAGACAGTAGGAACTTGGTGAGAGTCACAGGATAACCTCAAAAAGAAAGGGGTAAGGAGTAATGCTGTGATCCAGGACTGAGCAGGGTAGCTGGGGAGACTGCTTCAAGTTCTGAGACAGCTGCTACCTTACAAAAATAACTGAGGAACAAAGGAGGAGGAAAAACTACATAGAAAGGACCAATTAAGTTTCAAGTAAACCATTGGTAAGAAAAACTGCTTTCCATTCCAGTCTGAACCAATGCCCTGAGCAGACCTTTTGCACTGGCTCTGCATCCACTCCTACAACACCCAGAGGAAGCCTGACTCCCAGGTGCTCTGAAACGCCCAGGGTCATAGGAGAGGCCACAACATCTGGCCCAACACCTACTCCAAAACCCGAACAGGTTCCTTCAGGTCTGAACCAGTGCCAAGAGCAGACCTTGGACGCTACCTCCATACCCAGTGCCACAACACCCAGAGGAAGCCCGACTCCCAGGCACTCTAACACAACCCAGGATCAGAGATGTCTAGGATCTCTAAAGGCCTAGGATCACAGGAGCACAGAAGAAGCTCGACTTCTAGGAGATCCAATACACCCAAGAGCACTGGAGCTCTGATACACTCAAGACACAGCTGAGGCCACAACATCTTTCCCAATACCCAGCATAACTGGAACCCTCTCAGGAAACAGGGAAACACAAACCCCCATCCAGCCAGTCACAGGTTCCTTCCAGCTTGTACCTATGCCTGGAGCAAACCCAGAGCTCTAGCTTCCCAGCCACTCCTGCAACACCCTAAGAAAGCTTGACCCCCAGGAGTTCTGACACAACAGGACCTCAGGAGCCTGGACACATCAGGACTTCAGGATCCCAGTGGCAGCTTGATTCCTAGGAGCTCCAACACACTCAGGATCTCAGGATCTCAGGATCACAGGATCCCAGAATCATAGGATCAGAGACAGCTGGACTCTGAGGAGTTCTGACACAACCAGGATCACAGGAGGGACAAGGTCCAGTCAGAGACAGAAAGGGCAGGTAGCACTAGAAATAATCAGATATCGAGAGACAAGTGCAAGAACCTAAGCAAACAGAAACAGTGTGGTAGAGTGCCAGGGAGTCAGGCTTCCTCTGTGTGTTGTGACACTGGGTGCAGACGCAGCGTCAATGATACTTGGCATCATCAGAGCCCAGTTCTCCCACCTAAGCAAATACTGGATATCCAAACACACTGGAAAAGCAAGATTTGGATTTAAAATCACATTTTATAATGATGATAGAGGACTTTAAGAATGACATAAATAACTCCCTTAAAGAAATACAGGACAGCACAGGTAAACAAGTAGAAGGCCTTAAAGAGGAAACACAAAAATCCCTTAAAGAATTATAGGAAACCACAACCAAACAGGTGAAGGAATTGAACAAAAGCATCCAAGATCTAAAACTGGAATTAGAAACAATAAAAAAATCACAAAGGGAGACAACCTTAGAGATAGAAAACCTGGAAAAGAGATCAGGAGTCACAGATGTAAGCATCACAAACAGAGTACAAGAGATAGAAGAGAGAATCTCAGGGGCAGAATATACCATAGAAAACATTGACAAAACAGTCAAAAAATGCAAAATGCAAAAAAACTCCTAACCCAAAACATCCTGAAAATCCAGGACACAATGAGAAGATCAAAGGATAATAGATGTAGAAGAGAGCGAAGATCCCCAACTTAAAGGGCCAGTAAATATCTTCAACAATATTAAAGAAGAAAACTTCCCTATCCTAAAGAAAAGAGATGCCCATAACCATACAAGAAGTCTACAGAACTCTAAATAGATTGGACCAGAAAAGAAACTCCTTCTATCACATAATAATCAAAATGCCAAATACACAAAACAAAGAGAGAATATTAAAAGCAGTAAAGGAAAAAGGTCAAGTAACATATAAAGGCAGACCTATCAGAATTACACCAGACTTCTCATGAGACACTATGAAAGCCAGATCTTGGGCAGATGTCATACAGACCTTAAGAGAACACAAATGCCAGCCCAGGCTACTATATTCAGTAAAACCCTCAATTAACATAGATGGAGAAACCAAAATATTCCAGGACAAAACCAAATTTTTCAAATATCTTCACGTAAATCCAGCCCCACAAAGGATAAAAGATGAAAAAGCTCTAACACAAGGAGGGTAACTACACCCTAGAAAAAGCAAGAAAGTAATCTTTCAACAAACCCAAAAGAAGATAGCACACAAACATAATTTCACCTCTAACAACAAAAATAACAGGAAGCACCAATCACTATTCCTTAATATCTCTTAACATCAATGGACTCAATTCCCCAATAAAAAGACACAGACTAACTGACTGGATACATAAAGAGGACCCAGCATTTTGCTGCATACAGGAAATGAACCTCTGAGACAAGGACAGACACTACCTCAGAGTAAAAGGCTAGAAAAAATTTTTCCAAGCAAATTGTCCCAAGAAACAAACTGGATTAGCTATTCTAATATCCAATAAAATTGACTTTCAGCCAAAAGTCATCAAAAAAGATAAGGACACTTCATACTGGTCAAAGGAAAAATCCACCAAGATGAACTCTCAATTCTGAACATCTGTGCTCCAAATGCAAGGGCATCCACATTCATAAAAGAAACTGTACTAAAGCTCAAAGCTCACATTGCACCTCACACGATAATAGTAGGAGATTTCAACACCCTACTCTCATCATTGGACAGATCATGGAAACAGAAACTAAACAGAGACACTGTGAAGCTAACAGAAGTTATGAACCAAATGGATTTAACAGATATCTATAGAACATTTCATCCTAAAACGAAAAAATATACCTTCTTCTCAGTACCTCATGTTACCTTCTCCAAAACTGACCATATAATTGGTCACAAAACAGGCCTCAACAGATACAAGAAGACTGAGATAATCCCATGCATCCTATCAGATCACCACAGACTAAGGATGGTGTTCAACAACAACAAAAACGACAGAAAGCCACATACACATGGAAGCTGAACAATGCTCTACTCAATGATAACCTGGTCAAGGAAGAAATAAAGAAATTTAAGACATTTTAGAATTTAATGAAAATGAAGGCACAACATACCGAAACATATGGGATACAATGGAAGCAGTGCTAAGAAGAAAAATCATAGTTCTGAGTGCCTCCAAAAAAAGAAAAACAAAACAAAACAAAACAAAAAAAACAACCAAAACTGGAGGGAGCATATACTAAGATAGTACACCTGAAAGTTCTAAAAGAAAAAAAGGCAAATAAACCCAAGAGGAGTAGAAGGCAGGAAATAATCAAACTCAGGGCTGAAACCAACCAAGTAGAAACAAAAAGGACTATACAAAGAATCAACAAAACCAGGAGCTGGTTCTTTGAGAAAATCAACAAGATAGATAAATCCTTAGCCAGACTAACCAGAGGGCACAGAGAGTGCATCCAAAGTAACAAAATCAGAAATGAGAAGGGAGACATAACAACAGGATCTGAGGAAATTAAAAAAATTACCAGATCCTACTACAAAAGCCTATATTCAACAAAACTGGAAAATCTGGATGAAATGGGCAATTTTCTAGACAGACACCAGGTACCAAAGTTAAATCAGGATCAGATAAACTATCTAAACAATCCTATAACTCTTACGGAACTAGAAACAGTCATTAAAAGTCTCCCAACCAAAAAAGCACAGGACCAGATGGGTTTAGTGCATAATTCTATCAGACATTCAAAGAAGACCTAATATCAATATTCTTCAAACTATTCTACAAAATAGAAACAGAGGGAACATTATCCATTTCTTTCTATGAAGCTGCATTACGCTTACAACTAAACCACATAAAGACCCAACAAAGAACGAGAACTTCAAACCAATTTCCCTTATGAATATCAATGCAAAGATACTCAATAAAATTCTCAAAAACCATCAAAACAAACATCCATCATGATCAAGTAGGCTTCATCCCAGGGATACAGGGATGGTTCAATATGCATCAATGTAATCCCCTATGTCAACAAACTCAAAGAAAAAAACCACACAATCATCTCATTAGAAGCTGAGAAAGCATTTGACAAAATTTAATACCCCTTCATGATAAAAGTCCTAGAAAGATAAGGAATTCAAGATCCATACCTAAACATAGTAAAAGAAATATACAGCAAACTAGTAGCCAACATCAAACTCAATGGAGAGAAACTTGAAGCAATCCTACTAAAATCAGGGACTAGACAAGGCTGCCCACTCTCTCCCTACTTTTTCAATATAGTACTCAAAGTCTTAGCCAGAGCAATTAGACAACAAAAAGAGGTCAAAGGGATACAAATTGGAAAGGAAGAAGTCAAATATCACTATTTGCAGATGATACGATAGTATACTTAAGCGACACCAAGAGTTCCACCAGAGAACTACTAAGCCTGATAAACAATTTTGGTTGGGTATAAAATTAACTCAAAGAAATCAGTAGCTTTTCTCTACTCAAAGGATAAACAGGCTGAGAAAGAAATTAGGGAAATGACACCTTTCACAAAAGTCCCAAATAATATAAAATAACTTGGTGTGACTCTAACCAAGCAAGTGAAAGATCTGTATGACAAGAACTTCAAGTCTGTGAAGAAAGAAACTGAAGATATCAGTAGATGGAAAGACCTCATAGATTGGCAGGACTAATACAGTAAAAATGGCCATCTTGCCAAAAGCAATCTACAGATTCGATGCAATCCCCATCAAAATTCCAACTCATTTCTTCACAGAGTTAAAAAGAACAATTTGCAAATTCATTTGGAATAACAAAAAACCTAGGATAGTGAAAACCATCCTCAACAATAAAAGAACTTCTGGGGAAATCACCATCCCTGACCTCAAGCTGTATTATAGAGCAATAGTGTTAAAACTATCATGATATTGGTACAGATACAGGCAGGTAGGTCAATGGAATAGAATTGAAGACATAGAAATGAACCTCCACACCTATGGTCACTTGATCTTTGACAATTGAGCTAAAGCCATCCAGTGGAAAACGGATAGCATTTTCAACAAATGGTGCTGGTTCAACTGGAGGTCAGCATGTAGAAGAATGCAGATAGATCTATTCTTATCTCCTTGTACAAAGTTCAATTCCAAGTGGATCAAGGACCTCCACATAAAACCAGTACACTGAATCTAATAGAAGAGAAAGTGAGGAAGAGTCAATCACATGGGCACTGGGGAAAATTTCCTGAAGAGAACACCAATGGCTTACGCTCTAAGATCAAAAAATCGACAAATGGGACCTCATAAAACTGAGAAGCTTCTGTAAGACAAAAGACACTGTCGATAGGACAAAATGGCAACCAACAGATTGGGAAAAGATCTTTCCCAACCCTACATCTGATAGAGGGCTAATATCCAAAATATACAAAGAACTCAAGAGGTTAGACTCCAGAGAATCAAACAATCCTATTTTAAAAAATGGGGTACAGAGCTTAACAAAGAATTCTCAACTGAGGAATATCAAACAGCCGAGAAGCACCTAATGAAATGTTCAATATCCTTAGTCATCAGGGAAATGCAAATCAAAACAACCCTGAGACTCTACCTCACACCAGTGAGAATGGCTAAGATCAAAAATTCAGATGGCAGCAGATGCTGGCGAGGATGTGGAGAAAGAGGAACACTCCTCCATTGTTGGTGGGATTGCAAACTGGTACAACCATACTGGAAATCAGTCTGGAGGTTCCTCAGAAAATTGGACATAGTACTCTAAGGACCCAGCTATACCACTTCTGGGCATATACCCAAAAGATGTTCCAACATATAAAAAAGACACGTGCTCCACTATTTCACAGCAGCCTTATTTATTATAGCCAGAAGCTGGAAAGAACCCAGATGCCCTTCAACAGAGGAATGGATACAGAAAATGTGGTACATCTACACAATGGAGTATTACTCAGCTATCAAAAACAATGACTTCATGAAATTCTTAGGCAAATGGATGGAACTAGAAAATATCATCCTGAGTGAGGTCACCCAATCCCAAAGAACACATATGGTATGTGCTTGCTGATAAGTGATAAGCCAAAAAGTTCAGGATACCCATGATACAATTCAGAGACCACATGAAGTTCAAGAAGAAAGAAGAACAAAGTGTGGATGCTTCTTAGAAGGGGTAACAAAATATTCACAGGAGGAAATACAGAAACAAAGTGCAGAGCAGAGGCTGAAGAAAAGGCCGTCCAGAGACTACCACACATTGGGATCCATCGCACAGGCATGAAACCCAGACACTATTGTAGATGCCAAGAAGTGCATGCTGACAGGAGCCTGAAATAGCTGTGTCCTGAGAGGCTCTGCCAGAGCATGACAAATACAGAGTCGAATGGTTGCAGCCAACCATTGGGCTGAGAACAGGGTCCCCAATGGAGGAGTTAGAGAAAGAACTGAAGGAGCTGAAGGGGTTTACAACCCCATGGGAAGAACAACGATATCAACCAACCAGATTCCCAGAGCTCCCAGGGACTAAACCACCAATCAAAGAGTACACATGGGGGATCCCATGGCTCCCGCCCCAAATGTAGCAGAGGATGGCCTTGTTGGGCATCAGCGGGAGGAGAGGCCCTTGGTCCTGTGAAGGTTCAATGCCCCGTTGTAGGGGAATGCCAGGGTGGGCAGGCGGGAGGGAGTGGGTGAGTGGGGGGGATGGGGAAGCCCCCTCATGGAAGCAGTGAGTGGGGGGGATGGGATAGACGGTTTCGCAGGGTATATTGGGAAGGGGGATAATATTTGAAATATAAATAAAGAAAATATCTAATAAAAAAGGAAAAGGAAAAGGAAAATGTTTTCATCAGTATCAATTAAGAAAAGGAAGATACAAATATACTAGAAATGAAGAAGCTGTATAACCAGGGTACAACATTATAAAAAGAGTAGGACTTAGACTAAATGATGAAGTACAAGTTCTGAGCAAAACTTTATCCACACAGGCTGCGAAAACATCTGTGTTTCAAAGCCTAACAAGGACACTCTAACCACACTACAGAAAACTAAGCTACCAGCATGCCCAGAAGAAGGTACCAAGGTGAAGTTGAAGTTAACTTTTAAAACACATGTAATCTGACATTCTCAAAACAAAACTCCTAACAGGGCCCAGAATCCGAACATTCAGAAAGCTAAGGCAGGAACCTCAGTTGGGGCTACACAGTGAGCTTAAGGCTAGCCTACACCAGAGTAAAGCCTTGTTTAAAAATAAAACAATAAGGACAATCCAAATACTGTAATTTATCCCAGTGGCACAGTAAGGGACACACATCTCAGTAGGCACGGGAAAGATCCTGGGATTGCCCGTCCTTCCCATGTGGGAAACAGTAATAGCACAAATGACGACTAGGAAAACAAAGAAGCACAAGCCATGGCTGTACCTGTGACAAGGTAGCAAAGAGTCCTCCAAAAGCAAACACCAAGCGTCTGGGAAGGGCATAGCACGGCATGGCACAGCACAGCACAGGACAGGACCTTTGTAGGAGGCATCTGAGGGAGAAGCGCTCCCATACTGGGGAGCACAAGGCAGTCTGAGGAGCTGACACTGGCGGCCACCAGGATAAAGGCTGCCTAGTGACCATCTGAAGACTGAAAAATGGATCCATGTGGGCTCCCAAAGCAAAAGAAGAAAGGATGGAAACAAAGAGCTAGACTTGGATCTAAACTGAGCAAGGCAAGGACAGAATGTGGAAAGGAAACAGACCCAGAGTAAACAGGAGAAAGCGACAGACAACCCAATCTGAAACCATCAGCCAGTTACAGCTGATGTCTCTAATAACCGGCAAACACGAGACAAAGTGAGCTTACAGTGAGAAGCCTGTCCCAAATCAACTTACCTTCTAAAGGACAGGAAGCATAGCCTAAGCAAAACAAAAAGATGATGACAAACTGTGCACAGAAAGATGCTTTTCTTATGGCATAAAAGTCCACCATGATGTGCCCACAAAACAGAACAAGATACATGAAAAATGACATTTTTTAAAAAGAGAACATTATATAAACTATGAGGCTAATAAACATCAGAATCATAAAACCACATGAGTGAAATAGCAAGAATTAATTTCATATGGAATTTCGGCAGCATATGTACCAACGCTGGGACAACACAGAGGAGGGCAGCATAGGCCTGGGCAGGACAGCATGAGGAGACAGCACTCCCGAGATGAAAACCCAGCTGAGGGACAGAGAACAGACGTCCTCAGAGAAGCAAAGAGATAGCAAAGACGACAAAATAAAGGAAAGATGCTTACCAGGGAATTACTGTGAATAACTATCAAAGAGAAATTCTAAAACCATAAAAAAATTACATACAGAGACTCAAACAGATGGCTTTAATAACAACTTAGGGAAGATTGGAGGATTACTAATCTGTAGAAAATAAAGTAAAACAGTGGAAAACAGAAGAAGAAAAGAGAATGAGAGATATAATAACATAATGGACTCAAATGGAATTCATGCTGACACATTCACAGTGTTAACCATACCACATAAAAACTTTGACACCAGAAGGAAGAGAAAGGAACACCTATGAGTCTGCAGACTAATTACAGGGAAAGAAAAAAGTCAGCCAAAACAATAAAACTAAAAACAATGGGATACTATCTTTAAGTAACTACTGATTAACCAATCTACCCATAAAAATAGTCTTCGAAAGTAAAACAAAAGCAGCTTTTTCAGACAAAACCGTAGACAACTTTTGTCAACTAAGTCCCAGCGCTCAGGAGGCAGAGGCAGCAGATTTCTGTGGGTTCAGACCAGCCTGGTCTACAGAGTTCCAGGCCAGCTGGGGCTACACAGAAAGACCCTGCCTCCAAAAGGAAGAGAAAGCAGTGGCATGGAACTTTTCCGGCAGTAAGGTTTCTCAAATGAGAACTGCAGAAATACAAAAAGGAGGCACAGGAAGGCTAACTACAGAGGACAGGGAACTACACTAACTCCACATTCACAGCTACAAAATATCTGATACTTAAAGTGATACAAAATCAGATACATCGTAAAGAGTTGATAAGAGCCAGGAGTTCAAGTCTTAGCATCTGGGGTTCTACAGCGCTCAGCTGGAGAATGTGTGCCTGGGCTTGGAGGCCAGTGCCACATACACAGATGTGGTGACACGTGTCCGCAGTGCCAGTGTCACATACACAGATGTGGTGACACGAGTCCGCAGTGCCAGTGTCACATACACAGATGTGGTGACACGAGTCTGCAGTGCCAGTGCCACATACACCGATGTGGTGACACGAGTCCGCAGTGCCAGTGTCACATAAACAGATGTGGTGACACATGTCCGCAGTGCCAGTGCCACATACACAGATGTGGTGACACGTGTCCGCAGTGCCAGTGCCACATACACAGATGTGGTGACACGTGTCCGCAGTGCCAGTGCCACATACACAGATGTGGTGACACGTGTCCGCAGTGCCAGTGCCACATACACAGATGTGGTGACACGTGTCCGCAGTGCCAGCACTCAGGAGGGAGAGCAGAGGCTCATGAGGTCAGTGTTCTTCTCAGTCATCACAGGAGAATTTAAGGGTAGCCTGGGCTATGAACTATGTCAAGAAAGAAAGGGGGAGAGGGTGCAGAGAAGAAAAAAGAAGAAGGAGGAAAGAAGAGACAAGATGTTAAAGCCTGACCCTAGTTAGTTAATGGAGAGAGGGAACAGGTACATGGTGGTTTTCCTGTGAGGGTTCTGATCAGAACTATGGGAAATCCTTTGATTCCCATGGCCCCATGAAAAATTTTCTAAACCACAAAAACAAGCATTATTTTCAAATCTTCATGATATCTATGAAATGTAACTCAACCAAAAAGTTCTCATATGAAAAGCTGAAGAACTTACTAGTAGGAGAAATGATGGCTAGTTTGCATCCGTGTTTGTAGCCAGGATCCACTCCCATCAGGGTGCGGCCTGGAACAGGACTGGTTAAAAGGAGCTGGCGGAGATTCTGTCCAAACATCATGACTGATTGCTTCTCTGCATCCGAGGTCAGTTTGGCTCTTTAGAAATGGAGGGGAGGGGGACAACACAAAAAGTACTTAGATTTTTCATTCATCCAAATTTTCTTTTCAGAAAAAGAGCAGACTTTACTTTGTGCAGTCAATCCTTAGGGAGAAAGCATCCTGCCCCTGAGTTACATTGGGTCTACTCTTGCTAACCACAGAAATACGACCCCACAAACAATTCCAAAGCCAACTAAGTCTGCATACCTATCTATACCTGTCTTCTGGAACTGCTCCATTAGACACAAGTCCTAAGGTGGATGTGCACAGACATGAGAAAGAGTGTAGCAGATGGCAAATATAACCCCAGCAAGACTGAAAGGCTGCAGCACAGCGGCCTCCACAACCTTATTTACTTCAGTGCTCTCCTGTCTTTGCCTGCATTCCTCTCCATATCTCTCCTCCCTGTCATTCCCAGGTACTCGGCCATGCCACAGCTCCTGAGAGCTGGGACAGAATCAAGCCTCATGTGACCACGTCCTGCTTTATCCAGACAGTTAGAAGTGTACTTTTAAAACCTTGAAGCCCTCAATGTATCATCTCTTGAAATTCATAAGAATTATGTCATAAGAATTATTGCTTCTTTATTAGACCAAATAAAAAATGAATGCCATTGGCCACAAGAAAAAGTAATACAAAGCAATTCAAATATGTTTTATGTCTTTGTGGGTTGGGTTAACTAGATATGTGTGAAGAAGTGCACACTACTGTCTGTTTCTCTAGTTAATTTGGTTTGTAAGGATTTTCTATCATCTTCTCTAACATTTCAATGTAATTCTCTGACTTCTGCAAAACAGGATATAAAAATCATTACAAGTATTTCTAAATCTTTATTTTGAACTTCATTTATTGTGAAGTCATTGACTGGTAGTCTTTTCAAGGACCCATGATTGGTTTAAGAGACACGAAACTGAGAGACCACTCCCTTCCCAGAAGAGCACCATGATAACAGAAGCAGAATGATGATGGACAGAACGGACTACAGCGGTGAGGAGTGCTAACTCAGGAGGAACCTCGCTGGGAACAGCTTAGGTGAATGAGATGGGAAATGTAAGGGGCACACAACAGAGGTGGGGACACTGCACACAAGGAGAGTGCCATAGAAGGCTCACATTCTTCAAAGAAAAAGAAAGTGATTTCATAGGCTAAGAAAAAAAATAACATGGACACTGAGGAGACAGAGGAAGCCATCAACCCGGTCATCAGATGCTTCCAAATAGCCACAAGACCCACAGAGACAGCTTTTGGTTGACTACTGCGAAACGATCAATGGGCTTTTAAAAGATCGTGTGAGGCAGCAAGATGGCTCACAGGTAAAGGACCTGAGCCCACAGGAGGGTCTGTTCTGGTCCTCAGCACCCACAGAAAAAGCCCAGCATGCTGGCTGATGGCATCACCTGTGAGTCCGCTGAGGTCAGAAGCAAGTATCAATAAAACAAAGCAGACAAACACAACCCTGGCAATCAATTTTTCTATCCTTAGGATAAATTTCTTCAGAATTAAAGAAACAAAAAATTTTTCTTCAAAACACTGGTCAAGTCATCTTTGACTGCCCTCTTCAGCTGCTGCTCAGATAAGCATTCCTAAGGAGACCCTCCTCTGTAGACCAACGACAAGCAGAAATGAGCTATGCTGTTCTACCTCACGCAATTTAAAAGGAGAACACGTTCTTGCTTACCCACAGTGCAAATCAAAAGAGGACTGTGTCCTACAGAATCCCACACTACACAGCTTAGCAGCAATGAAATCATTCCACATGCTATAAAACCAAATATCAAAATATCACTGGATGCTGAACATAATATGGAAAAATCAAGGAAAGAAAAAGAAGTACCACATTGAAATTTTAAATAAGATTATTTCCCCTTCAAAACAGAATGAGTGGGCCCCAATAATTCACTTGTTACATAGCCATGGCAACCAAAGTTTGGATCCTAGCACCCACGTGCCAAGGTAGGTGTCCTGACAATGTCTGTCACCCGGCTCCATGCAGGGTGTAGACAAGTATAAGGCTTGCTGGCACCCGGCCCAGCTCAAATGCAAGCCGCAGGTCGGGGGAAGGACCTCCACCTCACAGGAGCAGGTCCAGGTGACAGATGACACCCACCACCCTTTCTTGCCTCTGCACACAAGCACCTGCACCACGCATGTACATGTATATGCGCTCACACACAGACATATACACAGACGCCTGCACGCACACAGGTAAATGAATAAGTAAAGAACAAAACCCTCAAGTTCGTGGCACAGCACGGAAAGCAAGAGACATTAGATCACACGGGTGATTCAGAACTCCAAACAACAGTCTCTGTTGGGCCATCTAGGCTATGAAGAAGGAAACCAGAGAGTGTGGCACAGAGACAGAAATGGAGAGTGGAGCGCCTCATCTTTATAATGGTCATTCCTACTCTGGACACGTTGACTCAAAGGCCAAATGTACAAGGCAGGAACAGAGAAGCTTCAGTCAGCTAGAACTCCTAGAGAGCTGACCAGACACGTGCAGTCCCACCATGCCCAGGCAGCCTGGAGAAGTGAGGATGAGAAGTGCTGGTCCACAGTACACATGAAGGACTGCATGAAACCATGCTGACTGCTGGAACTTAACAGCTAGAAAAAAGGGCTCTGCTGCTGTGAGACTCTCATTTCTCTGCTAACGCACGTCTGCACCTCACAGAAGCCCCTGAGCCTGCTGGTTCTTTCAGTCACCTCCTCTTCTATGCTCACCGATGCTCACCCAGGAATTCCCACTGGGAGATGGACGCACATAATTGCTTGCTCTCCTCAGAGCAGTGAGAGCATCTTGTTCCTCACCAAGCTCCTTATGCTTTCTTTGGCTCTATTACCTCCAGAAAATGCTTCCAAGTAACCTCTCCATTAACTCCTCAGCTTGTTTTTCCAAGTCAAATCTCTAATCAAATCAATAAAATCATGTTTGGCTTGACTGTCAAACTGAAACATCAGCAGTGCAGAACTGGAAGGGGTGCAAGCACTGAGCATTCAGGACTAAAGTGCATCACAATTGAAAAGAATATGCATAAGGATCAATCTGTAGACTAAAACCAAGACTCACGCAGAAGACCTGGTTTGAAGACCCAAGTTCTTTGGCTGGGTTCAAATTAACAAACACTTACTCCGTACTCCTTGAAGACCATACATAATGTTAAACAGGACCCAAAATTAAACAAGACACATACCTGAGCTCTCTACAGAGGAGAGGAACAATGAGACGTTTAAAGGAGTCATCTAGTGAATTATGTAAAATCTTCATTAACTCTGGCCGTGCAAAGCCACGTGGCCTCCACCTACAAGAAAGGAAAAACTCAGGACAAAACTAAAGTGACAGAGATCAGGAAAGGACATCTGGAAGAGGGGAGCTGAAGAGCAGGGACAGCCTTTATGGAAACCATTGTAACATAATCTGGAAGGAGGGGCTGTCCTGAGGCTGTGGTGTCTGAAAGGGATTATGTGCCATGTTGACGGGAGACTTTGAAGGGGAGATTGTCATTTTGTTTAGGGGTTTTTGAAACAGGGTCTGGGTCTCTCCCCCTCCCCTCACCTTTCTCCTTTCCCTCTCCCTCTCCGACATAGAATTCACTATACAAACTATACTTGTTGTGACTGTTCTCTCCATAATATTACTAGTAAAGGCTAAACTCCTAAGACATCTCAAAGACACCAAAACATCCTTAACAGCACCACCTTCCCCAAATCCACGTGTGGAAGGAAGTCCTAGCCTCTAGTGTGAGGAATCTACAGAAGGGCTTTGGAGAGCATCTGCACTAGAGAAAGCCATACAGGAGAGCCTGCTGTCCCCCTGTACTCTGTGTAGCATGACAGAGTGGCATGCAGGACCTCACCTGTTCGCTCCTTGATCTCCTACTCCCCCACCCCTGAGACTGTGGAAATGAATTGTTGTTCCTCACGGCACCCAGTCTACAGTGTCATAGGCCTATGACAGCTCTTCCTGTGTCCTTCTCTTGCCTATGAAGAGTCAACGAAGACTGTATAGAAGAGAGCCTGTCAAACCCTGTTTCTAGCAACTCTTTTCTTGGTAGCAGACTTTAACTTAAATCTTGCCTAACAAAAATCCAATGTCCTTCAGTTAGGTCCTTCCTCATCATAAGTGAGCCTTGTTCTTCCCCACTTCTGAGAGCTTAAGCTCACCCTTACACAGTCCCCTTTTACATTTGTCATGAGAAACATCGGTCAGGATGTTTGTCGCCGACAGTAGGGTTTATGTTTTATTATGTCTAATGCTTCTCAGCCTCTTCTCCCCTCCCCCATATACCCTCAGATGAGAGGGACAGTGGGGACTGCTATCCAACTGTTTGACACAATTTAAAACTAAACAAGAGAAAGCAAACCACAGCAGCTCTTGCTGAAATACCGTCACTGTGGTCACTGCACAGAACCGAGCCAGCCATAACTACAGCATGAGAGGAGAATGGGCCTCAACCTTGGAGGAGCTGCTAGAGGCTGGTGGTTGTAAGGGAGAGGTGGTCACCCTCCTTTAGGATGTCACTGGTAGGCTGTCCATACACCGGTGGGCGGTCCCACCTCTGTCCATAGGAGAAGAACAAAATGTGGCTCAGAGGGTTACTAATAACATAACAAAGAAAAGGAGCAATGAGATTGGGAGGAAATGGAGTAGGGGACACTAGAGGGGCTGAAGGAAGACAATGAAGGGTAGGTATGATCAAATAAGTTATATGAAATTATCATCAAGTGATATATTACTTAAAAATAAAAATGATAATTATACAGAAGGCATAAAATAGAAATTAGAAATCTCATATCAGAGCTAACGACTAAACTATTACCTTCTTAGATATTTCCTTCTACACACATATGTAAATGACTCACCACCAATGAAGGTCTATTATAAACAGCTACTAGAAATTATCTTTGGATTTGTGGAAGTTTGAATAGGTTTAGTCCCCATAGACTCATGTGCTTGAATGCTTGGCCATAGGCACTATTAAGGGGTACGGTCTTATTTGGAGTAGGTGTGGCCTTGTTGGAGGAAGCCTGCCACTATGAAGGTGGGCTCTGATGTTTCCTGTGTTCAAGCTCTGCCAGTGTGAAAGCAGAGCCAACTGGCTGCTTGCAGAAAAGAAGACAGAATTCTCCTGGCTGCCCACAGGTCAAGGTGCTACTTGGCTCCTCTAGCACCATGTCTGCCTGCCTGCATGCTGCCATGCTTCCTGCCATGATGATACTGTACTGAACCTCTGAATCTCTGTAAGCCAGCCCCAATTAAATGTTGTCCTTTATAAGAGTTGCATTGGCCATGGTCCCTCCTCACAGCAATGGAACCCTAAGACAGATTTCTCGGAGTTTTGTTGGACATGGTAATTGGTTTGGTTTAGTTTTACTTTTGAGACAAGGTCTCACTACATAGCCTAGGCTGGCCACAAACTCACAATCCTCATGCTCATCCTCCTGAGTACTAACAAACTGTGTAGTAAACCTTATTTCAACTTTTAGTTCCACCTCAGTGTTCTCAGAAGAGCTGCACAGGACGCTATTGTATGGGTAGAGCATAGCTGCCTAAGCAACTCACCTACTGACTAATGTAACTATTTTATGTGGTGCTGCCTTCTTAGCATTATTTGAAGATTCAGCAAGCTAATCCTTGGTGGACTTGGCTAAAAAGCAAAATGGCTTCTAGTGAACTTATGTAAGAATGATGTTGGAAGAGAGTGCTAATTCCTAAAGAATATCTAACCTTTCAAGTAGATTTCCCGGCAAGTTCTCCCAAGGGGCTAGTAACTAAGCATATACAAAATCTACAGCGACAGCAATGTGAGCCATTTTATGTCCTTCCATTGACTGGCTTTCTCAATAAAATGCTAGCTACAAAATCTGTTGTAGCAATTAAACTGACTGTTGTAAGGCTCACACACATCCAGCAAAATTTAAACTAAAAGAACTATACAAACATGCATTGGTAACTTCAAAGGCTCTATTAACAGATAAGAACTTTAATATTAAAAGTTGTTTAAAACTTAATGTACCTGTTAAGTTTAATTATTATTTCAATAGTTTTAATGTGCAAAGTATTTTAAATAGATTACATACATTTAGTTCACCTATATTGTAGTATGATATAAATTACATTAGTACTTCAAATTTTAGCAGGTAAAACATCAGACATGATATGTATAAATGACATTTTTTGTTAATTCATTTTTCCCAAGAAAAACATGTTTATAAAGTATGGCATAGGGGGGTTGGGGATTTAGCTCAGTGGTAGAGCGCTTGCCTAGCAAGCGCAAGGCCCTGGGTTCGGTCCCCAGCTCCGAAAAAAAGAAAGAAAAAAAAAATATGGCATAGGAAGATACTTCATATATCAGTTGATAGTAAGAATGTGTTCTATAGAATGCATTAAGTGATGGATGACCTCATTGTGCACCCCTAACAGAGTGTACCTATGTCTTCCAGACTGTGAGTCTGTACAGTGTCACTACACTACACACTGCAGCAAGCAGAACAAACCAAGGCATCATACTTAAACACAGAGCAGGCACACGGCAGAAGCATGGTCTAGAGATAAGTGTGTTTGTGCAGGCTTCTCGCTCACACGGGGCTGGCAGGTCTCTGGGAATCAGTGAGCACCAAGCACTAGCGTAGGTTTCCGTGTTACTCAAGACTCCGAATACTGTGCACTTAAGCCCCACCAAATTCATAAAGTTTTCAGCTTAGTTTTTTGTTAAAAGCTCATGTATTAGCCAAGGGCTCCACAGTTTTGCTGCTTCTGCACCTTGTCAGAGAAGGGTCTTCAGGCTGTACGGTGTGAGCAACTGCCACCTGTTATCCCACAATAACAGGACCTCCCTAAATGACTTCCCAAGACCCTTCCCAGGGCTCTCCTTGAGGGAGTGATTCCCTTTACTGAGATAGGTGGGATCTCGGCTTGGTTTGCTCCCTTTTACAACAGCTTTCCTTGGAAGTAAACTGGCATGGATACTGCACTCGAGTGCATAGAACCCACTGGAACAGGGGCTCACGCTTTTTTGACTGCCTGAGAAGCTCACTAAGGTCTACCCAAGCTTCTACTGCACCATCACTGGGAATTCTCTCGGGAGTTCTTTTTTCTCTTCCTGTTCCTTTAGCTTTGTGCTCGATAAGCGATAGGATTTTTCAAATCCATAATAATTATAAAACTATAAACATATACATGTTTTGTCAATAACCAGTTTATAAAGCACATGACTACTCTGAAGTAAATGTCCTCTCCTCACAGACAATCATCATTAATAATCTCGTATGCCCTTCATAGACATTTTCTATGTAGGTATATGTCTCAAGCATATTAACTTATTAAACAGTAGGATATAACTTAGGGAGTTGGTAAGCCCCCCATATTAAGTTTATAATGTAAAAAGGAAATAATAATATTGTCATTTGCTTTTTAACATAATATGCATTTTATATATCAGTTGGTATTTTAGAAAGCAAATTTTATGGATAGCCAATCAACAGACCTGTTTTGTATACACCACCGACAGAATTCATTCTTCACTCCATCAGAAATGTTGACCTTGACTGTCAGTATCTTCAGATTCTCTCCTCGGTTAATGGCCAGAATCTGACAGGAACATATGACAAAGACTAATAGTCAATGAAGCAATGTTAAATTTAAAGAGTTCACATTTATGAAACAAATCAAGCACCCCTCTAGCCAAGAACAGACTTGTTTTTATTATTTACAAAGAAATGTATTAAAAACAATTGTTTATACTTTCCTCAAGTTACATGTCTTTGTCACAAAGAAAATCCTAGCTGGGGCTAAGGAAATAGTTGGAAAAGTATTTGCCACACACCATGAGCGCCTAAGTTAAGAGCCCCCACATCTACAGAGGCAGGGGCAGAGGCTTGTGTCTGCAATGTCAGTACCAGGGGGCAGAGACAGGCAGCATCCTGGAGCTTACTGGTCAGCCAGTCTAACTCCATGGTCAGTGAGAGACCTTATTTCAAAAACTAAGATCAGAAGGGAGAGAGATGGCTGCAGGGTTAAGAGCATTTGCTGCTCTTTCAGGACTTGAGTTGGGTTCCCAACACCCATGTCAGACAGTTCACAACTACCTCTGACTCTAGCTCCAAGGGACCCTACTGCCACCATCAAGCAAATACATGAGAATACATGCACACACTCCCTAAAATCCACTGACATTCAATTATGTCAATTGACTAAAAGAGCTCACGAACACCCCAATTGAGTAGAAACATCTGATAAAATCCAGCAGCCCTTCCTGAAGAAAACACTCAAAAACTGAAAATCCAAAGTACTTTTTTAAAACATGAAAAATCAGAGCTTGGGGCAAAAACTAAAGCTAGAACTATATAGTCAGATATAGCAGAATTACTACAGAAAGTAACAGTAAAGAAGAAAGACTGAAAGCAGCACACAGGAAGTGGGTCAGTGGGTCAGCAGACAAGAACAAGGGTGCAAGCGAGGTCTCCTGGGAGGGTTCAAAGGCTGAGGCGGAAAGTCAGGACCTCACTGTGGACTAATCTACAGAAGAACAAAGCCAAGGTGAGGTGGATCAGTGAACTTGGCAGACAGCAGTGACCCAGTGGTGCTTCCCCCAGGGCCTCTCATCACGCCATTCATCTATCTCCTGAGATTCCTATGCTCACACAGTTACATAGAGGATGAAAAGCAGAGTTGAC
The DNA here is from genome assembly GCF_021556685.1 of Rattus norvegicus. NCBI lineage: Eukaryota > Metazoa > Chordata > Mammalia > Rodentia > Muridae > Rattus > Rattus norvegicus. The sequence continues at coordinate 14,722,461 of NC_141539.1, read as the reverse complement.
TACCACATAGACTAGAAAGCAGTCTCTACCCAACAGCACCCCTCTGGCACACGCAAACCTAAAAAGCTCCTAAAACACAGGAGCACTTTTCAGAGGAACATTCTAAACTACTCTTATTTTATCAGGCTTGAGCATCTCATCTCCAGAAGCCAAGCATAAATTTAAATCCAATCACTCAGGTTTTTTAAAAATTCTTGTGTGAAATATTGTTTAAATTTTTTCTCTCTCTCTCCTTCCCTCCCTCCCTCCCTCCCTCCCTCCCTCCCTCCCTCCTTCCCTCCCTCATTCATACACACACACACACACACACACACACACACACACACACACACACACACACACACACACGGTACAAAATTAGATAAGAAGATCTTTTCTGGAGCTGAAGAGATGGCTCAGTGGTTAAGAGCACTGACTGCTCTTCCAGAGGTCCTGAGTTCAATTCCCAGAAACCACTTGGTGGCTCACAACCATCTGCAATGGGATCTGCTGCCCTCTTCTGGTGTGTCTGAAGACAGCCACAGTGTACTCACATACATAAAATAAATAAATCTTAAAAGAAAAAGATCATTTCTGCAAAATGAATTTTAGCAAAGTTGTATAGGCACTGGTACATTTTTAGATATATTGGGTATGTGTGTCTATGTCTGTTTGTCTGTCTCTCCCTCCCCCTCCCTCACTCCCTTTTCTTCCCTTCTCCCCTCTTCCACCCCCACCCCCGTGTGTGTGTGTGTGTGTGTGTGTGTGTGTGTGTGTGTGTATTACTGAGAACTGAAAAGCCAGGGCCTGCCACTCTCTATAACCACTTTACCAAAACTATACCCTCAGCCCTCCCTGTGGATGGTATTACAGATCACTGTTTTAGTATCTTATATTTGTAGTGTATAACTACGTAAATACAGCTCCATTCTCCCTATACTTTTAAAATTACTGAAATTATGTATTTCATCATGTATGACAAATATAGTACACAAAGAGGTAACACAACTTTAGACATAATAAGGGAATGTGGTCAGGGAGGGGGCTAGAGAGTGCTTAAAATCATTTGCACTTACAGAGGACCAGAGCTTGGGTCCCAGCACCTACATGGAGGCTGGAACTCTAGTTCCAAAGACTCTCGGGCCTTACTCTGGCCTCTGTGGGCACCAGGCATGTCATGTGGTACACATAGATACATGCAGACTGTCTTAGTTAGAGTTTTGCCAATATGATCAGACATCACGGCAAAGGCAAGTCTTATAAGGACAACATTTAATTGGGGGTGGCTTACAGGTTCAGAGGTTCAGTCCATTATCATGAGGTGGGAGCATGGCAGCACCCAGGCAGGCATGGTACAGGAGGACTGAGAGTTCTACATCTTCTTCTGAAGGCTGCTATGAGACTACTGGCCTCCAGGCAGCTAAGACAAGGGCATGAAAGCCCACGCCTACAAGGCCACACCTACTCCAACAAGGCCATACCTCCCAACACTGCCACTCCCTGGGCTAAGCATACACAAACCATCACACAGACAAAACATTTATACACATAAAAATAAAAATTAAAGTCTTTAAAAAAATAGTGAACTATTTCAAATCTTCAAGGGCAGTGGCCATGTCATCTTTACCGCTCAGACCCACCACATGGTAAAGAGTCAAGCAGCATCTGTGTGATGAAAGAAGGCTCTTGATGCCACACTGCAGTAAGCAAAGGGTAAGTTTCATGTTTATGTAACCATATTATTTTAAACTGCATGTTAGTAATCAAATAATTATCACACAGAAGGTAAAGAATCCTAACAAGTTCCATTAGGCTCTTTTCACGGCTGTAAAATGTGGATAGGGAAATTTTAAAATGATTAGTGAGGACTTTCATGTTGGGAGAGCACTTGCAGTCGCCTACTTCAAACCACCCCCCTTGACAAACCACCCAAAAGACCCATAAAACCAATGAAAAGAATAAATGGAACAACACCGGAATCTTTTTTTTTTTTTTTCTTTTTTTCGGAGCTGGGGACTGAACCCAGGCAAGCGCTCTACCACTGAGCTAAATCCCCAACCCAACACCGGAATCTTTAGACTCATAGGACACAGAACTGGACTGGACTGGCATCACATTTCTCAGAAAGGAAGGAAGGAAGGAAGGAAGGAAGGAAGGAAGGAAGGAAGGGAGGGAGGGAGGGAGGGAGGGAGGGAGGGAGGGAGGGAGGGAGGGAGGGAGGGAGGGAGGAGGAAGGATGGAAGGAAGGGAGAGAGAGAGAGAGAGAGAGAGAGAGAGAGAGAGAGAGAGAGAAAGGAAGAAAGAAAGACAGCCAGCCCAAAACCAACAAACAAACAAAAAAAAAGAGAGAAAGAAGAAACGTCTTTTGGGCTCTTCTGGGAGAGCAGGAGCACAGCACTGTACATCACACACATGGTGTGAAGAATGTAGTACATTCTGTACTAGGAACATTTACTACAAAAGATTTTAAGAAATGAATGATGAGTCTGAAGCACAATAAAAACCTATGAGAGTCTGTTTCTATCAGACCTGCTTCCTATGAAATATTAGTGTTGTTAAGGCTGGAAAGAAAAGACATTAGCGCATGGCTCATGGCCATGAAAAGAGATAAGGAAAACTGGTTATGACAGCTACTTTGTACATGGAAAGACAGAGCTGTGGGACCCTTATTTGTAACACGTCTCCTGCCGCTGTGCCTGTTCAACTGCATGACGCACAGTACACAGCCTAGGAAGACATTTAATAGAAGAAATAAATATATACTTAGGTAGATAACCTCAAAGACGAAATTAGAAGTCTGAGCTATAATGGCCATGGTACATAAAACCAAATGAGACCATACACCACACTACTGGACGACAGTTGTCTTGGGAATGGTCTGTGCTCACATCTAAGCACACTGGAAGCAGGGTCTACTGGATGTCACCAGCCAAAAGCAAGTCATGAGAGTTATCACACTGTGAACGCTCTTAAACTTCTCAGTATCAGTAACCCTTCTGGGCCTTCAGTTCTCCATTTGGGAAATCAGGAAACTATGACAACTTTTTATAAATTTTATACAAACTAGTAAATAAAATAGTTGGCATAAGCCTTAATAAAGTATTATCACCATTATTATCAGCATGCAGTTCCTTATTTACCTGGTGATGGTGGATGTTTCTTATGTTGCAGGAAAAATTCTGGTAAAGCTGAAACTTATCAACTTCTTTCTCATTTACTTTTTTTGAGGATACTTTTGCAAGAGATGACTGGATACAAATGTATCTATGTTTACACCTGGTCAGATACACAAATATTAAAAAAGAAACAAGCATTTATTTAAGTGTGCTTTACGTTTCACAAATTTATATAAAAAAGATAGAAAAAAGTTAATCTATTACCAAATAAGATTTGGTTAATGATGCCCAAATAAGAAATTAGCATTACTAACCCATCAAAAGGACTCTGCCAGCCTGTCACCTTTAATCTCAGTACAGGGAAACTTTTGTGAATTTGAGGACAGCATGATCTATATAGTATGTTCCAGGGCTGCTAGGGCTACATAGAGAAATCCTGTCTTGTGGCTGGAGAGATGGCTGAGTGGTTAAGAGCACTGACTGTTCTTCCAGAGGTCCTGAGTTCAATTCCCAGCAACCACATGGTGGCTCGAAACTATCTGTGATGATATCTGATGCCCTCTTCTGGTGTGTCTGAAGGCAGCTACATTGTACTTACATATAATAAATAAATAAATCTTTAAAAAAAAGAGAGAAATCCTGTCTCAAAACAAACAACCATACTAGCATATACTCTGAAGATCAGTTTATATATCAACATAAACCATCTGAAATGCCTGACTTCAGATAGTATCTACCTACACACAAGGCTGAAATGTTTGGTAGCAATCAGACCAATCATCCTATCAGCCTTCTCTAAGAGGTCAGGAAGGCAGAGCTCCAGGCACCCTGCTGAGAATCCAATTAAAACAACTTTGACTATTTTAAATATTAGGATTCTGTTGCTTGATCAAAGAATTGTACTACCAAAAATGAAAAAAGGAGAAAAAAGCCTGGAAACCAAATTTTAAACAAACACTAGGTTAGCACTAACAACACTTAATAGTGTAAGTCCCACAAAGCTAAAAGAAAAGCTACTCACAAGTCCCGAATGAAGTCAAGTGTGTCTTTGTCTTTTGCAATCATGTCTGCTAAAATATGCTGTACTCCTGTTTCGATATCCTTGAGCTCAGAAAGGCCTTTAGAAGGGTAGAATAAGATCAGCTGTTAGTCTATAAGTAAACAGATTAAACTAAATTCCAGTCCATAAGTCCTCATGTTAACAAACCTAGGAGAGAAAGGCACCATGGGAGCGACTTCCCTGCCCAAAGGAGTCTGCAGAAGCAGCGCCGCAGGCCTCCCCATGGGCTGCGCACTGCTGAGATGCAGCTTTGGACTCATCTGGTCGATTGCTGGCTCCTCCACTTAACGGTCCTGGGACCTAGAACTGGTTATCTGCCTTGCCTGCCTCAGTTTCCCATAAATATGGAGTAATCATCTTCTCCCTCATGTGGTTACAAAGACTAAGTGTTATAAGAACCAAGTCTGAATCAATCATATCTCAAGATACGTACTTTCAAGTAATTTCATTAATATTGCTATTTGCGTGTGAGGCATTCCACGTGGTAAGCGGCCCATTTGACTCTCCCAGCCTCACAAAGACAATACTCGCTGCTCATCCTGATGAGTCCATCTGCAGGCAGCACACGAGACGCCCACGAGCATCTCCACTGCTTCACAGCCCTGACTGACCCAGCATGGCCCCCCGTATCACCTCACATGCTCAGAGAGTTCTTCCCTCGCTCTGCTCTCACGTCTCTCCTCGGCAGTGATCTATCTGCATTTGCTTTGTTGATTTACATCAAGGCTTTAACTACAAAAGCACCGAATGCCATTTATGTCTTTCCATGAACAGTTTCCATGAGTAAAAGGTACGAAAATCAAAGAGAACAGCAGCACAACAGACTTATTAATAACAGACATAATAAATAAAGGTAAAATTACTTGGGGTGTTATAATAATTTGTGGTAATTACTGAAACAGTACTTATTTTTAAATAAACAGGAATTGAAATTAACAGAAATTCCACTTACATTTTAAAGGAATTTTTCTGAGAAAATTTTCAGTGTCAAACTACTTTTACAAATAGAAACCTGTATACGCTAAGGATTTAGAATGTCTATAGTGTGCATTCATGAGCTACGAGATGGACCGTGAGCTAAGAAAACTGTGTATTGTGCACTAACGCCTGGAGCCCCACACACCTCAGGGCATCATTACAGAGAAGTCACAGCAGCTTTAAACCACTGTGGAGTTGCTGCAGTGCCTCTCCTCACGGTAGCGGGTCTCAGGTGGAGGGAGAAACAACCCCAGTCATTTGGGCAGCCTTTCCTCACGTTGCGTGCCTATGTGCTTGAGCCAGAACGACCGGAAGACATCTGCACGTTTGAAAAAGCCCCACTCCCAGGTGCTCTTTCAGGCTTACCACAGCCTTCAAGGTGAGCATCTCTGTAAAATCAAGAGAAGACAAACCAAAGCGAAGAAGCAGATAATAAGAACTCCAGAGTGATGGAGCCGGACATGCTGTGAAATGACAACTGTGACTGTAAACGGACACTGAGAAGCCAGTATCTCTCCACTTTCTCTGTGTACGGCCTTCTGGAAGAGCAGAGCCTCAGGCCCTCCTCAGCACAGGGATGCCTGGACACAGGGCAAAGCCCATCTCTGCTCCAGGATAGCTTTATATTCTGATCTGACTCTTAGTCTGTAGACAGTGAGAAATGTCTTCCACTGAAGAAAAGTATAGATCTGTGTTCTAAAAATATTCCTAGGAAGAATGATGGGAATGATTAAAATACTTTAGAAGAACCCCACAGTAACAGAATTGGAAGTGATCGTGTTTATGTGCAGAGCATAAAAACTGAGCGGAATGAGAAAGAAGAAACATTTCACACGAAGCTTTAAAAGCAGCATGTGGAAGTTGGAAAGAGAAATGCCCCCAGAGGCTCAGGCATTTGAACACTCGGTGCCCAGTTAGTGCCCTTGATGGAAGGCCCCTCACTGGGACAAGTGCTGAGAATTCAAAGCCTCACACTACGCTCAGTCTGCTCTGTGCTTCACATGGCTGCCATAGCCATGCCTGCTGCTGCCACCTTCCATCAGGACGGACTCCCAGGACTGTAAACTAAAATAAACCTTCTCCTAGAAGCTGCTTTTGGTCTGAAAAGTCCTGACACACAGTACATAGATATCTGTAATTGACCATAATTCTCTGTATTTGTGGTTAGAATCAACAAGTGAGTGAAGCCCAGACTAAGTCCTGTTATGTCTGTAGGAACCACAGAAACCTGCTGGGTCTAAGTTAGTCACATGACCAGAAGTGTCGAAGCCTGCTGTCCACCATCATGTATCCTGTGTCTCCATATGTGACCATCAGAAGGGATATGGTCAGGATTTATGTTTATATCATAGACCAGTGCCGCTTTCAACACAGTGAGTAGGCCCCGCTCATCTACCCTCAGAAAACAGAGAAAGAAGCAGAAAGAGCATAGGAGAGGGAGACAGAGAGAAGTGCTATGAAATGCTGTGTTGGGGACAAGACAGCCACTATACTCCTGAACTGCTTGCAGCTGTGGTTACCCACACAAGCTCAAGACAAGAAGACCAGTCAGTATTCCAACAGGCAGCAGTAATGAACCCAGTGAACCACACAACAAAAATAATAACCAAATACAAAACCCCAAGGACAAGACATGGGGAATGATGGCAGGAGGAGGCCACATTGAGGGGTTTCCAGAGGAGTGAGGAGGATGTTGGGGTGAACAGAATCACAGTATATAGGGATGAACCTGTCAGAGAAAACAATTTTTTAGGAGACACAGGCACAAGACCTGTTTAGTAGGAATGCGGTCCACCTGCGAACCCACGAGACAACTGTAGCGAAGGAGACAGCAACAGAAGGCAAAGAATCAGCCATAAGGAACAGCAGGCAGCAAACCTCCCTGCAGCTATTCTCCACAGCGGACACATAGTCCCCAGCCCCAGCAGTGACTCTCAAGTCTACTAGGGCTCAGCTGTCATTAAAATATCAAATGCCACCTGCAAAAGCAATAGGGGACTGCTGAAGGAAATGCATGCACAGGGCTCTGGCTCCAGGCCCCAGAACCCTGCTTAGACAGGAGATGAATGAACTTTGTAAGGCTGTAACTGAATGAGCCATAGAGTGGCATACAAAAACAAATCGTAAATGCTGTAAATCACTGAAAATGTAAGCATACATTAGTATTACAAACTAAACAGATGTAGATTGTATTCATGCCATCCATCTCTAACTCCACGTAATCCCTTACATTACTGTCCTTTCCCAAACACACTAAAATGTGTACGCTTCTGTGAGCAGTTTGTTGTTTACAGATACAAATACTCATCTTTAAAAACACAAATTCAACTGGCTAGAATATGGCTGATACACCGTATTTCTCTAGAGTTGATACGGCATGGACTCTGTTATCACAGACTGCCCCCTCTTGACAAGCACATCTCCCAGTTTGAAGAATCAACAGAAAGTCAGAAGGAACTATAGCTGGGATGGAGAAGCACCGGTGAAAGCTGAAGCTGCCCTGCTACTGCACAGGCTACACAGCCTCGGCATCTAACGCACAGCAGGAGGACCACAGCAGCTACACAGCCTAGGCGTCTAATGTACAGCAGGAGGAACACAGCAACTTACACAGCCTAGGCATCTAACGTACAGCAGGAGGACCACAGCAGCTACACAGCCTAGGTGTCTAACGTACAGCAGGAGGACCACAGCAGCTACACAGCCTAGGCGTCTAACGTACAGCAGGAGGACCACAGCAACTTACACAGCCTAGGCGTCTAATGTACAGCAGGAGGACCACAGCAACTTACACAGCGTACTGGGATTCGCTACGAGTGAACTGCAGGTGCTTACGACCAAAGAATGCAGCTGTGTAAAACCACAGGCATATTAATTTGATTTCAGGTCAGTATTGTCTGACTACAAATTCATTGCACACACACATACACATACACATACACACACACACACACACACACACACACACACACACACACACACACGCGTGCGCAACTATCTCAATACATGCAACTACTTAAACATAAAAGAATCAATGTTTTTTTGAGAAATCTGTCATTTCAGCTTGAAGATGAGGCAAGAAAACTACAAGTTCAGGTCCAGACTGAAGAGTAGGCTCCAAAGAACAATAATCGTTTAAATCTTTCTCCTGTGTCTGTCTCATTTTCTCTCACACAAAGGCCAGAATACATTTGGAAGCAAATTTTAAGAAAAGCCCCCTTATTACTTAGGAACAAGCATTAAGAGCAGAAGCCAATTTGTTCTTTGTGAACGCCAGAAGTATTAAGATTCTTTTGAAGAGGAAATCTGAGTTATATGGTTTTAAAAGGCAGAAATAAAATAAAAGCTTTGAAAGATAATAGAATATCTTTATAACCTTGGGACATAGAGGAATTTCACTTAAGAGAACATTTATTATCTTAAAAGATTAATAAGTTACAAAAAAAAAAAACCCCAAAAACCTAAGACCTTCTATTTACTGAAGATGGCATTAAGAAAGACCAAGTAGCAACTGGAAGGTACATGTTGTGAAAACAGATCTTAGAGACAGGTGTAAATGAAGAAGGAGAAGCAGCAGAGAGTGGGGAGGTCACCAGAAGCAGAAAGTTGGCCAGGACCTGTTTGTTCCCATCATTTGTTCTTTATCTGCTGTTAACAGACATTTGTACAACCGCTGGTGAAAACATGTTTAGTTTAAGTATTTGCAGTCTAAAGCAGAGCGGCAGCAGGCTGCCATCTTCTGGAAGCCAGTACCTTTAACATCAGGCCTGATGTAAGACGGGAGGTTGAGTTGCCCTGGGTTCTCCAGCAGTGTCCATGCTGCTCCTTCTAATCCCAACTGTTTTGCTCTCTGGGCTTTGGTGCCCTTGCTCCCCATTTTATATGGAGCAGACTAGGAAAAAAAGCAGAGAATATATCACAGGAGTCTGTTTTTCAAAGCCAAAATCAAAACAGGGGTGCAGGACTAGAGGATACACTAAAAATACCATAGACACCTCCTCTGGTCTGTCCTATCCCCTCTGAACTCTATTACACTAGCCAAGACTGTACAGTGCTTTGTATCAAGACTTTATCTTCATAATTTTCTATGTGCTTAGTTCATTCTCTGCTTGGGTTTACTCATCTTTAAAATTCCTCATTTGGACTGCAAGGTCTTTAAATAAGCAAGTCCCTGTTAAAGTTGTTTCATATAATGTCTGTCTGTCTGTCTGTCTGTCTGTCTCTCTCTCTCTCTCTGTGAGTGTGTGTGTGTCTGTCTGTCTCTCCTCTTCCACTTCCTTGTCCTCTTCTTCCTTTTCTTCCTCCTCCTCTCTTCCTACCCACTCCTTCCTTCTCCCTTCTCTCCTCAACCTACCACCTGCTGGCCTGCTGGCTCTCTTCCCACATAGCTTGCTGAAGTAGTATGTTGAAGATCCATAGCACTTCCCTGATGATAACGATTTCAGTCCAGATCTTGCCCAAACCCCTGCTACAATTACTATTCATCACCTCACTCACAAACCTCCTTCCTCCTGATCCACTTATATCACCTCCAGATTCTCGTCAGAGTTCTCTGAACATTTTTTTCAACAAGTCCTCTAAATTCTGACTCCTCACTTATATTTCAAACGTTGCTATTTCCCAGTGATCACACTGACCTGCTCGTCCATAATCCCCTCCTAAAGTGAGTTCTTCCAGTCTCGTAGCTTCTAAAATAAGCCTACTAAAGAATCCATGCGGGGCTGCTGGCTTCTGGGAATACCAAGTCCCTTATAGAAAACAGCCTGGTGCTTCCCATGTACTGCTTCCTTAAATCATCTCTAGATTACTTATAATTAAAACAATGTTACGTGATACACCTACACTTCTTGGGTTATATTATTTAGGGGGGGTAATTTTTAAAAGTATGTACCTGTTCAGTACAGTGTTTTCTACCTATGGCTGGTGGCGCACAGAGATGTCAAACCAACGAGTAACCAGAGTGCCGACTGCTTCAGTCACAGGCTGAAGACATTTGTGTGTAGTAACCAGAGTGCCGACTGTTTCAGTCACAGGCTGAAGACATTTGTGTGTAGTAACCAGAGTGCCGACTGCTTCAGTCACAGGCTGAAGACATTCGTGTGTAGGCCTCCAGTTCTGCCAGCTCCCCTGTACCCCACGCTTGTATAATCTACTCCCCTTCCTTCCTTGACTAGAAATTCCTTGAGGGCAAGGACAATTTACTACACTGCCCATATGTGTAAGCCCAAGTTCCTGGCACACACAAACAGGCATCCAGTGAACCCTATTCACTAAAAGGTAAAATCCCTAGTGAATGAAGTAACAGTGGCTGGTGGCTTTAGCTTTTTATGTCTTAGTCTTCCTTAGTGATAAAAAGATACCAAATCATAAATATTCAGGCATTAATTAAAAGACATCGTTCCTTACCACATGCTCTAGTTCTTCAAATGTTTTACAGTTCAACAAGGCTTGTAGCAAGCACTCAGACATCTTCCCCTCCTTCTTAATTTTCTGGATTCTACTATGAACCTTCTTTGCAACATCCCTGAAATTAAAAACTTACATAATATATACAATCTCTATGTCCAAGCTTTCTCCTCAAGACTGGCTCTCATTTACAGAGAAGTTGCAGGGAAAGGAAAAGGGAACTCTGAACTGTTTATCTTAACTCATGTGACAGTAACTTTACTCCCAAATATGTTAATACGTGTTTCCAAGAAAGAATAATCTACAAACCACAATAAAGTCATCAGGATCAGGTAGTTAACGCTGACCCATCACTATCTTCTCCCTCACAAACCTGAGGCACTATTCCCGGTTCAGCCACGGTGCTGGCAATGGCCTCTGAGGATTCTCTCCACGTTGTGGTTCGCCCTGGGGTTATCTGCATTTTGGTGCTAATTCCACTGCCCCAAGGACAGCTGCCTAGTCACATACTCAGGAATCAGGTGACTTCACCAGAACCACATCCCCATTGAATTTGTAAAATACAGGTGAGGGGCAGGTACAGGATAGAAGGAGGCCTGTCATTAGAGGAGAAGGAAGGATGGGAGGGAAAGAAGTTTGAAGGAAGAGGAGACTGGAATGGAAAGAAGAGAGACAGGAGGGAGAGGGAGAGAAGCTGTGGCAGGACAAGATGGCAGGTGACGTTAAGACTCTGCTCTGTGTATTTACAGGTTGTTATCAATGTTCTTAAGGGATGGATGGTACTGGGCTTTGTATGTTTAGGTGGGCAATTATATCTTATCAATTGGGTTAGAGGTTATTGTGTTGTGTGTTCTTTTATGTGACGATTTGAGTGTAGGAAAGTGTGCGGGGGCAGGAGACACTGGGCCACCTCAGAGCTGGGATGTGTTTCCGCCAAGATATCTAGCAGATATCTAGGGGGATAAAAGACAACATTACTTTTTTTATTTTTACAACAACATCTCCAGAGGATGGGTAGCTGTCAGATGCAGTCTCTCTGGCTGAAGCAATGTTCCAGGCTCTCCTAGTTTCAAAGTCTTTGAAATGCTTCCTACCAGTTACTTTGTAGTATCTTGAGTCTGGCCTCCTAGGATGTTTCCTTACAATTAATCCCCAGGCGGGGATCTCAAACTGTTGACATTTCTCTGTTTACTGCATCTCACTGAGTGGCAAATGATTTCAGGGCAGCCTGTTCTTGAGAGATGTCAGCACTTGAGGAAGTGACACTGGTTTCCAACATCAGTACTTTCTCCCCTCGGAAACTAATGCATGTGCTGTGGAGGGAGACTTTGAGACTATCTCATTGCTCACTAAGCTCCTAATGTGTACACTGATACTACTATGACCACAGACTTTGGTTCTTATTTATATTTAGTGGCTATAATCCACCAAGTTAAGAGATACGAGCGTCTGACTTGTCCCTCTTACTCTCCAGCACAAGACACCCCAGCTCATCTTCTACTTTCCATCCCGACCACTAAAATACTAAGGCTGCCCATCAGGAAGCATCTGACTACTACTGTGCTCACTGACACTGCTGCCAGGCTGCTCAGGACGCGCACACTCAGCACACGGAACTTGCTTCTAAATACTACTCTATATTGACAAGGAACTGGGGCTCCATAGAGAAGACACGATTCCTGAAATCAATGCAGATGAGTCAGTACACAGCTGGACGAGGAGGGGCCGGCACAGCAGAGGAGGGGCGGGCACAGCAGAGGAGGGGCGGGCACAGCAGAGGAGAGGCGGGCACAGCAGAGGAGGGGCGGGCACAGCAGAGGAGGGGCGGGCACAGCAGAGGAGAGGCGGGCACAGCAGAGGAGGGGCGGGCACAGCAGAGGAGGGGCGGGCACAGCAGAGGAGGGGCGGGCACAGCAGTTCTAGTTTTTAACCATTATTTTTCATTGTGAGTGTGCAACCCTGTCTGTGTCTATGTCATATGCACCATCTTACCTCATTACCTGTTCATGTTTATAAAATCTGCCCAGCAATGGTACTGATACAGGGAGCATGAAGGAGGACTACGTATACATTAAGACATGTATTAAGAAGGAGCATGATACATTAATCCAAGACTCTCTACCTCAAGTCTCTGTTGCTTTGATTTCCCTACAATGATGGGTTATAACCTGGAATTAGGAGAAAATAAATCCTTTCCCCCTTAAGTTGCTTTTGTTGGAGCATTAATCACAGCAACAGAAGAAACCAAGAGAGAGTCACTGCAGTACAGTACAGTACAGTACAGTACAGTATCATTCCTTCATGATCACATGGCTGACTGGGAGCAGTTTGCCCAGAATAAAAAATAAAACTCAAAATATTCAAAGGAGGGTTTCTACTGAATGCTTATGGTTTTGACTATCATGAAGCTGCAAAACTAAGTCACTCCACTGTATGTTGAAGACCATCTATACCGGCAAGAACTCTCCATTTGGGGACTGTGGAGTGATAAGTGGACAGTGTTATGCAAGTTTATGCAAGCTATTGAAGACTTAGACCAACATTTTTAGTTTCCTGTTGGCAGCCCTGGTTCTGCCATTATACCTAATCATTTCAATTTTAAAAAAATGGTCAAAACCTATCGATACACGGTCAGGCTAAGCATGTAGCAGAGGGCAGCCATGCCCTAATATAGCAGATAGACCTGACTCTCTCTGACAGGAGAGGACTGCACTCAGATGACAGCAATAAAAAGACACAAGCACTGAGCAGACAGCCGCTCGTTCATGCCCTTGTTTCCCTCGAGCGCTCAGAGCCTCTGCTCTTACATGACACCTATCCCTGCTCAGGTTTCTTACCGTAGCTCATCTAGGGTTTGACGAACTTCTCTTAAGAAATCAGCATCAAGGTTATTAATAAGCTCTTTTCGATAGCGTACAATGAAGGGAATTGTATTGTCATCATTAAAGAGGCGTATGATGTTGGCACAAATCCAAGGTTCAATGTTAGTTCTCTCAGATAAAACCTGCAAAGAAAGATAAACAAAAATTCAAAATACTGATGCCTAGTATCCCAACACTTGGAAGGCTAAAACAGGAGGATTAACACAAGTCTGAAGCCAGCCTGCGCTATGAAATAAGATCCTATCTAAAATTATCATCATCAACTGATTAAGAAAATCAGGTCAAAATATCAGATAGCATTGTTTCAAAACAACAAATGTAGTACATGGCTAAACTCTCTCCAGGCTCGGCTCTTCTCCACGCCACCTCCAGACCCATGGACAGTTATTTAGGACAGTCTCCCTGAAAACTAATGGTTATGTCAACCCTGCATCTGTAAAGAGAGGTTCCTGTCGAACTTACCCTCCACTCTCCTCATGTGCTTCCTATTCGAACAGTAACTCAAACTAGAAAAGCCATCCACCTCCAATTCTTAACTGTGGTCAACTCCAATTACAAAATACGTCTTTACTCGTTTCCGTTCTCCCATCCCCACAGCACAGCCGTGTTCTAGCCTAGAGCACTGAGGCGGCCTTTAGCTGCTGCCCCTGCAGGTGCTCCAGTCTCATCTACTCCTATTTCCATAAGGAGCTCCGTGAATATTCTTTTCAAATGTACACTAGATCATGTGATTTAGTCAAAACCATCACTAATATGCCATGGCACCTGGAATCCAAACTCTGTCAGACAGCTAAACAAAGTTGGCAGCACCAATTAAATAAAGAAGCCAAGCACTGGAGCCACTCCCATTTACCTGGCACACAACTTCCCCTCGTTAGGCCTCCTGGTTGAAAGAACGGAATACTCTGGCCCTGGGATATATAATCTTCTCATCTGCTCCAAAGTTTAGACCTCTGCATTCTGTTATCTCTTCCATGGGAAGCTAACTTGGCTTGCCCTGTCAATCATCTGGCAGGAATCCAACCCCTAATCCGCAGAAAAGCTGATTTCCCTGAAAACCCTGTAAGAGACGGAGGAATCACTGCCTCCTCAATGAAACAATATACTTACCCTTCTCGAAAGCCCTGCTCTGAGGTACAAACTTTCAGACATTCCCTGCTAAGCACTTTTTGAGTTCTGAAAGCATAATTTTCCTTTCTTTCTGCCTTTTTCCAAAACCCTAGGCACACTGCCGCGGTCTAAGCGTCTTTCCTTGATAATCTGCGCTTCCCCACTTATTCTCTCAAGCTCACTTGTCCTTCAGCCATGAGCTGCCTGCCAGTCTTCATTGTCGGACAGGATGGTTTTCTTAGACCTAACTCAAAAGACACCTTAGGTCATGCTAACCCAGTGATAATCAAGACATTTTTTAAAAAGGTACGAGGAATGAGGAACAGCTCAGTGGTAAAGTAGTAACTTTATATGCTTAGTACACATAAGGCCCTGGGTATGATTCTCAGCAGCACAGATAAAAAAATAAATAAATACCAACCCAAGTCCCACTAGCCACATTACCTCTTCAAAAATTCAATTTCTAAAAGAAGCAAAAGATTTATTTGAAGTATTTGAATTGTCTCCTCTCCTGAGCACAGGTAGGACAGAGTACCTTCACACTGCCCTCAAGCTGTTGGAAACATCCAGAAAGATGCCTTCATGTCTCCAGTGTCCCAAGATCTCTTACAAGGGAAAGTCCCCTCTACTTAGTGAGAAAGAAAACATCTGGGCATTAGCAAATCCACTGTAGCTTTAATCACCCAGCAACATCTGCACTTTTAAAAGACTTTTCAATGACTCGCTAGTGAATAAAAGTTAGAGAATTTTCTATTCAGTCAGAATCATTCCCAAGCCAACCACTTGAACAGCTAGCTCCCTTTTGAAGAGTTACTGATTCTGACTGTTTACCACCTGACCCAAGGAGTTGACTGAGTCACTATGTCACATAAAACACTTACATAAAGATGGGAGTGGGGACAATTAATGTACACTACCAGCAATCAGAAAAGAGGTTACAAAAGAGGAAAGGGAGGAGCGTCAGGGGTATGAAGGGGGATGCTGTTGTTCGCAACCCGGAAGTTGTTTGGTTACATGTTTGAGCATCCAGGGCAATTGCACATATGTATGTAATACATCAAAGTTTGCTGACGGCTTAAAGCCTCTAACAAACTCTACCAATTAGGTAATGACAGTAATAATAATAATAAAAATAATAATAACAACAAACCGTTTTAATCTAGTTAATGTCTCCCAGAGCAAACAGCTGCATCTAAACACAGTGCAGAGCAGCAGTGAGGTCGCCAGCTCAGACACTGGCTCCCTTTACACTTTGCTCCTGACTTCTGCCTTCCCGAGCACAGTTATTTCACCTACGTCATCTCTTACTGTCTCTCGAAACAAAGGGAAAGAGCTAACAAAAAGGCTCTGCTAGCTTTTCTCCCTAATGTAGGAAAGGCTACTAAGATCCACAGAGCCACTGAACCTGCCCAGGCTCACCCTTAAAATAAAAAAACCATATTACAGCGATCACAGCCTCGGCACGGTTTAATCCCAGCTCACTGTGCTGCTCACTTTTCCGTTTTTACTAACATGCTTATGTGGGACATCAGGGGCTTTAACAAAGGCAAACTTCCCGTAGTAACCACACATTCACAGTGAGAGACATGAAAATGGGTACATTGCTCCTGCTCAAGAGAGCAGCCCTCAATTGCCTGTCAGAAATTACACACAACCATGTTGGTAGGTAAAGTCTAAACACTAATCGAGTGTGGGCTATGCAGTTTGTCCTCCTCACACAAGGCAGTGAGATCCTGAAAGGCTAACCTCGACAGAACAGAAGACCAAGGCAGGAGGGCAGAAGGGTCATGGGAAGGGTACAGCCTATAGAATCCTATCCTGAATTAGCTGTCAGAAATGTGTAACTTTTAAATGGGTTCTCTTTAGCTCCTACTATGAAAATAAGAATGTTTCTGTCTACTCTTCTGACTAACTGACTTTTTAGATTACCCATTTATTTCTTCAAATGCGCCATGATAATAAATATAGATACTAGTGTGTGTGCTCTGGAGCCTGGTTCATATAGAATCAACTATAAATAAACGACAATCCTTACCATTCAGCATTTACAGACCTATAAACAAATACCTATGAGCCCAGTCATCACCAAGATCCACAACTTTACACTCTTCACAGCTGGCTCTTGCCATCTACCTTACAGACACCTGATCTCACCTAAAGCTCAACCCTGAAGGACACTGTTTTAGGGAGCCAGGTCACACAACAATCACAGAACCTCCCAACCCCCACCCCCCACACACAAACACACTAAACAAATGTAACATTATCTTTAAAAAGTAAGGTTCTTTTTCTCCTTATTCACTTGTAACCTAGAGAACAATAGCCAGGGTTGGACTCCATTCCTCTCTTCCCGCATGACAAGGAGTGGGGATAGAGCATAAAGCAAATGCCCAGAGAAGGCAGCCCTTCTCTAAGAAAGTTTCACTAAGGTGTCCCAACTTTGAAACCCTCCTCCTTCCTCCTCTAACTGCCAGCAGCCAGAGGTGGAGCTGCCTAGGTAAACTAAATAAGCTTAGCAGCACTGACAAAGGCAAGGCAAGGAAGTGGGGCGTGTCCACCGCCCTGTAGTTCTGGACCAAGGGCGAAGATGAAAAGGAGCCATGAGAGTAAAGTCCTGTGGATGGTCTATGACCTGTTCTGTGAAAGCATCACCTTCTAGATCTGAACGAATGATGCAAGGGAAGACTTAGACAGCTGTGTACTGTGGCTGGTCTTTGTACTTTGTGGGTTCTTCTTTCTATCACCCTTTTTCTACCCCAGTTTTACCCTTATCACTAGTGATAGGAAAGAAGGATGGGGTGAGGGTGGGGGTGTCCCTGAATCTATGTTCTTTCCTTTTGTTTCTTCTTTGCGCATGGCTACTAACAAACCACAGCCAACCTCCCTAAGTGGCCAACAACCCCCAATCTCACTTATCAGGGCTCCAGCATTTATACCCTCTGAAAAGTTCCCAGAGTTTCGGATGTCACATAACTGCAGAAGCGATCTACAGCTAGCAAAACAACATCTTGACTGGAGCACGAGGCAAATCACAGTCAGCTGCTGCAGACAGGCGAAAGCAGCCCCACATCCCCATACCTAGGATTAATACAAAAGCACATTCTTACAATATTTCTATGTTTTTTAAAGAAACAAAAATTCCAGAACTCTCACTGAAATTTATAGTTTCTCAATGACTCTCTGCATAAAATGACAAAATAGAGAAAGCTTTAAGATAGCATTCTAGATTCCTTAGTGTGCCAAAAAGAACAGGACTCAAAACCACTGGTGACATGCTGTAGGTAACAGAAAAATCATCAAGGCCCAAAACAGGACCCTCTGAACAACAAAGATGTCACAAAGTCCCAGTCTTAGAACCCACAGAAGTCCTGGGCTCTACAGCAGCAATTTACAGCACAGGATAGGACAAATTAGGAGGAAGGGCATGCCCATGTAGCCGGAAATAGCCCCAGAAAGTGTTGGAACACACGGGTTTAAGGCTCACTGCTCACGACCAGCTTTTTAGTCTCCTCCATCATATCCCAACGCAGCTAAAAAGGTGAGTGGGCAGAGGGAAAGGAAAGGAAAGCTGGGAGACATCGTCAAGTTAGAGTTCTTAAAGAATTTGTCTTCGAAACATTCCTGGGTCTTGCTCCTAACATACCTGATGCACAAACAGCCAATGACCTAATCGTGTGTGCTGCTTTTATGGAGAAATACATCTGCACTCAAAATAAAAATCCAGCAGTGAGCCTTAAAGGGCCCCTGTTGGTGTGAAATACATACACTGTGATGTACAGAAACAACCACCGTCTCGACTAAGGGGACAGCTCACTCCAACACAAGAGCTTGGTAAGCCAGACTACAAATAGTGTAGCCAAGAAGAGAAACAGCTGCCAAAGCTTGAGTCAAGAAGTCACTGGCAAACAACATTCAAAACTGCTAGCACGTTCCCCGGTGAGCGTGGTGGACGTGCCAGTCCAGGACTCGGAGCACACAGGTGAAGGAGGCTGCACTTACCTGCACTATGTCCCAGTTCATTTCCACCTCCTCCTTAATGTCGCTGGCCCCGGGCACCCTGGCAGGCCTCCCCTGAGGACATGACTCAGTCTTGATCCTCTTTAATGGGGACTGCTCAAAGGTGAAGCTGTCCTCACTCTCCTTCTTGCACATGTCTCTGTCCTCGCTTGTTGAGGGGGCCTCCACATTGCTCTCTCCACCCTCGAAGGGGCTGGCTTGGTTGGTTTCCTCATCAACTTTCAACCTTTTTTTGGCCCCGTGACCTGCGTTTTTTTGCTTTTTTGCTGCAGTTTTCAGAGTGTTTGTCGTATGCAACTTCTGATTTTCCTCTTCCAAATTGGCATTAACAATAGCCACTGGGCTGTTCTATAAAGTCACAAAGAGAAAGCATGAGAATTAGAAAATTAGAAACCAACTGCCCCGGTATGCTGCCCAGAAGTAAAAAAAAAAAAAAAAAGACTATCAATAGTGCAACAACTGAATGAACCTCAAAGGAACTGTGCTGAGACAGCTCCATCCCACAGTCACACACTGTGAGCACTTTACTTAACCATCCTAAGCACAGCAGAGCTCGCCAGGAGTCCGAGATGCATGGGTAGAAGGAGCATGGTGCTGTGGAGATGAGAGGGCAATGAAAGAAATCCTTGTGACAGTTACACAAACCCACATGTGCAATAAACCTGCACAGTGCTAAGTACAAATACCCCCACTCAGATAAACATAGAAGGCCAGAGTGCTCTAAATGAACAGAGAATTTTACCAATGTTAATATCCTATATGAGACACTACAATCTTACCATTGGAGAAAACTAGATAAAGGGTACCTGGAATCCCTCCTGACGTTTCTTGTAATTGCATGTGGACAGCTTATAAATAAAGTTTGATTTCACTAAACATAGTAAATGATGCATCTACATGGGCCAGAAAACAGGATGAAGCTCCACCCTGGCAGGAGATGAGCACGATCCAGAGAGCATGTTTGCCCAGTTCACACCTTAGCACATGCGAAGTCTGGGCTGACCAGCGCCTCAGAAAAAGCAGGCATGGTAACTCACGCCTGAGATCCCAGAACTTGGAAGGTGGAGGCGAGAGGGCTGGAAAGCCAAGGTCACCCTCAGCTACACAGCCAGCCTGTGCTACATGAGACCTGACTTAAAAATATAAATAAACTGACTTGTTTAAATAAATTCAGAAATTGATAAACAGATATAATGAAAACCAAAGCCACCAGTTAGAGGGAGAAGAAAAGCACCACCTCCTGCTCAGACAGGAGGCGCAGGACTGGAGACAGCAACAGCAGCCAGAGGTCTTTGAGACAGGGTCTCGTGCTATAGCCCTGTCTGCCTAGAGCTCAGTATGGAGCCCAGACTAACTTTGAACTCAGAGCAATTCTCCTGACTCGGCTTCTCAAGTGCTGGGATGACAAGTGGACTGTACCAGGGCTAGCATCTTTTTCTTTGAGAGGAGGCTTCTCAGGAGCCTACGCAGGTACCCAGGAAGTAATCTCTGCTCCTTACCCATGTCACCTTGCCTAATGGTTATCTTGGCACTCAGGAGAGTGGCAACAATGCACAGAGCTGCCCTTGAGAAGTTTACAGTCACAGGCTGGCTTGTCCATTACTCAAGTGACACAGACAGCACAAACACAGCTGCCAACAAGGTCTCAGTCAAAATTAAACTTCTGTCAAGGCTCTTCACAGAATGAGTGAGGGTGAGCACTGAGACCCACAGTAAGGACCCCTCACCAGCTACCACATGTGCACCTGAAATGCACAGTAACAGCCTCTGAGCAACACCTGCTCAAAACATAATGGAGCCAGGCAGGGACAGGCAGATACAACGGCTGGGTCTATCCACTGTAAGTCACAACCTAATCAAATGAACTGGCATAACTGAAGAATGTGTCCATCATAAAGGACGCTGCCCAAGAGACAGAAAAAGAGTCACAAGAGACCAAGTATGATCAGCATTCTTCTATCTATAATAAGACAAAGGAAAATCAACAAACAAACTCTTTTCAGCCCCAGTGACAAGAGAGCCATCTCCCAAGATGGCTGTTTCAGACTACCTTAACATCACACAATTACAACCTGCAAGTCTCACTGGGATGACTATGGCCAAGAACACAGGAGGCAATCAATAAACCCAAACTGATCTGTCTAATTTCTATTCTCAGCCCATGCTCATCAAGCAAGTTTCTAACTACGTAATTTCCTACTTCAGCCTCCAAGAAGAAAAGTGCTGCCCGTAAAAGCTTCAAGTGCTGTGAAGATTATTTCTAAGTATTAATTATTAAACCAGCACTCTGTGTAAACACATCACTCTTGCAAGCACAGTTGATATAAAAGTACCCCTGAGAGGTATATTAGCTTTTGAACTGCTGACTTAGAAGCCCAGTTCCATCACTCACTATCTGTGTTCTAGGAGAGTCACTTAACACTTCCTGCCTCAGCTTTCTTGTCTGTAAAATCAGGATGGTAACTACAGAACTCTCAGTGGCTGTACCCATCCTGCAAGATCTTCAGGAGAAATGTTGAGTGTGCTGCCTGGCTAACAATACCCACAGATAATGCTGACACCACCACCCAAACCTCCCTTCCACACCTAACCCAACCCCTTAGAGAAGAGCAGAAGTCGCTGAGGAAGCAGTTGCTGCAGTAGCTAAGTATTCCCGAGACTGTGACCAGGGATACCAGTGCCCTGACGTTTGTGTCATTTACATGTTCTGTCCTGCTCAGTATAAGGAGGAAGAAACAGTCCCTCCCATGTGGAAAACACCGGGCCCTCCCCACATCTAGCAATACCACCTACCAACTCCTCCTTGACAGCCACATCTTTTGAGATGTCATGCACCTGTTGGGCGCTCTTCTTCACCCTAGGCCCCTGCTTCCGTTTGGATCCCTTGGAAGCAGGTCGTCTACGATTTCTGAGGACTTTCTTCTGAGGTTCCCAAATGCTGTCTTCCTTGTTGTCTTCTTCAGAGCCAGATGACCTAGAAGTGAATGGACAGGAGAACTTGGAAAAATGGAACCAGATGACAAGGGTAGAAAGAGGCACATGCTTCATAAATGATAACTGGAAATGTGTAATATAAAATGGAGTGATATGGCCATAGGCTGTAAACAACTAGTGCTAAGAAGTGAACAGGTGATCAGGGACCCAGAGAAGTGCTTTCTCCCTACTACACACACTACTCACAGGTCTACTCCCCTTCCCTGACCTGACAAGCATTATATACACTGTCATGACACAGAAAATCAATCATTACCTTAAGTAACTTACAGGGTCAAGTCACGCATTGTGAGCCTTTTAATCTTAACAGTAAAAAGCACTTAAGCTCCTAAAGGCCAATCAAATCCATTGAAAATGTACTAAGTTATTCAAACCAATGAAAGGCTGAGAAAGAGCTTTTTAAACACCCCACACTGCATAAAAGAAGCCAGCACCAAGACCCTCAACTACTTTTTGACCTCCTTCCTTTCACATAAATCTGTGCCCTGAATAGACTGAAAACCTACATTGCTTTTTCCAACCAAGAATCAAACTCACTTCAAGAGCGGAGACAGCACAGCTCTCTAGCCCATCTGGTTCACGCTATTTCTCTCCCCTAAGGAGATCAGTATATGAGAAAAGTACCAGATCTTAATCAATGAGGCTGTCTGAGCTTCTGAATGGTCTCAGTTCTGCGGAAAGGCAAGAACCAGACTGGATGACTTCTCAGATAAATTAGGTTCCAAGAAAACATAATGATGGTGGGACGAACTTCTAACACCATCAAAGAGTTCTTTTCAGAGGTTGGTAAGCAGCCAGAAACTAGCAAAACAACAATCAAATCAAAGTCACTAAAACAGTGGATTCAAAGGGAACTAAAATCAAAAAACCTGTGTTTTACCAGATATTCCTCAGAGTACTTGGGAATCTGAAGGCAGGAGGATCACAAGTTCTGACCACTCCCCTACATACACAAGCACACACACCACATGCACACACATGCACATGCACAGAGGAGGAAGGGGAAGGAAAGAAAACAAAGTAAAGGGGTGAAGAGGGAAAAGAGGGGGAAGAAGGAAGAATGGGACGAGGGGGAAAGGAAATGGCAAGGGGAAGACATAGGAACTTAGTCAACTGAATAGGACATCTTCCTACCCGACCGCCTAATCACCTATCAAGCTGGACATCTAACTGTACTTTTACACAGGTGTGTTGTTACAAGTACAGATTTTTGGGTTTTTTTCATTATTATGAAGAAAACCCAAGAACCCAAAATCACTTGCCACACAGGAAGTGGCTTAAGGCAGCTATCAATGCTCAGTCGCTGATCCCAGGAGAGCGTCAGCAGTGCCTGGCACTTGTCCTACAAAGCACATCTTCCTATGCTCCTCTTTAGTCCTCTTGACCCTCTCCTTCTCTCCCCAACCTCGAAATGTTGACATCACCAGAGTCTTAGTCCTCAGAAATCTCTAGTTTATATCTTATCCTGTAAGTCTCAATTCTACATCTGCAGATGTCCCTTCCCCTTGTAGATCTATGTTCGGCTAGACATCTATCAATTACCGTCAACTTGCCAATGACAAAATAGACCTCTTGGTTCTAATGCTGCTGTCTATACCTCTGGTCTACAGAAAGTCCTGTCTACTGTACCTTCTAGAATCTATCCGAACTGGACTAGTTCTCACTGTTCTCACCCCTACACCGACCTCCCTTACACCTAGCATCTGTTACATACCAAGACCATAGATATTTTACAAATATAGGCCAGATCAGGTCAGATCACTGTCCACAGCGCTCCGTGGCTTCCTAACTTACTGCTAATGAAGTCCTAGCACTTCTTCATAGAGTCTTAGATCCCACCAATCCCAATCTAATTTCCTGTCACTCTCTTACATGATGGCCCCACTATGGCCATGCTGTTCTTGCTGCTCCCCAAACACAATTCACTGCTGCCTCTGGGCCTGTGCATTTGCTGCATTCTTTATTTGTACCATAATCTAAAATCTTTATTTGTGAGCTTTGGGTCACTACACTGACATATACCAACTAACTTAACTTAATAAATGACTTATTTATCTTAAAGGTTCGGTTCTAAAATCAGGTGGCCCATTGGCCTGAGCCTCTGCTGAAGAGAGCAGGTGGCAAAGAGTTTGTACTCAAACACATTCACATCTTGAGGCAGGAACAAAGAGAAGCCAGGCCAGGGTGCTACAGTTCTCTTGGAGGGCTTGCCAGCAGTGACCTAAGAGCCTTAGACTAGCCACCAACTCTTAAACATCCCATCACCTCCAAATAGCTCTACGTTGGTAATGATCTTTTCAGGACAATTATCAAAACTACAGCAACTAGCGAATCTCACATGGATCTCTTGGCATATCTTCCAAAGAACACCATGACTGCTCAATCCAGAATGCCCCCTCTACCACAACCATACAGCATGCTCCCTAATCCCTGACCTGCTTTGACTTTATCTTATATTACTATTATGGCCTAACAGTAATCATTTGTTGTTGTTTTTTTTAAATAAATGTCAGAGGCATATGTAATATAGTACTCTATAGCAAAGATTTTTTTTTTTTTGCTTGTCACATCAAGAACTATTGTGATATTTAAAGGCCACCAATGCCACTAAATGTCCTATAAAGCATCAGGCAGCCCCCAAAACAAAAGGTGACCCTATACACAGTGGCAATGCTGTATGAGTTAAGAGCTACTCTAGGGCCTGTAGAGATGGCTCAGCAGTTAAGAACACTGGCTGTTCTCCTAGAGGACAGGGTTCAATTCCCGGCACCCATATGGTAGCTCACAACCATCTGTAACTGAAGTTCCTTAGGATCCAAAACACTCACACGAACATCCAGACAAAACACCAATGCACATGAAAAAACTCATTAAAAGAAAGCTCTGCTCTAAGGCAGTGTAAACAACTGTTTGCCCTCTTTCAATCTGTACAGGGTAAACATTACATAATCTGTTCAGTGAGCTGCTTTCTCTCTTCTCTTGGATCACGGCACACGTATAACAGAGTTGTTACACAGAGAAAGGACAAGGACACACATATCTTCGATCCAAATGACTTAAGTTTCTAGGGAACAGACCACATTACTCTTAAAATAGCCACCATCCCCCCAACAACATTTTACACTAATATGCTTACAACTCAGAAAAGGATGAACACTCGTCTCTGGGCTCTGCATTCTCCGTCTGTATTTTTGTTCTTTTGCGCAATGATGGCATCTGGAAGAAATGGAGCACAAACAAAGTCAGATGACATGAAGAGTTTATCACTTCTTCTGGGTACAAAATGATTCTCAATCCAAAATTAACACACCAAAGCTTTGCTCTCAGAAACACCGTAGAGAGGAGAAAAATAATAGCTTATTCACAGGCCCAACACTGGCTCCCCACAGGACTTGGCCTGTCCCGATCAGAAGAGGACCCAGCAGTCTTCTAGATGCCTTCTGACACTGGGACCGTCTCTTGAAAAAGACAAGACCCTCCAGGGTGATAAGTCTGCTTTAGAATTAAAGGTTGGAGCATTCTGCAAGTATTATTTTATAGTGATCCTGAGAGTCAACAAATTATAAAGTCATCTAGTCTCCTATTTCTCAAATATAAGAAATATTTTTCCCTTCCATATCTTCTCATAACATCAAAGTAGAAGTGTCTTCACAAAGTTAGGAGTCAGTTAAATGCTAATCAATTAGTAAGTAGTTATTTAGGAATAATCTATATTCCTAAAGCAAATCAAACATCCTCTTGCAATATAAATGATTAGCCACTATTCCACTAAAAATATTTACCATATTCAAAGGCTCAGCACTTAAAAAAAAATTAAGACAAATGACAAGAGGAATCACACAATACAACAAGTAAATAAATTTACCTAAACTGATAACATTTATTACTTAAAGAATGTTTGTCAAACCAATTAAAAAATGCATTAGGGGGTTGGGGATTTAGCTCAGTGGTAGAGTGCTTGCCTAGGAAGCGCAAGGCCCTGGGTTCGGTCCCCAGCTCCGAAAAAAAGAACCAAAAAAAAAAAAAAAATGCATTAGACTGGCATGTTTAGAACAAGTTTCTGGACCAGAGCAATACTGTACACCTTGGTTCTAACACACTTATAAGAGGAGGTAATATCTCACAGAAATACTAAAGCAGTTGTCACAAAAGGAGTCTGATCTCTCAGCATCTCTGTCCTGTGAGTGCAAACGAGGGAGACCCATGTTTAGAAGGAAACAGAGCCCAGCAGGAGAATAGTCTCTTAGCAGCAGACAGGACAGGGCAGGGCAGGTAATCACCCATCTCTTCTCTCTCTGTTAGGAATTCCTAAAGTTATGGGAACAGGCAAATATGATTTCTTATGAACAGTTTACCATAATAAAAATAAAATGTAAAAAGAGGGCTGAATAGGAATGTGGTACACCTTTATTTAATCCTAGCATTAGGGAAGCAGAGGGAGGAGGATCTCTAAGAGTTCCAGCCAGGTTGATCTAAATAGTAAGATCCCATGTATAGATAAATAAGTAAATAAATAAGAAGTTAGTTTCTGAAGCAGTCCCAATTCAAACCAGGTCAGGGAAGAACTTGCCTTCACTCTGTAAATGGAAGAGAGACAACTAGCTGTTCCTCTGAAGGAAAGCAAGTGATTTAACCCCCCAGGCCTTCCTCCAGAGCAAACCCATGTTCTAAGTAAGATTTAAACTTGGGTATTTAGCTCAGTGGTAGAGCTAAAGGCCCTGGGTTTGATCCTCAACTCTGGAAAAAGAAGTGCTACAGAAAGTAAAGGTGCGTTGTCTTCAGAGCACTGAACAAGAGGAGAGCATGCAGTTGTCCCTATGCATGACTCAAAACTCAGTGAAAAAATTCACACATGTTATTGGGTAAAAACTAAAGTCCCAAGCCAGTAACTAGGGCACTTGAGAACCAAGTCAATTTATCCGTCAGTCTCCTTCATCTTTTTTAAGTGAGGAAGGGAGGAAAAAGGACAGACAGATGAACAAAATGAATGAAAAGGAAGGACAGGTGGACAACAAAAGTGAGTACCAAAATCTTTAGGACTAAGTTTGAGGGATCTGGAGTTAGGTATACTCTGTCACAAAAGGATCTTTCTAGGTGCCCTAGCCCACATGTTACTAGGCACCTAACCCACAAAAACATCTAGAAGTTTATTTCCCAGGACAGAGTCAGGAGATTAGAAGACAATGAATACAACTGTACACATAGAACCCAATCAAACCGAATGCTACAACCCCAAAGACCCCAGACAGGAGCAGAGCTTTAGGTCAGCTGGGAGAATGCTTGCTTGGCATGCGTGAAATACTGAGTTTGATCCCTAGCAATGTATAAACCGGAAGTGGCATGGCAGCATTTGGGAGGTGGAGGAAAAAGGATCAAGAATTTAAGGTTTTTCTCAGCTACACAGTCACTTCAAGGCAACCCTGGTTTACCAAACAGTCCTTGTCTCAAAAACAAACAATTCAGTGGCACACATCTTTAATCCCAGTGCACAAGAGGCTTGTGCTACCTGAGGCCCTGCCTCAAAGAAAAACAAAACAAACAAAACAGTGGGGGGTAAAATCTAAAGTAGCCAAGCCCCCAAACAAACAACCTTCCTGGGCTCACCTTACAGCCACTCTACCCATCCCAATCTACAACACACAGACTACCTCCATCCAAGATTTGGCTTTGTACAATTTGAGGTATCTCAGTCAACTTAAGGCCATAATCATTAAACAGAAAACTCAAAAAATAAACAATCAATAGTTTATAGAAGTTGCTATGGTGTCACTGAGCAGGTACTATAAACTAGAAAAAGTGAAACTAGGAAAAGAACATTCTCTCTCTTTCTCTCTCTCTCTCACACACACACACACACACACACACACACACACACGCACGCACGCACGCACACACACACACACACAGGCCAATATTTAAAAAAGGGGAAACAGCATTTAAACTTCTAGGGCAGTAGTTCTCAACCTTCCTAATACTGAGTCTCTTTAATAAAAACAATTCCTCACATTTTGATGACCCCAACCATATATTCGCTGCTGCTTCCATAACTGTAATTTTGCTACCGTTATAAATGGTAAATGTCTAATATGCAGGATATCTGATATCCGACCCCAGTGAAAGGACTGTTCAACCCACAGTTGAGAATCACTGTTCTGGGAGAAAAATCAAGACAACTCAAGAGGCATCTAAAGGATTCTGGGGAGGGGGAGGATTATAAAGGTGCTTCAAATGTCAGCAGACCCTAAAGAGATAAACAACACAAAATAAAGAACAACAAATCATCTAGCAGGAGAGCAGCAGCTAGCCTTCGCTAGGTTCCTGAGATTCAATGGGATGGAATGGTTTACTCAAACGGTAGAGATATAAGGCAAGGTCCTAGAAGTAAGAGACACAAGTACCAAGAGTATCCCTGTTTCTCACTGCGCATATATTAACGGCAAGCTGCCATGTGGGTAGGTTGGGGAAAGTTGCTTAGAGTTCTCATTCATCATTTTCCTCCGCTGCTTGAGCGCCTCTGTGCCCAGGGCACTTCTGAAGGCGCGTGATTCCGCGCGCCACGACTGACAGTGATGCTCCCTCAGCTCCGACTCTTTGGTGTTTAAAAACAAAACAAACAAACAAACAAACAAACAAAGTTCCCCTGGCTTTCTCACCGCTATCATGCACTAACAGCTGGTTCAATCAAAGGACGAGCTACGTGACAGTTATGAGATTGTCCAGGTATAGACTGTGGGATAGAACGCTGATACTAAAAGATAGCGAAACTTCATCTTAAAAATTGTTCTTTCCCAAAAGAGCACTCATAAATACCGGGGCCGAGACGCGAAAACCGCTGGCCCGAAGCTTTGCAGCTAGAGCAAACACAAAGCTCACCTTCCGGGTTGGCGAATCTATAGACTGGAGTTCTGATGAGGAACCTTCCGGTTCCCGCCGGAAGTTTTTCAAACACCGGAAGTCCCGCCTTACTTTACTAGAGTCGGACTACCGGAGCGGGGTGGGGAGGGGCGGGGAAAGGGCCAGGGCGAGGCGTGAGCCCCGGCAAGCCGTGGGCGTGTCGTGGGCGGGGACAGGGGCGGGCGAGGAGCCAGACTGCAACTCGAGTCCACTGGGAATTTGGGTACGCCCTTACCCTAGGGGAGGGGCAAAATTTGGCAAATATGCGCCCGCCTCTATATTTCCATTTTTCTGACCGACCTCTCTTGAACCACGTTACACCCTTTTCAGCCATTCTTTCATTTTGTGTCTTGGGTTGTTTTCTGTTTGTTTTGTTTTTTGAGACAGGTTTACTCTGTAGCCCAGCTCAGTCTGAGTTCGCCGCGTTGCCCCTGCTACATCCGTTTGTTTAGCCCACAAAGCCCAGCTCATCTTTTTTCTTTTTCTTTCCTCCCTCCACCCCACCACGCTATGAAAGTGTCTGAATTTTAACGCCTTATTCATACCAGGGGAACCTTACTTAAGGGAAGACATTAGCTAGAGAGTCATCAGCATTTTCCTCCGGTCTCAGACAGTTTGATAAACTGCCAAGTAGATCCATTTAGAAGCCGAGGCCTCTTAGATACTTCCTAGAAGATTTGTGCAAATTTCATTTTGCCTTTGGACCGATTTCCCTGGGTCCCATTTCCAACCAACACTACCTGTTAAGATGCCCAAGACAATGAAAATAGTAGCCACTTGAGGAAGTAGTAACTTGAGGAAAATGCAGGTCTTTCCCAGAGAATGAGAAACCCTGCCCTATTTCATATTCAGATTCGTGACAAGTGCGGTAACCACAATCCTGGTAAACTAGGCACGTTTTCCTTCACATTCAGCGTCCCTGTTTTTCTCGTTCAGAGCCGGTGACATAAAGCACTCATACTTGTCAAGTAAGGTGATAAACCAGGTTGGACCCCTGGAGCCCGTGTAAAGAGAGAACCAACTCCACAAAGTTGTCCTCTGACACAAAAATAGCCTCTGCGTTTTAATTAAATTAGGCTTAAATAACTCTTGTCCACAAGGAGGCAGGTTTTCCTTTTCGTTTTCCTTTCGTTTCGTTTCGTTTTGTATTGTCTGCTTTGGTCACATCAAATGCCTAAACTGTTTCATAGTTTATAGTGAATAGAAAAGCAAATTCTGTACCCCAAACCACAGAAAACTCCCATACTGCTCTCTGAGTTTGGGAGAGGTGGAATCTTAAACCCATTGTGATAACCTGAATCCCGCCTTTCCCCCCTCCCCCAATCATCCTGATTTTAAAAACTATAAATCATTCTCTAGAAATTCTTTCCATTTACATCTCAAAATCAGTTCCCAGAGGAAATTAAAAATTACTTGTCTCTTTGCTCGCTATAATTTTTATCAGCCCCACTGAGCTCACAGAAACAACATAAAAATAAGGTTTTAAACTAGAGAAACAAGACTCTTAGTCTAGATTAGAATTTCATCTATCAAGCAGAACATAGCCTATAATCCCAGTTTGGGACATAGAGGTACATCTTTATCTACATAGTGAATTGGAGGCCAGCCTGGGCTACATAAGATTCCTTCTCAGATAATAATTTCACAGATCAGAACCCATGGATGGGCTGCCAAGACAGCTCAGTGAGTAAAGGTGCCCGCCACTAAGTCTAAACTCCAGACTCCACATGGTGGGGAGTCTTTAAGTTGTCCTCTGACCTATACACATGTCCACCCACACATACACACAAAAATAACTATTAGCCAGCATTCAGCAGAGTCAGAGAACTTTTGGAATGTCTCTATATATTAAGGGAATTTATTCTGTTGACTTACATTCTGTAGTCCAACTAACCCATCAAAGGGCAGCTGTGAATGGGAAGTCCAAGAATCTAATAGTTTTTCAGTGCCATGAGGCTAGTTGTTTGAGCTGGTTTTCTGTAGAAGTAGATTCCAATAGATGTGCTGGCAAGTAAGCAAGCAGTCAAAGAGTGAGTTTTCCTTCTTCCAATGTCCCTAGGTAGGCCTCCAGAAGAAGGTGTGGCCCAGATTAAGGTGTGTACCATCACTCCTGGATCTGGGACTTGCTGTGTTCCAGGCTGACTTGGAACTCAGAGATCTCCTTGCCTCAGTCTCCTGGGATTAAAGGAATGTACTACCTTGCCTGGGCCTAAACTTTTCATGGCCACTGTGTCTCAAGATCTCCATGCCAAGATCCAGGTCAGAAACTTGTGTCTTCCAGCCTCAAGATCTGGATCCCAAGTGTGCCCTTCAATTCTGGGTTGTAGTTCATTCCATAGCTGAAGCTCCTGACACACAGAAAACAGGGCCTCTTTTAAAACATACTGTACAAAATGTAAACAAACAATTTTTGTCAATCACTTAGAGTGGTGATTGGTTTTAGATATCAGCTTGACTGAATTGACAGACATCACTAGACAGAGTGGCTTTATTTCTGTGTGCTGGTCAGACTGTTTCCCAAGGACACTGACTTTGAACTTACTAGATGAAGGAAGATCTCCACGTGATGTGAGTGAGTGCTGCCCAGTTGTTTAGAGGCACTGAATAGAACAAAAGGGTAAAGGAAAGGGAATACTCTGTGCTCTGGAACTGGAACAGACCCTTTATGCTGCCCTCAGATGCTATACTCCAGAGTCTCTGCCCTTGGAATTCTGGGACTTCCATCCTTTTGCTCTCCAGCTTCTCAGGAATTCTGGGGCCTTTGTATTTAGAGTGAGGCATGTTTCCAGCTTCCCCGGTTGTCTGGGTTGTAGATGGACTATTGCAGGGCAGCCTCCATAATTGCATGAACCAATTCCTGTGATAAATGCCCTGTCTGCCTATCTGCCTGCCTGTCTATATAGCTTATCAAGGTGTCAATCATATCGGCTGTTTCTCTGGAGAGACCGGACAATTAAAAACAGTAATAATGGAAGAGTGTTTCAAGTAATACGATGTATAAATTGAAATGAAAGACCAAGCAAAGGTAGGAGCAGTCATTATAATCTAGTATTTAAATAAGAAAACTCTTGTGGTTAATATTACTCTGTGGTTAATATACTACTTGGACCACAGAGTTCCCAAATAAGAGACACAAAAACCTCTGCATTTATAATAAAACTTATAGAGCTGGGCAGATATCAACTCTCTAGGCTATTTTGTCTACTTCCCTGTCAGTAATCCTGAGATGTCACTTGCCATGTCGTGTGGGGGCCGATTTTGCTCCAACAGGCCAGCCCTCATGGCCATGCACTTGATCCAACTACCCTGTGGCAACTTCTTCCTTCTCCTCCCCTCCTCTTCCTTTCATGGAAGCTCGGAGACTCCACCCCCACTCTTCTGCCCATTCCCGGCTGTAGGCTTCTTTAGTAACCAATCAGGGATTACTGAGGGGGTGGAAGTTTACACAACAAAAGCTGGTAAACACGAGGATTTGTTCGTCTTGGAGTAATCAGATCTTGGGTTACAGACGAACAGCGCCAGGCTAACCCCCCTCCATTTTCTGTAGATTGGGACAAATTCCTATTCTTTAATGTTGAAACTAGCTACAGGAACCACTTACCTGGTGCGTGTTACACGTTAAGATGGCAACCTCTTGTTTTCTCTTCAGTGTTAAGGATTGAACCTACGACATCATGGTTATTGCCTGACAATCATCGCATTCCCAGCCCTTAAGTTATCAACCAAGTTAGAGTAACTTTATGTGAAATTAGGTCTGTTCCAAGTCTAGAAATTTTGTCTATACTGCAGCTGAATAAAACAAAGAGGTTGTTCATGCCACTCTTGAGCCTTAAAGTTTGATTTAGTTTGCCCTGGCCAGGTAATAAGAGTGAACCATGAAAGCCAACAGGAATTGATGAAAATTACCCCGGAGGCTGCTCTCGCTCACACCCAAGCAGCATTGACTTGGGTTCCATCTCTGTTGCGTTGGAAAGCCCTGGCCTTGTGAATCCCTCCCCGACTCTGGATTCAATGTTTTTACTGCTTGAGGCCTGACATCAGCTATTCTTCCTTCTCAGGATTATTGAGATTAACTTTCCCCACTTTAATATGACCTTATGTGTGCATATAACCTTCAGAGTGACTTTGAGAATGGCCATCTGCTTGTGCAAACACCACCAACAGGCTTGAATCAGAAATGACGTTTCAGTGACTTGGCTGAGTCTTCTAGTCACTGCCTGTGCTCACCTCACCGCGTTTGAGCAATCGTGACAGCTCGACTTGTTAGCAAGTGTGTTGACACCAGTTACAGTTTGTTTTCCTCCTCACACCCTCACCCTGGATGCTGTTGAAGGGTTCTTTTGGAAACCAGAATCTAATCAAAGCAGAACAACATATGTACTTGTTCCTTGCCTTGTGGCGCAACTTCATAGTAAAGAAGGCGATGGGACAGAGTTGTGTTGAGCTCAACTGTAATGAGTAAGGATCTGGTTAGCATTTACAGGAGACTGTCTGAGGGTTCACTGCTCTGAAGAGACACCATGACCAAGGCAACTTTTATAAAGGACAACACTTACCCGGGTCTGGCTTATGGTTTCAGAGGTTCAGTTCATTATCATCATGGAGGGAAGCATGGCAGCATCCAGGCGGACATGGTGCTGGATGAACCAAAAGTTCTACATTTTGATCTAAAGCAGCCAAGAGGAGACTGTCATCTGCAGGCAGCCAAGAGGAGGGCCTCTTCCACAGTGGGCGGAGCCTGAGAAGAGGAGCCTTAAAGCCTACACGGTGACACACCCCCTCCAACAAGGCCACACCGCCAAATAGCGCCACTTCCCACCGGCTATATTCAAACCGCCACAGTGGTTTTTAGGGAGGAAGGGATGAGATCAGTTGGAGTTAGTCTCTGACCAGCTGCCATGCTGGACTTTGAATGAAGAACAGTATACATGTTGCATAGCCTACCTGTGTTGACTGACCCTCGTTAAGAATGAGTGGAAATCTGAACGAATCTGAGCAAAGTAGTGGGGTCCAAAGAACTCGCGTCCATTTGTCCTTTTAAAATTAGATTCTACTATTAAAATGTGATATTTATTAATATGGTTAGCTTAATTTGAAGTGCAAGATATAAAAGGGCATGCATTAGAAATTCTGTCAGCTCCGGAGTTCCTTATCTATATTCTTACACACACTTGTAGTCTCCAATCTATCTTCCTCCTTGAGATTCTTTCCGGAGAATAGGCTATGTCGTCTCCAACAGTACGTATCTATAAAGCCTGCAATTCCATTGACTGAAACATGTACCATGATTGTAGTCCCACAAAGACATTTCTTTTTAAAGCCCTACCAAGTAAATTATGAGGTGCTGTGTATTATGCAATACTTTCTGATTTCAGAAACACAAAGATGGTGAAAATATGTGCATATTATAATTAATGAAATATGCTGTATATTCTTTTCTCCCAATATTGTGGTTCCAGGCCATACTCATGTCGACAGTATATTTTGAGCATGTTCCATATTATTGCTGAAGGTATTTTTATCCTCTTCTAGTTGTGTACTTTCCACAGCAGAGCACGAGTGTAGTCAAAGTTAAAGGGAGGGAGCGAAGACTGGGATAGGATGACTGTGTAGTCAGTCAAAGTTAAAGGGAGGGAGCGAAGACTGGGATAGGATGACTGTGTAGTCAGTCAAAGTTAAAGGGAGGGAGCGAAGACTGGGATAGGATGACTGTGTAGTCAGTCAAAGTTAAAGGGAGGGAGCAAAGACTGGGATAGGATGACTGTGTAGTCAGTCAAAGTTAAAGGGAGGGAGCGAAGACTGGGATAGGATGACTGTGTAGTCAGTCAAAGTTAAAGGGAGGGAGCAAAGACTGGGATAGGATGACTGTGTAGTCAGTCAAAGTTAAAGGCAGGTGGGGGAGGAGCCAAGGCTGGGAAAGGATACCTTTTGGTAAAGACTTCAGAAAAACTGCACGTGGGGGTAAAAGCACAGTAATCCTTAGTTGGCGATCAGGAAGACAGACCCAAGTTTAACCGGGAGGAAAAAAAAGATCAAAGTAACAGCTACACAATTTATAGGTGATTCTGACTCAGAATCTAAACAGATACAAAACGCGGCTCTAAAGCAAAGGTCTGGTGTGAGAACAATCACAGTTGGAAATTGTGTTCATGAAATAAGGAAGAAATGAAGCGGGAAATGAAAATACGGTAACATATTTTCAACCGTGTAGCTTCCACAAAACACAAAGTTTCCCATCCACAACAGGATGTAGAACAGTTCTCAACCTGTGGGTTATGACCCCTTTGGAGTCAAACAACCCCTTGACAGGGCTAAGATCAATGGAAGAGTCAGATGTTTACATTATAATTCATAATAGTAGCGAAATTACGGTTACAAAGTAGCAATGAAAATACTTTTCTGGTTCGGGGTCACCAACTGTACTAAAGGGTCACCGTGGTAGGACGGACGAGAACCACTGGACATCATTGCTTCCTTTTTTTTTTTAATTTAAAGGAAAATGTGTGATTAGAAGAAGCAGAATAGCAACTGGAGAGATCCTTCAGCAGCTACAAGCACTTGCTGCTCTTCTAGAGGACCCAGGTTTGATTCCCCCTGTCCACATGACAATTCACAACCACCTGTAACTCCAGTTCCAAGGACTCTGACACCCTCTTCTGGCTTCTCTGGGTCCCAGGCATGCATGTGGTACACAGATGTGCATGCGGGGAAAACACTCAAACACAGAAAACAAAAATAAATCTCAAAGAAAAATCAGAACAGGTTTGCCAGAAAATGGTGTCAATAGTAGGTCAGGGCAGGTAGCAAAAGGCTGCAGGTATGAATGCTTTGTGTCCACACCCCTTCACCATCTCTCTTAGCAACCTATGAGAACAAGCTGTCACAAGGTGCTGAACAAAAGATTTAAGTCCCATTTCTGACAACACTTAGTTACCTCAGGCTGCTCTTATCCACCCCCACCCCCACCCCTTCTCTCTCACCTTCTTTAAAATGATGTGCTTGCACCAGGCAGTGATGGCGCATAGTTCCAGCCTTTAGGAGGCAAATGTATGTGTATCTCTCTGAGTTCTAGACCAGCCTGGTCTACAGAGTGAGTTCCAGGACAGCCAGGGCTATACAGTGGAACCCTGTCTTAAAAATAAATTAATTAATTTAATTTAATTAAAATAAGGAATGTTTATTGTTCTGTTGGTTGTTTTTTGTTGTTTTTTGTTTTGTTTTGAGATGGGACTTCACCCTGTAGTTCAGGCTAACTAGGAACTTACTACATAGCCCAGGGTGGCCTCAAACTCATGGTAACTCTCCCATCAGATTCCTGGGCATTGGGGTTATGAATATGGGCTACCACACCCATCTATACATTGGTTCTTAAGTAATTTCCAGCCAATTATCTTTGACTCCAATCTGACAAGTCAAGTTGAATCTGGAAGGTTTGGGTTCGTTGGTGTTGGCAATATTTTGGTGGAAGTGATGAATTGGGGTTAGGTTCTATCCGATGATGACATTTGGGGCCTCACCATTGAGGCAGAGCAGAGCTGCCACCGAGCTAAGCCATTCCCGGATTTCTGAGTCTGGGAACCATATGATATATGCTGACAGCTTTGTAAATCATGAGGGCTTGGGGTGAATCTATTCACAGCAACAGAAGACTAACACACAAACACTTAAAGGGACCTTGACAAAACTCAGTGTATCCCAAAGACCATCAGGTGGGCACTGGAATTGGAAGTCCTATTGTTTGCGTGTGCTGGTTTGATTGAGAATGGTCCCCACAGGCCATGTTTGAATGCTTTGTACCCAGGTGGCAGAACTGTTTGGGAAGGATTAGGAGGTGTAGTCTTGTTGGAGGAAGTGTATCTCTGGGGACTCAGCTTTGAGGTTTCAAAAGCGTTAACCGTTCCCAGTTGGCTCTCTCTGCCTGGTGCTTGTGGGAAAAGGTCCGAGCTCTCAGCTACTGTTGCAGGAGCATGATGTCTTACCACAGCAACAGAAAGGTAATTAGGATGGTGGAGTGTGCACTTGAGGTGTCTTGTATGGGATGAGGATCCCAGTGTGTGTACATGAGACTTGTATGAAGGGCAGGCCTGCTGTGTGACAATGGCAGGCAAAGTGCTAGGAGAAGAATGTTGGGGGCCTCATTTCAGAGTCATTGTCTAACAGTCATAACTGACCCACATGAAAAGGACATTCTTAGGGAGAGTTCACAGATGAGTCTTGAAGGAAACTTCATAGCGCTTGGCAGTGTTGCTGCTGGGAAGCCCATGTGGAGAATGAAAGGCTAGTGCCCTCAGGACATATGAGGGGATTTTTTTTTTTTTTTTTGTCACCTGGTTGGAATGAAGTTTTATGACACTTAACCTGCATTTTGGAGTGGATCACAGATGAGCTTTCTCTTGAAATGTAACTAAATGTTCCCTCTATATTAAACTGCAAATTACAGACGTTTCGGCTCTCTGCCCAGTATTGAGTTCTGAACAATGGGATGACAGCTGTCATCTTGGAGGGATGACATTTTTCACAAAGCTGCTATTTACCTCTGCACTGGTCTCTAAAGTTTTCAATGCCTTCAGCAGCCTCCTTGGCTGAGAGCTGCGGTGTGAGTAGGTGGCAGTGGGGGCTCACTCTTTTGTTGGACAAAAAATGCTGGCACTCAGAGACCTTAAGTGGTTCACTCCAGTTCACACAGCTGGTGACTGATCAGGCAGGGACTTGGAACTTGGCTCCTATCCCTGCTCTAAGAGAAATAGCATAATGAAATCGAGCCGTAGGTGAGCACATGTGGGTGGGAGGCGACCAGAGGAGCCTTTGATTAACTTCAAAGTGCTGAAGAGGAAGCCAGCCTTCACAGGCATCCTCAAAACCTTTCCCAAACCGAGTCTCTTCGTTTCCTCTTCTCAACCTTATTCATTAACGCAAGGAGCAAGTTACTATTTGCTTGATCTGAAATTGGTTAGTTGGACAGTTTCCCTTCTAGGCAAAGGACAATTACTACCTGAAGAATATAGGAGATGGCTAGAAGGAAGCATAATTCCCCCAAACCGTGGGATGTAAGAGAAATGGGTAACGATTCTCAGGAAACTTGGGGATTTAAACACTATGTTTTTGTGATATTCTGTCCGCATAACTTTTTTACTTAAAAGCTTATCTGCTGCTCACTGACATGCTTTTTTGGAAGGGCTGGAGGGAAGGGGAACTCTGGCTTTCTTCCCAGATATTCTATACCTGAGACTTCCTGGCCCAGTATAAACAGGAGGATTATGCGTTTTCCAGAGGGGATGAGCTGGGGCTTAGACAGAGTCAAAAGCAAGACCCTTTGCCAAGGTAACCTTTGCTCATACCTGTGCTGGTCACCAAACCTGGGCAGCAATAAGCCCCACACTTTAGAAAGGTTGATTCTCTTTCTTTGGTGACCAGTAGTCCCAGAGGGGACCAATGAGAGCTGTAATGAGCGCCATGAAGGCTGTGGCTCTGACCCTTCAGAGGAGCATTACTACCTAAACTGTCCCGGTTCGTCACGAGACCCAGGGGTTCCGATGTGCATCTACCATCCATTGGCAAAGAACAGCCAAAGCGCAAACCGATATTTCTCATCCATTCTTTGATCCTGTTCTGGAGACGTTTCTGGATTCCAATAGATGGTAGCAATCCCTAACGTAGGAAACAGGTCCATTGAGTCAAATAGATGATGTGGCCTCTACTTCCATTGCTCCCTGGCTGTTGGCTCTGCTGAGCCTTTGTTTAATGTATACCATTAGCCTTGTTGTGGGACAGTGGTTCTCATCCCCCTAATGCTGTGATCCTTTAATGCAGTTCCTTAGGTTGTGTTGACTCCCGGCCACAAAATTATGTTGTTGCTACTTCATAAATGTAATTTTTCTGTTGTTATTCATTGTAATGCAAATATTGATTATGCAGGATATTGATACACGAGCCTGTGAAAAGATCATTTGACCCCGAGGGATCCGCCCCGCAGATTGAGAACCACCATTTTAGGAGGCCTTTACTGGACTCAAGTGAGACTTGTCTTCTCTGTTTAATATGGGCTCTAGCTCAGGCATTAATTCTTTGTTCCCACACTCCTGTCCTATCTCTCGCAGGTCTCCCAGCTACGTGAGTTGTCTGGGCAGATTCATCAGAGCATGTCCATCTTCCAAATGTGATCTTTTTCTGATGGAGGCCCAAAAGCCCACAGAGAGGGTTCCTGCATCATATCCACAAGCTTCCAGTCACTTGGACAGAATACCTGAGATAATTTACAACTGTGGGGGTCAGTCCTCCCCTTCCACGAAGTTGGTCCCCAGGATCCAATTCTGACCATCAGTCTGACAGCAAGCACCCTTACCACTGAGCCATCCCACCAGCTCAGTCTACAGTGTTTTCAAGTGCCCTTAGAACCACTACCAAATCAAACTCTACTATCCTGGATTATAAAGTAAGCCTCGATTTATATTTAAAATACGTAATAAAATATATGACCACGCTGCTCAATAACAGAAAGATATCTGGGACTTTCTCCCTCCAAACTTGGATCTCTCTCCCTCTCTCTCTCTCTCTCTCTCTCTCTCTCTCTCTCTCTCTCTCTCTCTCTCTCTCTCTCTCTCCCCCCATTTGTAAATAATCCTTGGATCAGAGAAGATATGTCAAGGGATATTTTAGGACCACATGAAAATTACAGAACTAAAGCAGCCGCCAGGGGACTTTTCAACCCTAAATGCTTACATTTGAAGAAGAGGCAAAGCACTAACGACACAAACAACACTACATCCAGATCATTCAAAAGCATCGATGGGAAAAATATCGATGCAAAAAAGTCCAACGAAATACTGGTAAATTAGATACAGAGCTATATAAAAATCAATAAGATCTTATTACCAGGCGGAGTTGTGGCGTTTATTCCGTGAAAACAACGCCTGTCCAGTGTTTTAAAAGCGATCAATGTGATATACTATTATAATCACATCTCTTTCTCTGTGGCTCCGTGTGTATGGGTGTTTAGCCTCAGCTGCACAGGACAGCCGGCAAACCATGTTAGTTCTCTTGTTTTAATTTTCACTGTCGTACGGGTTCCTTGAATTTCCCCCTCACAGCCCTGAGTGTTTTAGCGGGGACAAGCAGGGTGTGTGATTACCCAGACCTCAGCTTGTGGCTGTTCTTAGTGCGATGCTGGGCCCCAAGAAAACCCCTTTGTGTTCCATGAGTCATCCCAGGGGAAGAAGTTGCTGTCTACTGGTGACAAAGGGATTAGAACAAAATGTTCCCTAGGGAGGGCATTTCTTGAGAATTACTTGTGCCATGTACTGTTTCTACCCATAATTCCACAGCCTTGTCCTTCTGTACAGTGTGCATGCGACTGGACTGAAGCCCATGAAGAGACTTCCTAGTTTTACTCAGGATTCCACAGCAAAGTCCCTGAGCATCCAAACTGAATCCGTCCTGCACACTGGGCTACGCCTGTCATTGTGTTACCCAGGTGACAGTGCTGAAGAGTCCCTGTGGGACACATCAGCTAAGCACACGCTAAGGACACGTTCTTTCCATCCTTTTGTATACCCAGTGTTTATGGGAGCCTACTGTGTACTGAAGATAACAGAGATATACCAAGGAATGAGGCACACAGCCCCCAGTTAGGGAGCTTGCTGGCCGTGGGAGAGCACCTCAGACCACCTCAGGCTGGGGAGGCATCAAGCACAGAGACTTATTAGATCTGGGTTCTGCTCCAGCGTCAGGAGGATTGGCTTCCTGTTGGCTGAGTCAAGATTTGAGGTGAGGGCTGGAGAGATGGCTCCGTGGTTAAGAGCACTGACTGCTCTTCCAGAGGTCCTGAGTTCAATTCCCAGCAAACACACAACCATCTGTAATGAGATCCGATGCCTTCCTCTGGTATGTCTGGAGACAGTGACAGTGTACTCACATACATAAAATAAATAAATCTTAAAAAGAAATTGAAGTGACACTGGACTTCACCCGAGAAAAAGCAGAGCAAAACCTGTACACTCATGTGCATGCGTGCATGCATGTGTGGATGTGTCCTTTGGTCTCTTCTAAAGACAATGGCACTGAGGTAGGGGCCCAGTGGTAGTGGGTCAGATGAGGACTTGGATTCAGACTGCTCACACCCACAGAAAGCCTGGCGTGGCTGTGAGCTCCAGGGTTACTGAGACAATTAAATAAAATGGGGAGTAGAAGAAAAAAGTACCAGATGTTAACCTTAACCCTTGCCCTCCTCGTGTGCATGCACCTACATGCATGGACACACATCTGCACTCAAGAAAGAAAAAACTTTAACGCCACCTTTCAATAGGGGTCCCATGCAGATGCTTTATTTAACTCTGACCCCTCCTTAGGAACCTAAGTAGCAGTGTTGAATCACATTTTTCTCACCTGACCTCTGATGGGTGGGAAGTCAATTCTATCTCAGTCACTTTGCTGGGACAGAATGACTGGAAAATGCAGGTCCCGGAGGAAAGGGGCTGTCTCATGAACAGGGATTCAGTCCGTCAAGGCTGCAGGCCTATAATGCAGCTGCTCACACTATGTCCACCTTCCAGAGGCGGAGAGAGGAATTCAGATGCACAGCTCACTTCCTTTAACTTCAGCACACGCAGGCCAGGATGCAGCAGAAAGTGAAAAGCATCAGTTCTCACCCACAGGACGGTGAGATGTTCACAGAGGCCCAGAGTCCAGGCAGTTCCTGAGGACATTGCTGACATAGACAGGCATGGCAGAGAAAGACACCTCAGGGTCTAGAGGTCTTTGAGGCCCATTCATTGAGACATAGGTGCTGCCAGCTCTCCACAAAAACATTAGGTATTCTCGACAGCTGCGTTATCTTTCTGGATCATTCTACCGGGGATAACCCTTAGGGCTACTCCTCTTTAATGTTCTAACTTGTATCAGAAAACTAGTGGCTCATTGGATTACCCCCCCCCTTTAAATGAACTTTGCAGGATGAGCAAGATGGCTCAGTAGGTAGACGCTTGCTCCTGATCCTGATTAATAGTTAGATCCTTGAGACCCACATGAGAAAAGAACTGGCTACTGAGAGCTGTCCTCTGACTCCAACATGTACTAAATAAATGTTAACAAAAGGATTTAAAAGGTTAAAACGTGCAGTAATAGGCTTGTCATGGCACCTTCATATACATGGGTTCATTATAGTTTGCGTCCATCTCTGTCGCCTTTCTAATTCCCTTTCTCCTTCTGGTTACACCTTCCCAGCTTTCCTATTTCATGCTACCCATACCCTGTTCCTCACCTCTCCTAAGTCTCCTCCCCTCGCTTGCACACACACACACACACACACACACACACACACACACACACACACACACACCCCACTGACTAAAGCCTTTTCAAGTCTCAAGTCTCATGCAGTGAGTGGGAAATCTGTCCACCCGAATGCTCTCATCCTCTTGTCCAGGTCCAGTTTCCACCTCTACTTTTCCAGAGGGCCTTTCCTTGTCGCTGGAGGCCAAGGGGCGCTGTCTCCTCTTCCTTCAAACTCACAGCACCTCATGGTCTTGTGCTTCAGCTTCTCAGTGCTCAGTACTGTGCCTACCGAATAGATAATGATGCGTTTAAGAGAAAGGACAACGGAGAAAAACAAAAGAAACTGAGGAGGAGAAGCCACAGGGAGGTAGGGGAAAAAATCAGGGAGAGCTCAGGTGTCATGGAAACCAGGGAGAAAGAATTCTGGGGGGAGGGGACCGTGCATCCTCCGACACAGAGCACAGTTCAGTCAGGTAGAGACTACAAACCAGTGCTGAGGATGGTGAGAATGGAAGGCAGTCCAGTGAGCAAGGTGGGAGGGCTGAGGAAGGAGGGGGAGGAGGTGGCAGCCGAGAAACATGAAGTGAAGAAGGGTTAAAACATTGCACCTTCAGTAGGCGGAAGCTTCTGCATTGCGAAGGCACAATACAAAGGTAAGAGGTTCAAGGCAGCGTGGAGGCCTGGATGAGGGCCAGGGCAGCTTCATTACACAGT
Organism: Rattus norvegicus; assembly: GCF_021556685.1. Taxonomy (NCBI): domain Eukaryota; kingdom Metazoa; phylum Chordata; class Mammalia; order Rodentia; family Muridae; genus Rattus; species Rattus norvegicus. Next base: position 14,680,042 of record NC_141539.1, on the reverse strand, counting down.
GAGACTACATCAAAGGAGAGCGCATCTTGAGATGGGGACTGATGGGGGTCTCTTAGTCCGGGTTCCTATTCCTGCACAAACATCGTGACCAAAAAGCAAGTTGATGAGGAAAGGGTTTATTCAGCTTACACTTCCACATTGCTGTTCATCACCAAAGGAAGTCAGGACAGGAACTCAAGCAGGTCAGGAAGCAGGAGCTGATGCAGAGGCCTTGGAGGGATGTAACTTACTGGCTTGTTTCCCCAGCTTGCTCAGCTTGCTCTCTTATAGAACCCTGGACCACCATCCCAGGAACGGCACCACCCACAATGGGCTGGGCCCTCCCACCCTTGATCACTAATGAGAAAATGCCTTACAGCTGGGTCTCATGAAGGCATTTCCTTAAGGGAGGCTCCTTTTGCTGTGATAACTCCGCTTGTGTCCAGTTGACACACAAAACCAGCCAGTACAGGAGGAAAGAGAGGTTACTGGAGTCCATGAGACATAAGATCAGAAAGGAGGGGAACAGAAGTGGGGAGGGAAGGAAAATGGGAGGAGTGAATATAAGAACATAAAAGGTGAGGAAAGAAGGAACAGCTAGAAAATGCTCTGGTAAAACCCCTCATGGTATACGTGCACTTTTTAAAAATTATTTAAAAATATAGGAAAGATGGATGGTGGGACTTACTGATAGGAAAGTGCTACTAGAGGGTGGCCAGATGCTAAAGAAAACAATGGGGACCACAGAGTGGAGCCCCTAAGAAGCAGAGCTAGGTGGCTCACATGCAGATAGAGGCCAGAGCTGAAGGGACTTGCTCCCATGACAACTGGTGAGACAAGGTTGGGCGGCTTGCCCTTCCTTCCTAGGTAGCTCGTTGGTGAGGGGTCCAGCTGGTGACCAGCTTCTGTCATGCATGTGTTTCATAAAGAACAAACACTGAGCATTCCTGACTGTCCATTCCTCACACCTGGGTATGGGTAACTCTCTGTCCATTTCTTATGAATCCCTCCTCCCGTCAGGAGCTGACTTACCACCCCCAGAAATGTGCAGGGTGAGTCTTTGTAATATGCCTTGAGGCCCCCAGGATTCCCTTACCTTCTGATTTGAGCTTATTAAACAAATAGACCACAACCCCATGTGTCTCAGTTTTTCCTGAACAAACCATCATGGAATCACCTGTAACACAGTCAAAGCTCCTCCTTTTGAGAAGATTTTATACACACACACACACACACACACACACACACACGCACACACACACGCACACGCGCGCGCACACGCTCCTACCTGGTAGCAGCATCTTGTAATTGTCTCTCACTTGTGATTGGCACGTGGATGAACCCAGTGGCTCCATGTACAATGGTCTTCCCTTTGACCTATCCCTGGGCTTGCTATTCTGTCTATACCATAGGCATATGCCCATAGTATAGATGTCTATGGTATATATGTCTATACCATAGGCAGGATACTTCAATAGACATAACAGACTATTTATGTGTAACACAACAGTCTATACAGTATTATGTCTTCCAGAGAGTGGGGGAGTCACACAGCTTCAATTGAGCTAGAAAAATGAAGCTCCCACCTACCATGTAACTCTCTGACCCTTATGTCAAACCATGTGTTGTCTCTGTATCAATCATTTGTGCCCCCCGACCTGTGTGTGTGTGTGTGTGTGTGTGTGTGTGTGTGTGTGTGTGTGTGTGTGTGCTGCATTCTTTACTGGATTGTGGGGTGAGCATTAGGCTTTGGAATTCTCCAAATGAGGGTGCTATGGGCCACCCTCATTCTTTCTAAGCTCCTGGCTCAGCTGCCTCTTCCAAAAGCCCCATCGGAGATAAGCAGAACCCTGTCCCTTGTCTACCCTGCTGGCCCCTGTCCTGAGACATTTTGCAGATGCTGGGTAAGAGATAACAGAGTCTCTGAAACCCTCTTTAGATCTATTCCCAAGTCCATTCAGCGCTAGCATGGACTGTGGTGAACTGGGGGGGCTCACAGCAACTAGAGAGAAGCCAGCAAGTGAAGGACAGTGCTCAGTTCACCGGGAGCAGAAACCATTAGATTCCCATAGCATCTGTGCTGGTATCCACCAGAGGGCGCCATGGACTCGTGGAGCCAGGCATGGCATGAAGGCACTGACCAGAGAGGTACTGCCCAGGCTTCCACTAACCTACTGACTTGGTCACTCATTTGAACAAACAATGGAGAATCTGCAAGATTTAGAGCACCCCTTTTCTTTTAAATTTTCCTAGAGCAAAAGTTATCAAAAGATGTCCTTTTGTTTGACTCTTGTTAACCAAACAACTTAAAGAACTGTATCAGTATCATTTTTCTCACAAGAGTCATTCAATTATTACAGTACGCCCAAGATACCCAGGAGTTCCAAAATGAGTCACGCTTGAGCCTCTGAACTTTTAAACTTTTTGGGGGGTGTGAGCGTGGGAGTAGCAGATTAAGGTAGGTATCAAATAGCTATATCATGCAGAGGAGGTATGAGGAAGAAGGTGGTAGAGAGCTCTGGAAGGGGGTTAGAGCTTCACTGAAGTAGGACAGCGATGCCTTGTCTGTGGAGGGTCATGGCCTTTACCAAGGGAAGACCTACCAACAGTGCAGCCCCTGAAACAGAATGGGTGGGTTTAACCAGTTCTGGTGACAGGTTTTATGGTGCGTGGTTTTTTTTTTTTTTTTTTTTTTTTTTTTTTTTTTTGGTTCTTTTTTTCGGAGCTGGGGACCGAACCCAGGGCCTTGCGCTTCCTAGGTAAGCGCTCTACCACTGAGCTAAATCCCCAGCCCCATGGTGCCTGATTCTTATCACTGATAAACAGCAATATTCCCTGCCCTTGAGCCCTTGTTTATCCTGAAAAGGCAGGTGAGAAAGTAGCAATGGGTCATCAGCTAAATGTCCAGAGTGTGCTAGAGGCATGGTAGCCAGCGGAAGCACCCACTACACTTGTACGGGTGTCAAAAGCCACATCCAACATTGATGTGGCTAGAATGGGAGTGGAGATGCACAAATACAGAGGTTAGGCCAAGCGTGGTGGCACACTCCTTTGCTCCCAGTGTCCAGGGGTCAGAATTTGGAGAATTTCTGTGAGTTCCAGGCCAGGCTAGTGTACACAGGGAGTGCCAGGTCTAGCATGGTGGACCACAGTGAGATCCTGTCTTGAAACACACACACACACACAGAGAGAGAGAGAGAGAGAGAGAGAGAGAGAGAGAGAGAGAGAGAGAGAGAGAGAGAGAGAGAGAGAGAGAGAGAGAGAGAGAGAGATTTGTTTGAACCTTTTGATCAACAAAACAGGAACTCCACCAATACCATTAATACCATTGTCCTTTGAGAGTAAATATATCATTATTGTAATATGTCGTATATTTTATTCAAAGAATTATACTGGTATAAGGTCAGTTTAATTTAGAATAAATTAAGACAAGTCCTGATCTTGGATATGCAGAAATGTCACTACTAAGGAACTAAATGTAACTCACATTGTCACCATTAAAAGGTGTGGTATTGTTCCAGCATGGCAATGTTTATTTTATTATTTATTTTTGCAGTAAATTTAACTAGAAGGTTTAAGACTTGGGACTAGATCTCTAACTTTCATTTTCCTTTTTGGCGAGTCAGTCAACTTTTCTACATCTCAGATGCCTCATGCAATGACAATAGAGACAGCAAAGTGTTCTGTCACATCCTGCCGAGAACCACCACCCAAGGGTCCTCGGTTCTGTGCTGTGTGGATGTCTCCTGAGTTTGGTCGTGGTTCCAGGGTGATGTTGAGGGTCTTGGTGCTCTGCAGAATGCCATGTGAAGGAAAGACTAAGGGGGCATGGAGTGGGGGCATTGGTTCTGATAGGAGGTAGGATCCCCATGTTTTCTCTATGTCCACTGGAGGCCAAACAGTTCCAAACTTTCTATGATCATTGCTGGGGCCATGTCCCACCCCTTTATGACACTTATCAGCTGGGCTGTTTGCCCACCAAGGGCAAACAAACATAGTGCTCTGGACCAATTGTCTGAGAGAAATACCAGGGCCACCCACTTAATACTCCAGGGCATTGCCGGTGCAGAGGGCAGAGCTTCTCTTGTAGTTGGGTGAGAGGGTCATGTTACTGATTCCAGCTATCAACGCATGAGCAGCAGAGGCTTATGTCTTCCCCAGCACTCATCACTGCCTGCAGAAGAGCCTCCAGACAGCCCTTGCTCTGTGCCTAGGAAAGTTCAGTTGGCTTGGACCCAGGAGCAAGAGTGATGCTAGGTGGAACAGAGCTCCCACCACCATGCCATGTGTATTTTGTGGAGGTCTTGCCATTTGGGGAGTGCTGATCAGAGTACAGCGGCCAGAAGCACAGTTAAGCTGATCTCAATTAATGCAGGCCGAGTTCTGACGAATAAACACCTCAATGAACTGATCTAGCTCTCTCCTTGGCTGAGTAGGAGCTAGTCAGCAATTATTTTCTCCAGAGTACCCATCTTAGAAGTGTGCGCGAGTGTGTGTGGTGTGTGTGTGTGTGTGTGTGTGTGTGTGTGTGTGTGTGTGTATGTGTACATGTATGTATGTACACCTTCACATGTGTGTTTTCTTGAGGATTGAACTCAGGCCTTCTCATATGTAAAACCAGTCCTCTACTCCTGATTCTTTTACATAACACATACTTAATACCTTTTGGATTAATATGAATATTTAAAAGGTTCTAGACACAGTACAATGTATGAGAAAGAAGCAGATATATGGAATGTTATCTCCATGTGGGATCCTAGCCAGTGGGCTGTCACTCCAAGGAACTATGGGAAGAAGATACCGGGCCATCACTTCCCTGCATCCATTTTTTAATCTTTATGGGGTGATCATTGATCCACCCATCTCCTTGAAAGCTCGAGTGAACGTTGGTCTCTGAGTCACTGCAACAGAGTTCAGGTCAGGGCCAAAATAAGAAGCCAGGGTAGAAGCCAGGTAAAAGCCAGTTTACAGACACGTGAGCCTGAGACAAGGTTGGGAGTGTGCTGGAATGGGTGGGAGCCGGGTGGGGCTGGCTTGGCAAGGCTGCAGATGGTCTTTGTCTTGTGCTGCTGGGTATTCTATTCCCAGACCCAGGTAGCTGAATTCTTTTCAGCAGAGCCTGTGAAAGAAGGATGATAGACCCTGACCAGGGCGACCTTTCCAAGGCCCATTAAGTGTCTATAAATGGCAACAACTGGCACAACAATGGGTGGGGACGGGCGTTATTAACACACCCCTCTAAGGTTCTGGCCCCTCCTTCCTCGAGGCCATCAGCAGACCTGAACAACATCCACAGAAGTTTCGTTCTTGAATAGAGGGCACATTATCTTCAGCAGTGCATCCCTTTGGCACTCTGTTCTGAGGTGAGTCTGCTGGGGAGAAGTTACAGAAAAGAAAAACATCCATTCACTACCCTCCCCAGTCCTCCCACTGCAGTTGGGGATTTAACCCAGGGCGCCCTGAAGCACTAGGTTATACCCAAGTTATACCCCTGACAGCAAGCTGTTTTGAAAAGAATTAATTCTAGAAACTTCTCAAAACCACTGAATGTTCAGTGTCTCTCTCGGAAGCAGTTCAAACATCTGCATGGCCAAGGTGTCTTTTACTGTTAGGTTCCCACCCACCTTCTCTCCTGCTCCTACCTGCTTAAGCTGGGCTGAAGAGCTCTTCCTATGCACTTCAGGGTCTGTTCTCTTGGCCTCCTATGTCTTTCCCTTTCTGCTGCTGAAGTTCTGACTCAAAAGGCCTTGTAGTGATGCCTCCCTCAGTTCCCCCAGGAAAGGGATGCTGCTCCTATTCCGGGAACTGTTGCAACATGGGTTGTACCGCCCTGGGCAGCGTTGCTGCACTGGACCATTAGCACTTTCTGCATGCGCCCCAGCTTGATCGTCTTTGTTACAGTCTTACATCATTTTCTTCCCTCTCCTCTGCCCTTTCTCGAAGGTTACGAAATAACTAGACTATTGTTACAATCCAAAGGGCATTTAACTCAATGTATACACAGTTGCCTTCCTGCCCTTTACATTGTATACAAGGGCTAAGAGGAGGACTGACCAGGCAGTGATTATGATCAGAAGTTTATATTCTAAGCCTTAGCTGGCAAGGGCCTGGAGTCTAAAGCAGGTTATTTTAGACCCACCTCTCCTCTAGGTAAATTTAAGAGTGCTCCCTTATACTGAGCATAGACACTCATGCCTTTGAATCCCAGCCCTTGGGAGGAAGAGGAAAGAAAATCTTTGTGAGTTCAAGGCCAGGGTGGTCTACATAGTGAGTTCCAGGACAGCCAGAACTGCATAGTTAGATCCTGTCTTGAAATCAGTGTGTGCGCACAAGCGAGCATGTGTGTGTGTGTGTGTGTGTGTGTGTGTGTGTGTGTGTGTGTGTGTCAGGGATTTTGGCAGGCTGGTGTCTCACATATCCATGGTGTCCCTGGGGAATTCTCATGTGACTAAGTTAGGAAGGTGAGAGATTTACTTAGGAACAGGATGTAATGAGTGCAGTGTTTGCATGGAGAACACCCAACTTCTCCCTTTTAATATAAACATTCATCCAATACAATACTGGCGTTTTGTTTGGGCAAGTGTTTTGTATTCCCAATGCAAAAGACCTGTAATTGAAAGTAGACTAATACTGCTCACCCTGGAGCACGGCAGTCTGATTGTGAACCTAAAGAGTCTCTTAAGAGGCAGGTGTTCCCCCTCACTCTCCCCCCTTCCTGTTTTCTTTCACCTTAACCAAGATGCCCAGAGACAATATTGGGAGCTTGCGGCTTCTCTGTTTTAAACAGACTCATATATTTTAAGTCTTTAATGTTTGCTGGTGGAAGCAGGGTGTGGGAGGAGAGGGAGGGGGATAAACTAACTCAAAAGTTCAAATTGAGTGTTTAATTCTAAATTTAGTTCTTGTTTAGTATGCCAAAAAGAAGGGATCTATGTCTATGATTTTCGATTCCAACTCTGTTTGCATGTCAGATAAGGCCCATCAGACAAAATTAGAGAGATATTGGGAAACACAAACTAGTTAAGTTAGGATCTGTAACTCAAGAAGTCCCTGAACTTCTGGATTGCCCAGCAGAGCCTGGACAGGGAAGGGCATTGAAGCAGTCCATTTCTGTGTAAAGCTGTTTTTAAATTCTCTCACTAGTCCTATATGTCTGACAGATTCTTGAGCTTGATTTTATTCTTCTTTTTTTTCTCTTTTATTGGATATTTTTTTATTTACATTTCAAATGTTATCCCCTTTCCCAGTTTCCCCTCCAGGAACACCCTAACCCATCTCCCCTCCCCCTGCTTCTATAAGAGTGCTCCCCCACTCATCCACCCACTCCCTCCACCCACCCACCCTGACATTCTCCTACACCCAGGCATTGAGGTTTGAGAGGGCCAAGGGCTTCTCATCCCATTGATGCCTGACAAGGCCAAACTCTGCTACACATGCGGCTGGAGCCAATGGGTCCATCCCTGTGTACTCTTGGATGGTGGTTTAGTCCCTGGGAGCTGAGTAAAGGAAACTGTACTTTGTGAACTATTTAAAATGATCTAAAATTGGCATGTTCTGCTTGTCCTGGAAATTTATATTAACTTTTATTTTAAAAACATGACTTACATACCATTTTTTAAATGAACTTTTTGACATTCTTTAAACTTAGACTGTATTCCTACCACCACCACCACCATCATCATCATTATTATTATTATTATTATTATTATTATTATTATTATTATTATTATTATTATAGCACTGGGCCTGCTTCCTGAACACATAGTCTGGAGAGAAAGTCTCATTTGTGGTTACCTTTTCCTGCATGTCCTTAAAGGAAGTTTAAAATTATTTTTTAAGCGCCAATGATCTTAAGACCGTAATCGTTCCCAAAGGTGCATTTTCGTCAGCATCCATATACCAAGTTATCCCACGTAACAGAACTGGCTCTGAGGCATTAGTAGGCTCCGGGGAGGGGGCGTGACTGCACGCTTAAGCTTTGGGCGGAGATCTGCCTAAACTCAAACCTCTGAACTCTTTTTCTTGGACGGGGGCGGGGTGGGGATTGGGGGACCCGGCTGTATACTGCATTTGATAAGTCGTTCCTGGAGACTGCCTCCTCATCTTTAAACTACAAGGAATGATAATCCTTTTCCACAGAGAGAAAAGTGAACGGGATGCGATTTGTACATTTTTGTCTACACTTATCAGAGTCGCCAGATAAACACTCAGCTTTTCACCATCCCTACGAACAGTCGGACTTCTCTTGGCACTCGGGTGAGGGCGGAGGTTTTCTTTTTCCACTCACACAGTGGGGAGCAGCGGGACCAGCCCCTTCCCGGGCGCAGGCTGGAAGTTCCCGCTGTGCGGCGCCCCGGGCCTGGCACGCTCAACCCGGCCTTCCCAGGTTCCCAGTCCGCTGGACGCAGAGCCATGCCCTGTCGCCCGTCTTCTCGGTCCGGGCCGAGAAAATGCTTCCCTAGCAGCCCAGGGTTGTCTCACGTGACAAGCCGCCGTCGCGGCCGCTTCCAGAGAGTTTAAAGGTTACCGAGGAAATTAGCATAGATAGAGCCACTGGCCCCCAGGAGGGCGCACCCGACTTTCCCGCAGCCCGAAAGCCCGTTGTCAGCGCGCGGACCGAGCCTTGACCCCTTAAGGGACACACACGAGGTCCCGCATACGTAGGAGGAGTCACTTTGAGAAATAAACAGACATTCGAACCAGGGCGGACCGGGGTTCTACCAGTCTTCACTGGTCAACAAGTTCTCGCAACCCGAGCAGATCCGGAACAAATCCCCAGAGGGGAGAGTCTCCCCAAGGGGAAAATAAGAGGAAAATTAGGCTTCAAAACTCACACCCAGAAGGGCTCAGCAGTCCGGGTGTCCCCTCCCCCATCGCGGCACGGTAGAGAATCCCAGGGCAGTGACAAACAGGCCAGCTCTCCGCGGGCGGCTGGTGACCGCCACAGTCCAGGCGGAGTGGGGGAAGGCGCTTAGTCTTCTTGGACATTGCAGCCCCCTCCATTCCTCCAGCCCCAGCAATAAATGACAGTGTTGACCGCAGGGTGCTAGAGAGAAGGGCGGCTCGCCACTCTCCGGGTTCAGACCCGGCTCTCCCGGTGCAGATCCGAGGAGCACAGACTCGGCCTGCGACAGTCGCCCCCGCACCCCCGCGCCGCCACACTCCTGAGTCCCGCGCGGAGTCTTCCCTTAGCTCCCCCGCGCGCCGCCACCAACGGACCGGGCCGGCCCGCTCGCTGCTGTTTTCTGCTCGGCTCACTTTTCCCGTATTGCTCCCCCAACCGGCAAAACTTTCTATTTCCCCAAACAGTGGCGCGCGCGCGCGCGCGTGCACACACACACACACACACACACACACACACACACACACAAACACACACACACACACACTGACGTCTTTTGCGCATTTCCTGCATTAGAGGGAGGGAGAATCGCTCGCACGGCGATCGAGGGAAGCAGATCGCGGGCTGAGCGCTCTGGCGGGCGGCGAGCCGGCGGCAGCCGAGAGCGCGGACGCGGGGAGCGCGGCGGGCGGGCGGGCGCCGGCGGGCGGGAGGAGGGGCCGCGCCGAGTCGCAGTCCCTGCCCCGCCGCCGCGCTGCGCACCGCCGGGTGCCGGCCTGCGCCCCGAACCCGAGTGGCGGCCACCTCTACCTCCCAAGCCCGCGCGGATGTGAGATCCTGGGCACCGGGCGCCTCGCGATCGCCGGCTGCGGCGCGGCTCTGCTTGGCCCGGGAGGTGGCGGCCGGGCTGGCTGTGCGGCTTGTGGATTTTTAAAAAATTTGGCTCCGGGGAGGACCATTTCCTCTCGACATGCATCCCTCCGGATAGACTGCACATCTCTCAGTCCACCCTCCGCCCCGCGCCGTCCGAGGCAGGCGCTGGGTGGGCGAAGAGGATCCGGGTTGAAATCTGTGCCCCCGGTTCTCGTCCCCGCCCCGTCCCGCCGCCCCCTCCCCCTCCGGGAGTCGAAATTGCCCGGGGATTATGTTTCGGAAAGGTAGGTGAGCGCCGGGCGCGGCGCCTGCTTCTCCGCACACGGACCCGAAGAACCAGCGAGGCGGCGAGGCAGCCCCCGCGGCTTGCAGCGGAGGCGACAGCTCGTCTCCTCCCGTGAAGGTGTCGCCGGTGGTGGGGGGGGAGAGACTTGCTCCAAAAACGGACGTCTCCAGCTCTCCCCCCTCCCTGTTTTCCGTTAGGAATCCGGCGAGGAAATACATGCACTCGCTGAGAATCGCCGGCGCCAGGACGCAGCGCCACAAGGTGTAGCGAGTGAGTGGGGTGGGGCAAGAGGGGACCCAGGAGTCCCCCCAGGCTCCCAGCGCGCCTGCTCCTGCTCTTCAATCCTGCCCTCGGGGCGGACGGAGTGACCCCCGCCCCGACCATGGTAGTGTTCAATGGCCTTCTTAAGATCAAAATCTGCGAGGCCGTGAGCTTGAAGCCCACAGCCTGGTCGCTGCGCCATGCGGTGGGACCCCGGCCCCAGACGTTCCTTCTGGACCCCTACATTGCCCTTAACGTGGACGACTCGCGCATCGGCCAAACAGCCACCAAGCAGAAGACCAACAGTCCGGCCTGGCACGATGAGTTCGTCACTGATGTGTGCAATGGGCGCAAGATCGAGCTGGCTGTCTTTCACGATGCTCCTATCGGCTACGACGACTTCGTGGCCAACTGCACCATCCAGTTCGAGGAGCTGCTGCAGAATGGGAGCCGTCACTTCGAGGACTGGGTGAGTCCAGCCCCTCCATGTCCAGGAGTCCGGGGTCCCAGGGAAAGACTCGCTGCCTAAGCCTTGGTACTGGGGCCCTGGGCTGTTTGTCTGTGTGTGCACATACGTCTCAGTTTTCTTGAAGAGGCACGTTTTATTTCGTAGCTGGAGAGACATACACATTAGGATAAGAACGATGCGATTTGACAGATGGGCACTATCCCATGTCCCCTCTGTGCCCTCCCAACAGTGAGCAGTACAGGGGGCTTGGAAATTGGGAGAGAACCCGGAATGCAGGTGCATAGGTTAGTGGAGGGAATCTGCAAGAGCATGGTGGGCTGGCTGAGTGACTTGTGTGGGTGGGTCTCTGTCCTTGGAGAGACACGTGGAACTCAGACTGGAGGGGTTTTGTGCCTCCTGGCTTTATCCTGGGTTGCCCAGTGAGTAGTTTTATAAAACCTTCTGGTAGGAAGCCTCCTCGTTCCTAAATCACTGTTTAGCTCATTGGCTGACATACCAGAAGGTGCTTATCCCCCAGGTGTCCCCTCTATAGAGTCCCAGAAACAGAACTCCAGCTCGCTTTGCCCGTCCATTTAGAATGCTGTATTTTCAAAAGGGTTCTCCCTGTGGTGATAGGAAACCAGGACTTTGAATCTTAAGATTGTATGCTTCCGAGCTTCGACTGTGATGCGTTGTAGGATCAAACACTGTTTCTGAAATCAAGCTGTTAACTGATTCCACTGTCACGTATGAGGGATTTTGAAGTAGGCCTTGCCAGCATACCTTAAACTGATACATTCAACCCCGGCACTTGAGTAGTCAGAGAAGCCACCCCCACCCGCTCTCTTCTTGTAGGAACAGCTTTAAATTAGGAAGTGAATATCTCTGTCTTTAGGTTTGTTACATGCTTCTATCTGGAGCAAGTGTTGCTAAGGATAGATATATTTTCAAGATTCTTTGGTCTGCACTGAGAGCTGTCTGTGCTGCCTCATGAAGAGTTGTGGGAGAATCTGCTGAAAGCGCAGATAACTTCATGAATATCTCAGGGGTCAGAGGGTGCGCATGCCTTCATATGTCACTTTACCTCATAGGTTTAAACCTATTTTCAAGGACATGGAGCTTTTAGGGGGAAAGTGGAGGGGAGACCTGCTCTTTTTATGCTCCTGGCTGTGGCGGAGCCTTCTGGAAACCATGGTTACTAAAGAGGCTTTTAGGGCAGCCCTTGTAAGCCACAGCTCAGCTGCAGGAGATCCGTGGCTTCCACTTTAGACAGCAGGCAAACTTTAGGATCCTGACCTCAGCCTCCCTTCCCCCACTATCCTTTTACTGATGCTCACCATGACATCCAAAGGGGCACGGAGGGTTAACCAACTTCACAGACAGACTTCGGTGCTAAACATCTGTGTTTTTGTATAAAAAGGGGAAGAAAACTTTGACTGGAGTATCAGGAAGGTGGGGCCTGTTGCAGGAGGGTCTCAGGATAAGCAGTGGGGCGGAGAGCAGAGATGAACAGCAGCTCCCTGTTTTCCATATCCACGCACCAGTTGGAAGGATCGATCTGAGTTTCTCTGGCGACACTGAACTGGGGGCTCCTCCAAACTCACAGCAGAACAGGATCTCTCTCTCTCTCTCTCTCTCTCTCTCTCTCTCTCTCTCTCTCTCTCCTCAGTTCTTCTAAGGAAGTGTGCAGCCAGAGCTCATTGCTTGATAGCCATTCTCCAAGGTTCTTACATTTATGCTGGCCTTGGCTCTAGACCAGATCTTCTAGTGCACAGGCAACATTTCCAGACAAGGACATTGAGTTCCAGGGAAGCTAAGTGGGTACCCAAGGTCGCATGGTAAGCACAGGTGGGTTGGAGGTTGAGCCCTCACCTCCTCTGGCTCACTGTTTGCCCAGGAGGGAACAGTCTGTCTGGGCTCCCAGGCTATTTATTAGCCCTGCAGATTCATATGCTGTGGCCCTGACATTTTTATTATGCGCGATAACGTAAAGTGCTTTCAAAATCATTATCTCTTCTGCCTTATAGCAAGTGTGAATTGGATATGACAGGCATTGGACAGATTAAAAACAAGACTGGGAGAAGCCCAAAGAATGACTCAAGTGGTGGCGCTGGTTCTGACTGAGGGATGCTGTGGCTGCTCTCGGAAATAAATATGGGGACCCCAGCAACACGGCTGGCCAGGCTGGAAATGGAGACAAGTCACAGAAGGGCCACCTTCCCCATGTCTGTCACCCAAGGACATGCACAGTGTCAGAGCTTTAGGTAGAACTTCCTGGGTTCAAACCCTTGTGCTCTCTTCTTGGAAGGAATGAAGAGACACAGTGTTTTATAGGTATAGCTCTGAGGAGATGTGGAGAGCGCAAAGAAGCTACTCCTGTCTACACTTTAGAGCACCTCAGCTGGTTCTGAACTCATCCATCAGCTTATGTGGTCAAATTCTACCAAGCCTAGCATTTAATTAACCCAGGGATAAAAAAGAGGCCACAGGTTACTCTTGAGGGGCTCGTATTACTCTAGGGAAAGGACGGTAGCACATGTATTCATATATACATAAGTATATACATATACACACATGTATAAATACACACACATATACATATATTATATATACATATATGTATATATATACACATTTATACATGTACATACAGACACATGCAAACACACACACATTTAGTTCCAAATGAGTGGTACTATAAGTAGATTGGAAGTTCAAAACCAAGGTGTTCTAGGAGAGCTGGGAGAACCCAGGGAGGCTCCTGGGAAAGACACGCACATGGCTGTAAACATGTAGGTGATGTTCAGAGAGACCTGCCAGAGGCCACAGCAGGCATGAGAGGCTTGGACAGCCCTGGAAGAGAGGCACAGAGAGTGCCTGTGTCCAGCACTGCAGGATGGGTAAGCATGGCTGAGCTGAGGGTAAGGCTGAACAAAGTCGCCCCAACTCAGGGTCGTTCATTTGAGTACTACCTGGACTATAATTTAAAAGTAAAAACAAAACAAACAAAAATCTCTTTCTTTTACTTTCTACTAGCCTTTTCTTAAGCCTCGCTTTTCGTTATAAGGACCAGAGGTTTGGATTTGGTGGTTTTAGTTTTTCTTTGTTCACATTCAACTAAACATGGATGTAAAGTATAAAGAAAGGGAACTCATCCCGGCAGTTTAACATCGTTAGGGATGTGGAGCTGCAGCCTGGAACTCCAGGGCAGAAGAAAATTTAGAAGAGTGATTTTAGAATGTGCAAGGCCCAGGCTGAGGGAACTATCTTCCTGACAGTGGAGAGAAAGACATTTCGGGTTTTGACGGCAAAGGGAACTGTAGACAGAGCTCGAAGCGAACAGTGGGAAGGGTTTGAGCCAGGTCTTTGAGAAACTGGATGAAAAGCTACTGACTTGGGTGTGCCCAGGCGACACTAGGGGAAGGTGCTAGGACTGCAGGACAGTGGCCTCTTGGCCCTGCCCCCTCAGAGCTGTGATTCTGTGGTTTGGGATGATCGAGGGGAGTCTGCATTTTCAATCATCTGTCCTTGGAATTTTGACCCCATTAACCTTGCTTTGAGAAATACAGCTAGAGTAGGAATTGTGAATTGTAGGAATCCAGAGGAGAGGCTCTGGATTCTGTAGAGGTAGAGGTTGATGTTAGTGTTTCTCTTTATTGATGCCCGCCTTACCATTTCTTCATGTATTTATTTTTATTTACTTAGCATGCACACTCACGTGCACTCTGTGTGTGTGTGTGCACACGCACGTGCGCATGTCCATATGCATGCATGTGTTTATGGATATATGTGCAGAGATCCAAGGACAACTAGCAGGACCCTTCCACTCTGGGTTCCAGGGGTCAAACTTAGAGTCCATTTGGCAGCAGGTACCTTTACCAACTGAGCCATCTCCTTGGTCCTCTGCTTCAGTTTATGAGAAAGCCTCCTCGCTAAACTGAAAGCTTGGTTACGCTGGTTTGGCCAGTCAGCAAAACTATCTTGGAAGACAACAACTATAGTATGTTGGAAGATACCTTCGGTTTGTGCCACTTACTTGACTTATCTCATCACAGATGTATGCATGTATGTATACATATATGTATGTATACATGTATGTACGTATACATGTATAAATGTATGTGTACATGTATTTTATATATGTGTGTGTATGTGTATATATATATATATATATATATATATATATATATGTATGCATTTGATTTGTTTATTTTGGTTCTCCACGACACAGTTTCTCTGTGTAGCCCTGGCTCTTCTGGAACTCATTCTGTAGACAAGGCTGGGCTTGAACTCAGAGATCTGCCTGCCTCTGCCTCCAGAGTGTTGAGGTTAAAGGTATGCACCATGGCAGCCCTCACAGATGCCATATTTGTAATGCCGTGCCTATGTCTGAACGTCACCATCCTTTGAGAAGCCATTCTCCAGAGCTCCTGTCCTGATTTGCTTTCGGGCTGTGATAAGCCCGCTCTGACCAAAGCCAACTTGGAGAGGGAAGTTAGAGTCCATCAGCAAGGGAAGCCCTGATAGGAACTCCAGGCAGGAACTGAGACAGAGACCATGGAGGAACGCTGCATACTGCCTTGCTTCTCCTGGCTCAGGCTCAGCTGACTTTTAAACTCAGGACCACCTGCCCAGGGGTGGCACCACTCCGTGAGCTGGGCACTCCTGTTTCAGTTACACCACAGATATGCCACAGGCCAATCTGATGGCGAGGAGGCTCCATCTTCCCAAGTCTGTCAAATTGACAACTACTGAAGTTCACTGTGACAGCTGCTAAGGGTACATGCTGGGGCCAGACAGCTTGGGTTTGAAGGCCACCCTTCCCCGCCTAATTCTTCCTTGATCTTTGGCGGACCATTTAACCTTTCTGAAATTTCATTTCTTCCTCTGTAAAAGGATGATGGTAAAATCATCTGTTTGAAATTGAGTTTATACACACAGTACACTTGGACTAATGTCTGGCCCTTAATGTCAGCTCAAAGGATGTTTAACAGTTGCCCTGTTGAATCCCCCAGCACTGGAAAGTGTAAGCCACTGTTCTGGCTCTGTCTTGGTCAACACAAACCACTTAGCGACATTCTTACAGCACCAATGCCGGGGTGTAACCCCTAGCAGGATGTCCTGGATGGATCCTGGGGATGTGGCCCTGTTAAACAGGCCTCCTCCTGAACCTCCTCCCTCCTGATGGGGTCCTTGTACATAGCACAAGGACATATCTCTGTCTTCTTAGGGCATTTCTGAATAATTTCAGCATGTTTTTTTGACAGAATGAAGTGGAAAGGCTCTATAAAGAGGACATGGCTAGGCTGGGAATTGTTTGTCGAAGATTCCTTCCCTGTTCCTATAATACTTACCATCTAATTCAGTATTGCTCCCCTTAGCAGATAATCTATTAGATAGTTGTCTGGTTATCTTATCAATTCTTCCTTGCTCTAGAGTTAGCACATCCAGACTCCTGCCTCATGGCACACACATACGCACACACACACGCACATGCACACGCGCACACACACACGCACACACGCATACACGCACATACACACACACGCACACGTACATGCACACTCGTGCACACACACGCACACACGCATACACGCACATACACACATACACGCACATACACACACACGCACACGCACATACATACATGCACATGCACACACATACACACACATGAAAACTCACACATGTGCAACACCCAGCCAGTGTAGTGAAGAGTTGAGACTCGGTTCCCTTGTTCCCTAGCTCCACCAGTCCTTGGAATCCCAGAGTTCTCAGTGTATTTCCCAGACACTCACGGGTTATGACTTTGGGCATGTGACTTAAGCCCCAGATACCTGTTTCTTGGTATGTGAAATGGGGAAACGATCATTCTTACCTCTCAGGGTTGTGTGACTAAGTAAGGAAGCTGTATGAAGCCCTTGGCAAAGGATTTGGCCACACTGCATTTCAGCAGTTTTGTTCGTATCTGAAGAGCCATGTGTACATGCTCATGGATTTAGCATCTTAAGAGCAGATGGCCCAGCGAGAGATATTTTTCTCCTTGTTTTGTGGATTTTTTTTTTTTTGTGAAAAGACTTCGGTAGCCTAAAAATAAATTTAATTTTCTGGTACTTAACAAATTTCTTTTATTAATTCTTTGAGAATTATAGATGCACAATATCTTTTGATTATATTCATCTTCATAACATTTTCCAGATGTATTCCTCTTTCTTTACCCACCCAACTTCTCGTCCTCATTTTTCAAAACTCATCAACTCTAATCTGTCCTGCCCCGATACTCTGAAATGTGTGAGCATTCACTGGAGCACGGTCAACAGGTACAGTGGACACAACCTTAAAACACCCGCTTATCTGCCTCGCCCCGCCCCCAGCATCTGTCAATCACCAACAGCCCCTGGGCCTCTGAAAGCAATTCAATTCTTTGTCCTCAGATTACTTTGGAAGCCCTAGCAATTATGACCATTGGATACAAGATTTCAATACTTATGGAAGTCAATTAGTGAATGGAAATAGGAGAGTTTAGGAGCTGGTGTTTGGTTTGACTGTGTCAGCTTTATTCAGATTTAAACGCATTTTCAATGCTCATCAGTTTAAATTCCTGACTCCAGGCCGTGCCAAACTTGCAACTCCAGAATGTATGTCTGCCTTTCTTGTCTTCAGTGACGTTTGGTTGTATGTGGTACATCTAAAAACCAATACATATGGTGTTGAATGTCTAACCCCACCCCCTACCCCAGTCTAAGCTAGTTTTCCTCAGCTCAAGTCATGTCAGCTCTACCTTTCGAGATCGAGACAGCAGCCAGATGGAGCAGTCTTTGATGCCTCCCCCATGTGCAGCTGCCATGCCTGCCGTCCGAAGAGGTCCCAAGTGTTAGCATTTCCACGGCCCTCTGGGGCCCGAGTCACTTAGACAGTGTCTGGATTACCTCAACAGCCCGGCACTCATTGGTTTCCCCCTTCCCTGAACTTTGTCAAAAAAAAATCCCTCAGGGGACCAAAAAAAAAAAAAAAAAAAAAAAAACCTAATTCCTTTCCGTAAGACAGCGCAGCCAGGCCGTCCGGACCTTCCTGCCCTGTGGCCTGCTGCTCTGCACCTTGTTTATGAGTCTCCAGTCATAAGGGCCCACAGGTCACCTTAGACAGACTCACCCACCACAGTGTACCTGGCTTGGTCTTCATTCGTTTGTCTCTCGTCTTTAGAGACGAGAAAGAGCCTAGAGACTCAAACATTTGTTCACGTTACAATCCCAGGAAAGCCATCTCTGGCGGTCTGATCCAAAATGTCAGTCTCTTTCAAGATTTATGATTCCGTTTTATTATTTAATTATTGTTTTGAGACTGAGCTTTACTATGTAGCTCGGGCTGATCACAAGCCCTCAGTCCCTTGGCTTCAGCCTTCCAGTTCCTGGGATCCAGACTCCTGACTTTCCAGGACGTTTTACTCCTTTAGCTTTAAAACTTGTTCATTTTTAAAGCAGCGCACAAGATAATGTGTTTTATCATGACAGTTTCCACACGCATGCGTCCTGCTGCACTGCTCGTGTTTTCCTTCCCGTCTGCATTTTATACACTCTTTACATGGTTTCCTTTTCCTTAACACTCACCTGTATCTCCTACTCTCTGTCTTTTCTTATTCATCCCGTCTAACATTAAGACAGAGATTCTATAACTATAGAAGTTTTTATTTATTTCTGTCTCCTCAGCAACCTAACGAGAGCCTAGCGTATTGTTGGGTGAATGAGCGAATGCCAACAGAGGGATGCATCGTGTCTCGGTACTTGCCATGACACAACACAGTGGGAGAGATTGGAGCTTTGGTCAGTCAGAAGGTGTGTGTGGAGCTGTTCCTGCTCCTAGGGAATATGGAAGCTTGATACATGTTTCAGAAGACTAGAATGGCAAGCATTTGAGTTTATTTATTTTTTTCGTATCCTGTTTTATTGTTTGAGAATTTCACACACACCTACCATGTGTCTCTCTCCTCTTCCATTCCCTCCCCTCCAAGTATTCTCCCACCGAACCCACTCCTTCCCTCTCCCAATTTCATGCATTCTGTTTACAAACTCTCTGAGTCCACCTAGGGCTGCCTGGGTGTGTGGATATAGAACCACCTATGAGAGGATAGGTAACCTCTTACTGGCTGCATCCCCCCAGGAAATCTGACTTCCTCTCTCTCCAGTAGCCATCAATCATCTCAGCTGGGGGTGGGGCTTCATAAGCCCCTCCCCACCCATGCCAGGCTCTTGTCTGGCTTGATCCTATTCATTTAGTCATAGCCACTGTGAGTTCACAGGTGCTGCCACCCTCGAATGTCTGGCGAGCACTGCTTTGCTGTAGGCCTCAGCTGAAAGAGGGTGTGATACAGCTGGCCGGCTGCGAGCTGAGCACTCCGCAGGCCCGAGTTATCCGTCCTGTTGTGGTTCTCTGCATTCACCGATCTCTTATCTCCTGCAAAAGGAAGGTTCTCCGACGAGGGTTCAGAGATGTACCCATTTATGGGTTTGTGCAAACAGTCCCTTTGTACAGTTGAGATCGGGGAGGAAGGAAAGACTATTTTATGGAAGTCTTTGAAGATTCTGACAGGAGAATGCTCTGTTATTTCCACAGGTCAATATGCTCTCTACCAAAGACTTTTTATGAAGTCTGAAGTTACAAAAAAGTGGGAGTTATACACCCTCTGGGTACCCGGGGCCCGTGCAAGGAGCTGTGGTAAAAAGAAACACAGAAAGGCCACTCATCCTTGTTTGCAGAGTTTAAAATCAAGTTTAAATTCTCACTAGGGTTTCTAGCTACACGCAAGACCAAACAAAACAGAACAAAATAAAACAAAACAAAAATTCCTTACAGTTGGCAGCAACAAGATCTGAGATTTGAGACACCAGCCCCGAACCCCGGAACTCGTTGCAGCACACCTCGGCAGCTTCCGTGGGCTTTCCACAGGCTACGAGAACTCAGAGCACAACTGCTCTGTTTTACATAAATAAAAGCTTCACTTGGCAAAACACGTTTCTCTCCGGAGTTCCTCTGGGTATAGATGGGCTTGTTAAGTAATTACGATCTATTATAACGTTAATCAGCAGGGCTGCACCTGGCTGAAATTTAGTTTTCTGACAGAAACCATGCGAAGTGGCCAAAAGCCTTCACTGCGCTGAGAGGACCAAGAGGACAGGAAGCAGGCTGTGTCATTGTAACTCACCCACATCCAAACAAAATAGAAACTCCAGAGGGAACAGGTTTAGACTCAGACCTGCCCAGAAGAGAAACTTGAGCCTGCCACCAAACCTCAGTGCCGCTGTGTCTTCCGGCCTCCAGTCTCTTCCCATCCTCACCTTGAAGTGTTCTGGAGGTCAGCTGTGGTGCCGCTTGCCTGTAACCAACCCCAGCCAGAATTTGGAAGTGGAGGAAGGAAGGAGGCGCCTTTATTTGGTAGCCTAGGAGTGTACTCTCTGAGCTCGGATCTGGGAAGTACTTAAGGCCAAAAATGTAACCAACTTAAGAAGGGGTTGGAAAAAATATTGTGGGTGAATCTAGAATTTATTATCTGGGGACGAGGGTATGCTTGCCTTTTACCAACTTCCACCTAGAATAGAGCTGTTGGGATGTTTTTCGGACAGTAGCGTCCCGTCTTGCCAGCCTTCTTCCTGGGCAGATGGAAGCCTCATGAATGGGAAGTGTCTTTTCTCACCCATCTGATGGCTCTCCGGAGTGTGAGCTGTTCGGGAAGTCTGGGAAGCCCACTCGCCAGTTAGTGGAGGGACCGAGAGGCTCCTGTTCCATTCTGCCTTGTAGGAGCGCCCATCTGCCCGTCTTGTAATCCACCTGGCTCAGGGTGGGTGCTCTGAGAAACTTACCCTCAGGGCAGAAAGGAAGCCGGCCTGCCACATAGAAGATGCTGAGCAGCGGCCGGAGTAGAGCGGTCATTCATTATTCTGGCCTTCCTTTCATCCATTCGGTGGATGTTTACTGAATGCCTTGTGTGCCCGGCACCATGTCCTGTAAGAAAATAGCATAATAGGAGATGCCATGTTTATCAAGGAGAATCTGAAATGCACTGGTTTGTAAGCTCGCACCTGAGACCGTGATCTTGGCACAGTCCTTCGGAGTGTGGCGACACCCAGACCGACCTCTGCAGAGCTGGGTGGGCTGCTATGATGTCTACAGTACCTCAGGTGCACTCCACACACGTAAGGCGGGAGCCAGCATGGCCGGATGCTCTTCAGGCTCCGGCTGACAACCGCCATGACTGGCCTCTAGAACCCTGCATTTTGAGTTTTGGCTATGCTCAATCCTTAATATTTTGCTCTTTTATTCCCCCAAAGTTGCTTGCTCTGGAAAATTGCCCAGTTTTGGTTTTCTGCCTCTCTTTCCCCATTGTTGGAAGACTATAAAGCGACTTTTCACAGCTTGCTTCTCTACCTAGAGTCCAAGGACCACATAAAAGAAGTTTAGTTTTAAAACGATCTCTTTTTGTGTATTACTGAGCCATAGAACTCTTAGGTATATTCTTAAACAACAACAACAACAACAAAATAACAACAACAACAGCAACAACAACAGACAAACAAAAACCAGGAAGCAAGAAGAAGTTGTAGATTGTAAGATGACTCTTTGCTGTTTATATCGATGGCTGCTTCAATCATTTTAGTTAGCTTAGAGACTCATCCGTCAGCCGTTAGGGGTGGACTATACCAGTAACCAGCATTTGCTGGACTGTCTTTTAAGGGGTGGGAGCCATGTGATGTTTTCAGTTTGCAGGGATTAAGGAGGCTGAGAAATGTTACCAAGTCAGATGCACCTTAGTGTACCAGAGATGGTGGAAACCTACCAGGGTTGGGGGATGAGATAGCTCAGTTAAGTGCTTGCCATGAGAGCATTAGAACCCATTTGCTCCACTAGGACCGATGTAGAATGCTGGCCTTGGCAGTGTGTGCCTGTAGTCCCAGGGTTGGGAAGGTGGAGATGGGAAGTCCCGAGACCTTGATATCCTGACACACTAGCCTAATGAGTGAGTTCCAGGTTTAGTGACAGACCCTGTCTGGAAATAGAAAGTGTAGAACCCTTGAGGAAGACACAGCATCAACCAGTGGCCTACACACACTCACACATCCACATTCACACACATACATACACACTCACACACACATACACTTTATACACTCTCTCACACACACACATACACACAGATGATGACCACACCCCCAAGCAAAGGGAGTTGTTCACCTCTGTGTAGCCAGACATTTCCCAGATGTATTTTTATCATAAATACTAGTAGTTTTGTAACATCAAGAACTAGTGCTATGTGGCTTTTGTGTGTGTGTGTGTGTGTGTGTGTGTGTGTGTATAGTGCTCTGTGGCTTTGTGTGTGTGTGTGTGTATCATATGTATACACACCTTGGCTTTATGATGTGTGCGTGTATGTGTGTGTATGTGTATCATATGTATACACACCTTGGCTTTATGATGTGTGCATGTGTGTGTGTGTGTGTGTGTGTAGTGCTCTGTGGCTTTGTGTGTGTATGTGTGTGTGTGTATCATATGTATACACACCTTGGCTTTATGATGTGTGCATGTGTGTGTGTGTGTGTGTGTGTGTGTGTGTGTGTGTGTGTGTGTGTGACAATTAGATAAAAGGAAAAATGAACCATCCTCAAGTGGACCACTTGGAAAATCAAAATTAGCACCCTTCTGTGAAAGAGGGATTCTGAGGAAGTGAGGGGACTCATGGGGAAGGAGATGATGTGGGAGCTGCTAATTGGCAGAGACTTGTGGGAAGCATTTAAGGGACTTAGACACAGGGCAGTGGGACACGTAGGTTTGGCAGTGGTTCTCTGAGGCAGCTGTGCTTCCCACGCCAGAGGTGCAGAGCTTGGTATCACAGGCTCATGTGCTCTGCCTAGTGTCGCTCAGTCAAAACGTATGCTAGAGCTCAGAGCCAGGGCAGGGTGAAGAGCACAGCTCGCTGGTAGAGAGCTTGCCTGGGTTAGAATGCAAGGGGCCCCAGGTTTCATCACGAGCACCACCAATGCAGGCCCAGCTGGCTGCAACGCCCATACACGATTCTTTAGATTCACAAATTTAACCAGTTCAGTTCAGGTTCATGAAGAACGAGTTATTGATAGAGAACCATTTTCTATCCCAATCAGCTTTTTGAGAAGTTTAAAAAATAAAACAACCCACCATGGGGATTGAGGTCAGTCTTCACACTAGATTGCTTAATGACTAAGAATTGGATGTACAGTGAGGGACTTGATTCGGCCTCTTCCCCCAGGAAAGTCTTTAGAACACAGGAAGTGTGCACTGCACACTTCATGAGTAGCTGCCTCGCCGGTTGGCTGAATGACTGCATGACTACTCATTCCATCCCGTTGCGACCTAAGTTGCGTCCATGAATGTGTGGTTTATGTTCTAATTGCTGATCGGGGTTGGTTTGTGTGTTTCCACTGCAATTGTAATTTAATCTCAACTGCACCCCCCTCTCAAAGCTCAAAATGCTGATATCTACTTGTCTCCTGGCACAGAAGAGGCAGAACACACCTACACATTTCTCTCCCAGTGCTACGCTCTGTCCTGAGCGTCACCTGCCTTAGCTGGTGTGCCTAGTGCGGTCACTGAGGTTGAAGCCCCCCACCCCTGGTGCAGTCTAGGTGTTTGTTGCATTTCTCAAGTTTGGAACATCTGCCTTCATTTCCCTTCCTTGGCTCTCTTACAGAAACCCAAGCTCTAGTACTGGACACACAGTGATTGTTCTGTTATTCTGGCTTAAATTTGGGCAGTGCCCAGAGATGCTTCATTTGGAAAGTAAGCATTGCTTTAGACCACAGTGTTGGAGTTCCTCAGGCGGAAACAGTTGCACGGAGGGAGGGTGGCGGTACACGTTTCTAAGCCTGCACTTGGGAAGCTGAGGTAGGAATTTTGCTGCAAGTTCCAAGCCAGTCTGGGCTGCAGCTCGAACTGTCTCAATAAAGAAACAAGCATATAAAATAAAATACTGTGGTGAAACCTACTACGTAGATGCTAAGCTAAATAGTTGAAAATACAAAACTAAGTAAAAAGAAATCAAGAACAAACAAGTAAATAACAACAGAAAAGCACTGGAGACCAGCCAGGGCATCGTGCTCGCCCAAGAACAGACATTCGACTTTAACTTAGCTGTTATGGTGGTCTTTAAAGCTTGGCCTGCATTTTGGATAATTACCTGTGAAGAAAGGAAATACATGTGGCAAATTGCTCTTCTGATGGCCATTGAGGATTCTTCTCAGACATTGGCTTTTCTTCTCCTTTTCATCCTTATGAAGTCCTTTCCTTCCTTGCAAGTATTCAGGGTTGACCAGGAAGAGGAGACTGGAGTATGGGTTCTAGAGTATGGGTTCTAGAGTAGGGGTTTAGGGTAGGGGGTCTGGAGTAGGGGCTCTGGAATCAGAAACCTGTTCTGTTTTTACAGGGTGGAGAAAGTTCACTTAGCATCTTGAAACTTTGGTTTGTTAATTTATAGGAAGTGTTAATAATTGTCCTATTAGCACTATTGCAGTGAGAATTAAAGTAGATAAAATTACATTAAAGAACTTGGACATTTAAGAAATGTCCATGTGCCTGCCCTACTGATGAGCAGCTGCAATTAACCTATCTTTTTGCCTCATAAATAAATGCAAGCACTCTGTCACTAAGCTACACCCCCAACACCAATATCCCAAAGAAGATAAAAACGGTTTGTGTAGTTAGCATTGTCAACCTTCTGGACATACCTGTGCGGGTTTCTAGATTAGACTAATTGGAATGGGAAGATTGACCTTAAATGTAGGCAGCACTGTTCCAGGACCTGGGGTCCTAGAGAGAGTAAAATAGGATAGAATGAACTGAGGACCAGCATTCTTTGCTCCATGCTTCCTCACTGCAAATGCAATGTGGCCTCTTGCCTAGGTTCTGGCCAGCGTGTGTCTCTGTCATGATGAGTGTTTCTTCAAACTGTGAGCCAAAACAAACCCTTCCTTCCTTGAGCTGTTTTTGTCAGGTATTTTCTGGCAGCCAGGACTCCTTCCTTTGTCTCCTTTGCTCCCCTGAAATATCCATTTTTTTTTCTTGTGGCTGTGCAGAGCCCTGATTCCAGATGAAATATAGGGTGCCTGGATAATTTGAATTTCAGATAAGCAGCAAATGCATTTTTAAGCCAAAGAGTTTATCCTAAATATTACATGTGACATACTTATGCCAAGAAAGTATCTGTTGTTTTCCTGTAAATAAAATATAGCTGGAGGGGCCTTCTAGCTTTACAGCGGTGTCCTGGATCTATCTGTGTTCCCCACATCCCTGATAATTATGCATGACCGTGAGCAGGAATGGCTTGTCATCCTTGTCCTCTTGGAAAAAGGAGAGATATTTATTTAGCCTTTTGTTAAAATAATTCTAGCAGCAATCAGAATTGAGATGGTTTTGATTGGCAGCTCCCTTCCACAGCCATAAAATGGCAGTGATCACCTCTGCCCTAAGATGTTTATTGGTTACTTTTTCTTGTGGTTATGACAAAGTATCTGACCAAAGCTTGGCTTTGCTACATTTGTCTTGGCTACATTTCCTATTGCTGTGTTAAAGTCTCCTGACAACAGTTACGTAAAGGAGGAAGGGTTTATTTGGCTCACAATTAAAGGTTTCCGTCCATCAGTGCAGGAGGCGAGGATGTCAAGCCAGCAGGGATTACTAGCTAGCTATGCAGTGTCTCCAGTCGAGAGCAGAGAGCTCTGAGTTGATACTTGGGTGCTGTGCTCAGTGCTCTTTCTGCTTGTCTTCAACTCCAGGGCCCCACATTCAGGGTCTTCCCACCTCAAGTGACATAAGATAACCACCCATAGACCTGCTAGCAGCCTAACCTGACCCAGACGATCCTAAGTTGAGACTGTCTTCCCAGGTGATTCTAGACCATGTCAAGTTGATAATGGAAACTAACCATCACAACAACTTGAGGAAGAAGGGTTTATGCTGGCTCATTCTTTGAAGGACAAATCCAACATGGCGGCCAGAGCATAAGACATCTGGTCACATTGTGTCTGAGGTCAGGAGGTAGAGAGAGATGAGTGTTGGTGCTCACCTCCCCTTTTGCTTTTGTTTAATCTGGGGTCCCATGGTGCTTCCACAGTCAGCGTGTCTTCAGAAACTCCCTCAGAGACACGTTCAGAGGTTTGTCCTGGATGATTCTACATCCTGTCAAGTTGATAACAGATATCAGCCATCCCAAGGTGGGAGGTTGAGTTCATCATTATCCTGTCATTTGCCATGGGACCCCGCACCGCACCTCCCCTCCCAGGGACTGTCAGGGTTCTGCTCCACAAAGCTATACAGTGCCTGCTCAAGCTTCCCCCTGATTGTTAGTTTAGAAAGAAGATCTTATTTGGGCTCCAAGGAATTTGTGTGAGGTCTGTAGGATCATGGTAGCAGAGACTTTCCTCCTCAGGGCAGGGGGTTGTCCTCCTCCCAGCCTGGATAACAGATCCCATTGTCTTCACCTGGTCAGCCCTCCAGGGTCTATGGGGATACACCCACCCCCTTTTGTCCTCTGCCCTGTGGCTCCCCTGACTTCCCAGGCAGGACCCTTCCTGATAAAGCCTGGTTCATCATGTTCTCCCATTGCTTCGCTCTGTATAACCCTAGTCCTGGAACACCCACCCCAACCCTCCTCTTTCTGGGCAGCTCCCAAGCTCTAGTTCTTTACAGTTATTCTGGTGTCTGTCTCCCGTCTGCCTCTGTTTGGACCCTGTGCGTCAGGCCGTTTATGGGGGGGGTGCTTCCTGTCTGTTGTTCAGCAGAAGCAGGCAGGAATTCTGACGGTAACAGTCCTGCTTTCGGTGCCACGGTTTGCCATACTGTCTCGTGCACAGATATTGGGTTGGTTAGATAGAAATTTAGCATAAGCGCTCTTTCGTGATTTCTGCTGGAGTATTTTCCTTCCTTCCTTCCATAAGACATTACAGTGTGATGTTAAAATTACATTTTCAAAGCTTGTGGAAATACACACCCTTTAAAATTTGAAAAGGCGGGGGAAAAGTCTTTTGACTTCGAGGTGATTTTCAACCATTTATTCATAATCTAGCATCACCTTGAAAGTTGCAACTATAGTAATAACAACATTGCTGTTTTTGGTGCTGAGGCCCAAGGACTCATGTATGCTAGGCAAATGCCTTACAAATGACCTATAGCCCAGTCTGCCATTACTTCATTACTTATTAAGGCTGTATTTGGTTGATAAAAAAAAAAAGCCAAGCAGAAGACTCAAAGTCACACTGTTTCCACTATTGTAATTATTAATGAGTATGTATTTTAAAACTTGAAAGTTGTGAGGGATGCAGCAGAGGGCCAGATATTGAAGCAGGTAATGCCATGGCTAGCAGAGTTCCAGGTTTGTGTTAGAAGGATGTGGACTCTAGTCTGCTCCCCTCCCTGGCTGCTGACCCAGCTGACTGACAGACCAATTGCATAACCTCTTTTATTTCTTCATCTGGAGCACAAAAGCCTGCAGTATCTATCTAAGTGTGTTGTTTGGAATAAATAGCGGAGTGTATACACAGTGCTTAGAAAATGCTTGCCGTACGATAAGCACACAAAAACGCTGGCTATTAGAACTCCATTGTGAAATGTAAATCGTGACGGCTGTGGTTTGAGGCTGATTATGTTGTTCAGGAGGCCGCTTGATTGAATTCTGTGTGTCTGACTGTCTCGTGGGTTTAGGGGTTGCCTTTCATCTAAGGGCTACTTCTTAGACAGATGGTAGTTCTCATCATAATGACTTGCATAGGAAGTGGCTGTGGTTTGCCAAGTGTGTATTTGCCGCCTGCTTTCAAGCATTTCTCAGCCAGTATATATTCACAGGGCACTGCGTTCACAGCTAGCGTCTTTATTTTTCAACAGCCTAACGCTGCCTCTGTGATCTTAGGGGAGAAGCTTAACCTCTCTGGGCTTAGAGGTCTTTGAACATGAAGGGGGACAGTCACACTGGGTCTAGACTGCATTGTAGACCCTTAAAAAAAAAAAAGAAAATGTCTCACACACATCTAAATTCTAATGAGGATCACTTTGGGAATTGGGGAAGGAATGGTATCTTCATCCATGGCGTGTAAGTGAGGGGACAGAGGCGGGATGCTGTCTCCTGGTAGGCACCAGACTCAGACTCATTTCCCAGCTTCGTCAGCATTTAGGTTTCTTAGCCAAACTGTCTGCATCACTCTGAACGTTCCTGAGGTGAAGGTTTAAATTTGAGTCTAGGATACAGACGCACCAGAAGCTCCACCCTGCCTTCAGGGGAGCTTGAGCTCCAGCCTCCCTTATCCCTACATGGCTCTTTAAGAGTTTCCCTTTATCGCTGCTTATCTTGACTGTGTGCAGACTCCTTACAGTCCACTATTTCAGGGAAACCGGGAGGAAGACAGATAAGGCGAGGTTCTGAAACCAGCAGGGGAGGAGGGAGTGGAGTCATGTGGATGTCCCCGGGGGAGGGGACTTTGCAGCCTAGGCTTGGGCTGAGGAACCCTCTAATGCCTAGAGGGCAAGTTAGGCCCCCATGAAGGGAATTTACAGCTTGATTCTTGGCCCCGCCAGGGTGCATGCCAGCCTCAACTTTGTGCTGGGTCTTGCTCTGTTCTGCCAGAGGGCTGGCACAATGGGGACCCCCATAATGACTTGTTGAGCCCTCATTTGAAAAGACTTCGGTCACAGGGGGAGCAAGATGTGAGGAGAAGTCCCTCTTGGCAGGCACAATCTTCCAATCTTAAGATGCTTGTAATAGACACTACCGATTCCACTTTTAGTATGGGGCATGTGGCTATGCACGCGCGCGCGTGTGTGTGTGCTCGTGCGTGATACTAATGTATATAAATACTCAGATGCCGTTTGTCCTCTTTGTTGGCCAGAGAGGTAGCCTTCTTTGCAATCAGGTTGACACATTCCCCTTTAATGGGATCTGGATTTTAGGGGACACAGCATAGTTTATTTGTCCTTTTCAAATTTAGTCTTTCTCTCCTCTCTCTCTCTCTCTCTCATTTTCTTGCTATCATCCTTTCCTGGGGGTTGAACTCAGTCACTTAGAGATATTCCAGCTCTAACTCAACTAAACCCGACCTGTCAATTTTAAATCCAAAGACAGAATGCTTCTAGGATCTGTGGATCAGATCATGATGTCTTGTATACGCAGATAAGTGAGTTTCTAAAACCTGGGGGCGGGATTTTGTTTTGTTTTTAGTTTTGCATGTATATGTGTGTATGCATTCACATGCGTGAGGGTGTATGTGTGTGAAGGGTTAATGGGCAGACGTGTGTGTGAATGTATGCGAGCAGAGCTTAATGCCTGGTGTCTTCCTTGGTCTTTCCGCGCCTTCTGTGCTGAAGAAGAATCTCTCACTTGCACGGGGGGGGGGGGGGGTACCTACTTGGCTAGTCCCACATTGTTCTTGGAATCCTGTGCCTCTGCCTCCTAGATGCTGGGATTATAGGCAGCCACTATATCTGCCCGACACTCACATGGACTCTGGGGATCCGGACTCTGGTCCTTAGAGTCACGCAGGTACCTTACTCATATGATCTTGATTCTTATTGTAAGCTCTAATTTAGGGCAGTAAAAAGACAGTGTCCTGGAAGGGCTTCTCACGCAGACTGCTTCAGGGCGAGTGAGGTGGAGGTGAACAGATAGAAAAGAGGGGCTCCCTGCTCTTGGCACCTCAAACTTTCCATCTCAAACAGTTGCGTAAAAGCCACCATGTTAGGGCTGTCCAGGGAGAGACAGGGAAAGGTTTCCCAGAGGGGTTGACATTGATTGGTTTCAGTCCTAAAGCTCAGTCTCGGTCCTAAAGCTCAGAAAGGTTGGGTCAGATTTACATGCATGTAACATCCTTCTTTGCCTGTCCACTCCTCAGTACTGGCTGTGTAACGGCCAAGGATGCAGGCATGCCCCTATGAATGGAAACTTCCTGTTCTCCAAGAGCCCTCATCTCTCAAAGACCTTGCAAGTGGCATTCAACATCAGATAGTGGTGCCTCCCAGTTCCTAGTAGAACCATTGTCGTTCAGGGTTAGAGTTCAGTGTTCCTGCCCTGTAGTGTATGGTGGGTTTCCCCAGCATTGACTGCATTCCAGCCAACCCAGGACAGCTTTGCTTCTTCTGACTATTGTGCGTTGACTTCAGAGGATGTGGTGTTTTGGCTTCATCCACCATGATTCAAGGAGCGCCTCTGTCTGATTTCCACTTTCCCTAGATGACCAGAATGTGAGCAGTATTCACAAACCCTCAAGCATCCTGCCGCACTGTTTGGTGGGACAGTACTGAGAACTCTAGGTATCACCTAGGAGTCAACTTTCTCACACTCTTCATCCTGTCACTCACAGCAAACAGTACAGAAAGTCACTGTCAGCCTGCCTTTCTGTCTGTCTGCCTTTCTGTCTGTCTGTCTGCCTTTCTGTCTGGTCTGTCTATCTGTCTATCTATCTATCTATCTATCTATCTATCTATCTATCTATCTTTGCTAGTTTTTTCCTTTTTATCAGAAAGGCTAATCATCTGTTCTTTTTTGTTTGTTTGTTTGTTTTTTTTTTTTTTTGGTTGCTTGTTTTTCAAGATAGAGTTTCTCTGTGTAGCCCTGGTTGTTCTGCAACTTACTCTGTAGACCAGACTGGCCTCAATCTCAGAGATGTACCCGCCACTGCTAGGATTAAAGGTGCGCACCACCACTATCTGGCCTGTATTCTTTTTTTTTTTTTTTTTTGGTTCTTTTTTTCGGAGCTGGGGACTGAACCCAGGGCCTTGCGCTTCCTAGGTAAGCGCTCTACCACTGAGCTAAATCCCCAGCCCCTGGCCTGTATTCTTTTTAAAAGAAGAGTCCCAGCTAGGTGTAGTGATGGTCGAATTTAGTCCCAGTACTGTAGAGATGGAGGCAAGTGGATCTCTGTGAGTTCAAAGCCAGCCTGGTCTACCTGATAAGCTCAAAGCCAGCCAAGGCTATATATATATATATATATATATATATATATATATATATATATAGTGAGACCTTGCCTCAAAGTAGACTTCCATGAGCAGAGAGAAGCTCAGGCTGTATAGTTCTCTATGTATGATGACAGTTCAGGCAGAGTCCTGGTTAGCAGGACTTTGCGATGACATTCTAAGACCTCATCTTTGCTGTGCTGTTGACAATGACATTTACAAAGAAAGCCGACTCTGCCCTTCTGGAGACTGTTCATATAGAGTGACATGGGCCAAGGCCAGGCACCGTGCAAACTCTGCTGTGAGGGTGGAGCTCAGTATTTGGTTGCGGATATATGAGCACAGCCCTTGGGGCTGCTTTGCACACTGACTTTGGGTTTTGGTCCTTTGTCCTTTGGCTTCCCAGCCTTTCCTAGCTCAGAGCTCATTTGAGAGTCCCCACTTCCTCAGGTCTGGGAAAGTCATTCATAGTGGGGTGTACAGATGCAAGGCTCTTTCTGACGCTGACGTTTACATTTTTAAAACGATTTTATTATTTTATATGTATATTTGTGCATTACATAAATGCCTGGTGCTCACGAAGGTGTCATAGCCCCAGCAACTAGAGTTACAGATGGTTGGAGCCACCGTGTAGGTGCTGGGAATGAGCAGGGATCCTCTGGAAGAGCAGCCAGTGCTCTTAACAGCTAAACTGTCTCTCCATCCCCTCCCACCCCCGCCCGACCTAATAGTGAGGAGGGTGGTGTGCAGGGTGGTGTGATGGGCTTACTCTTTCTGCCAGAGAGCAACACTTCAGCCTTTGGTGTTGTGATTTATCAGTGACAGGTAAAGATTGTTAGAGGACTTTTCAACCAGGTCCTCACTGTGACGGGGCTCTGAGGGGTCAGGATGCACCTAGTTCTGCTTTACGGACATATTTCTGGATTACATCACATTTAAGGGCTGAAGGATTAGTGCTTTTCCACTATAAAGGAAAAACAGACTATAAATGACTGAGGAATTTTATGGTTCTGCCCAAAGCTCAGATTGGAAGCCAAGGAAAAAGAAAACTTCGGCTTCCTAGTGGAAAGTCAGACGGAAAAGAGAAGGCAATTGTTGGAGTCAGAGGAGGAGAGAGTCCACGACAGTGCCTGTTCTAGAGTCCTCCCTGGAGGTTCAAGGCCCTCCCTCCTCCCTCCTTCCCTCTCTCCCTTCTCACTTTCTTCTTCTTTTTTGACTTTTAGCTTTATTTTAAACCTCTTTCTTTTCCTTCCTTCCTTCCTTCTTTCCTTCTTTCTGTTTTAAAATTTTCTTACATGATATAGTGTTTGCGCCATTCCTCTCCTCCAGTCCCTCCTCTAGCCCCTCCTCCTCCAGCCCCTCCCACATCCCTCTTCCTATGCCCCTCCTCCCACACTCCTCCTTCCACACCCCTCCTCCCACACCCCTCCTCCCACACCCCTCCTCAAGCCGGCTGATCCCCTTTTTAATGTTGCCCTTATGTGT
Organism: Rattus norvegicus; assembly: GCF_021556685.1. Taxonomy (NCBI): domain Eukaryota; kingdom Metazoa; phylum Chordata; class Mammalia; order Rodentia; family Muridae; genus Rattus; species Rattus norvegicus. The sequence continues at coordinate 14,647,912 of NC_141539.1, read as the reverse complement.
TTTGGGCGGGGGGTTGGCCTATTGGGAGTGGATGACCTATCAGGGGACTCGTCTCTAGAGAAGATCGATTCTCTCTCAGCAAACATTAATTGTCTGTAGCTCTTCCTTTAGGGATGGGGCCATGTGAGATTTCCGCCCATGCACGATGAAATGTCATCTGGGGTTGCCGTTGTTCGAGTGATGTTTAGGTGACCATACTGTTGAGATTTCGTGAGTGCAGCTTCCGTGTCTTATATAGAAGACACTGGGTGATAGCAGATCCCCTGTCTCTCACAGTCTTTCCACCCCTCTTCAACTGTGTTGTCTGAGCCGTAGATGTAGGGATGGTGTTGTTGATGTGTGCCTTGGAGTTGGACGCCTCATGGTCAGTCGTTTTCTGCAGTTGACCAGTTGTGGCTTTCTGTTATGGTCTCTGCTGGAAAGATAAATTTCTTTGATCAAGGGCAGAAAGTACATCTGTGGGTATAAGGATATTCAGAAATTATATTGGTTTAGAGAAATAGCAGAAGGCTTATATCTACCTCACGAGCCACGGGAGGTTGACTAGGTCATCCTCATGACCTTGAAGGCAAAGTTAAGCGGCCACGGAACTTGCAGTCTGGGAGGTGGATGAGAGAAGTAACCACCTCACTGGTGCATGTATGTGTGCATGTGCTCATGCATGCACCTGGGAACGTGTGTGTGCAGGCCAGAGGTCACCTTCAGGAACCTTCATCTTTTCCACCTTATTATTTTAGATTAGCCTGTCACTGAATCCAAAGCTCACTTTTCCCCTTAGATTGTCCAGTCAGTGAGTGAACGTCCAGGATCCACTTGTCCCTGCCCTGTTCAGTGCTGGGTCGGGGTGTTACAATCATGCACTGCCGTGCCTGGAAAAGGAGATCTAATCTCAGGTGCTCATGCTTGCACAAAACTCTACCCATGCTTGCCTATCTAGTGTTGTGATTCCACTTGCCTTCAGCCATCTGCATACCTGATTTCTAATTTGGTACTTTATGTCAGAGGAAGAGGAAGGAAGGGGTGGGATCGGGGTTCATGAGGTTGGCCAACCCCAGAGAAAGCAGGCAGATCCTGGGGACTAGACTCTACCGTCATTCTGAAACATGACGAACTGCGAACTAAGGCAGGACTGGGGTGAGCATACGTTAAGCAGTCTTCTCGCTAGCAGGTGTTTCCTTGGGCCGGGAAACTCAGGGAGTCCCTTGGCCTCTTGGCCTGTGGCCTTTGGCTCTTGTCAGCCCTCTTTACCTGGCCCCGGATAATAAGCTGGTTTTAAGTGTCTTCACTTGCTTTCTTTATCCCACCTTTCACTTGAGGGCAGCGAGAGCATTTGTGTCCTCCTTCAGGGAGATAAATACAGTCGTTTTCGCTGCCGTTCATCATTTCAGGACTGGAGTGGTTCTAAATGAATCATCCCAAGATGCATTTAATAAATGATTCTCCTGAGCATTAGCAAATTTCAAACCGGTCTGACAAGTTTCAAAGTCCATTTTGGGGAGAACTCAGTGGTGCATGGCCGGGTCGAGTTACCACTTAGCTGCCATCTAACCTTGCTCCTTTCCAGCATGCTGGTCTACTGGGCATGGTACTCACCAGTCATGGCACGGGGAGGATGACTCCAGGCTGGGCTGCAGGTTACGTAGGCACCAAGAGTTGAGGCCTGTGCTTTTCGCCTGCCTCCACTTGGAATTCTCAGAGGTCTTTAGCATTGAACTGTAGCTCACAGATGGTCTCGAACGGTAACAGTGCAAGCCCCCACCAGGAAGCCTCTCGGCTGGCAGCGTGGGTGGGCTGGGGAAAGGCAGGCTCTGGAGATGGCTCTCTCCTAAGATGCTTCTTCTCCCTCAGGCATTGGATGGGGACACTTCTGTGTCTGACAGTCCCTCATGCCGAGTTGCCGCTATGCCAATTCTCCATTTGATGTCAACGGTTATGGCGGAGAATGGACAGCACTTGATGGTGGACTTTCTTTCTGTGTTGGGGAAGCTGAGCACCACAGTAGGAAGATCTTCTTGGGCCTGAGAAGCTCAGTGAATCCCAAGATAGCGTCAGTGAATGTGTGGGTGCACGCGTCGGTGGTTTCCCAGGCTTGGGAGAGACTCTTGGTTGCTTCTCTATAGGGCATATGGCTCTGTGGATCTTTACTGAACCACTGCTACCAATCCACAGCAGTCTGCTGCTTGCCCACAAAAATCAATCAATCAATCAACCAATCAATAAACCAACCAATCAACAGATAAACCAATCAATCAACCAATCAATAAATAGACCGATCAATCAATCAATCAATCAATAATTAAACTGACCAATCAATCAATCAAGACAGTTACAGCAGAACAACCTGAGACATTTAAACAATGTCTTCAGAGCATGTGTGCCCAGTCCCCTCCGATCACATGCAGTTCTGAACACCACAGTGTGAAGAGGAAATCTGAATCTAAGACTAGAACATGGACGGACCATGTGGGACTTCTACTAGGCAGCAGATTCAGAGCCATGACCAGGGCAAAAGCCAGAAGCCGGCCAGAGGTCAACGTTACGTGTTTTGTCAAGTGTTCTCCTGCTCATTTGTCTTTTAAAAGATAGATTCTCACTCTGAACCAGCAGATTCAGCTAGACTGGCTGGCCAGCAAGCCCTTCAGTTTCTTCCTCTCCGGCTGTGGGACTGAAGGTAGCGCCACCGTGTCTGGCTGGTCAGTACGTTTATATAGACGTGGAGGACGGAGCTCAGGCCTCTGTGCGTATGGCAACACACCTCACTGTCTCCCCAGCTCTTTTGCTGTTTTTATAAACATGATTTGATTATGCAAATTAACAAGTTTCATTGTGACACTTTAATCCGTGTATATAATGTGCTTGGTCGGATTCCTTTCCTTGTCCTTTTAATGTCTGCTAAAGGGACATACTTATTGCTACATTATGATGAGAGAGTGTTATAGTGCAAAGGTCAGTGGACAGCTGAGTCTACAGTCTGTATCTGTGACGAATTGAGGCAGCATATCCCGATGGCGCCAGTCACCACGATTGAGGGAAGGAATCAAGCATGCCTATCTCTTCTTTTTCTTCCTACTTTCTAGATCATTCCTTCATTCAACTTAGCCTTTACAGAGCACCCACCATGGGTTATCATCACGATAAGCCTTGGGGACATGGCTATGAACAGGCTATTCCCGGCTTTTGAGTATGTTTATACTAAGGAATAGATACGCAAAGGGGGAGCACCCATCACCTAGCATGAGAGGCGCCGTGGTAGATACCATGAGTACCGAGCCTGTCTTGTGGGACTGGGGATGTTTTTGGAGGAGACGGCATTAAGCAGAGACTTGAAGAACAGCGCAGTCAGCTGTGGTGGGCGTGGGTGGAGGGAGTTGGAGGCATAGGACAAATCAGTTTTGTCATCTAGAATCTGTCCTCCTCCCTCTCTTCTTTCTGACTTGACTGTGGAATCATGGGGGGCCACTTCAGGTGAATAGCAGTTTGGGAGTTTGGGCCGTATACTGAGAGTAGTAGAGGAATGGGGGAAGGAGGGATGTTAAGACAGAGAAATAGCTAGATTAGATCCACATTTTATTTATTTCCTTGGAGACTGGACTAGTGGTAGAATGTTTTCTTTAAAGTGGTGACTGTTTACCACTTTAAAGAAAGTGTTAAACACTTCACTGTTAGCTGAGATGCCGGTACATACCTATTGTCCCAGAATTTTGGATGGTGGAAGCAGAGTTAATCATGATACCAGGGTCATCCTAGGCCATGTAGCAGCGTGAATCCAACCTGGGCTGCATTAAACCCTGTCTACACACACACAAGCACACACAGACACACACACACACACACACACACACACACACACACACACACACACACACACTCTGTTCCCTTCTGTGTCTCTGTGTGTCTGCTCCCTCCGCTATACTGAAAACTGCTTCTTTGGTCAGTGCTTTAGCTGTGGTTGGGACAGCCTGTGTCAGAGATATGACTGGTGAGGCAGCCAAGGAGACAAGAGGAGTGTGAGTGAAGGTGGGAGTGTGAGGCCTGAGACCTGGTGCGGGTCCTGCAGTAGCTTCTCCGTTCTCTCCTCTGCTTCCGCAAGGTTGGCCCCGCTTTACATGGTGCAGCCCGGAACCTGTTAGAACTCAACCTCACCAGTGACTGCTTGGTCTGCTCATCAGTTTTCCTTTTTTCCCTCCAAGGAATCTATACCAATTTCTCCTTTTTTAATCTGTTCTCTTTTGGGGTTTGAACTGTACGTATGGATCATGTCAAAACTTAAGACTTCCTTTGCAAAATCTGCAGTGAAGACTAGTAGTGCATCTGTGCTCCAATGTATCCAGAATATACCATGCAGTTTCTATGACGTGAGTGTCCATGCCATGAATTACCCCCACCACCAAGCTCAAGTCTGAGCACTCTATGAATTACATCATCATCAGTCCCCTCCACACCCCCGTGGTACTCAGGTCCGAGCACACAGCCTAGGCCCTGGCTCAGGCTCAACAGCGCTTTACTATGGAGCTACAGCCCCTGACCCCCAAGTGGCCTTAAAGGGTCTCTCACAGTAAAGTAAAGTGCAAAGGTGAGGCCAGCAGATTTTATTTTGGCAGCTGTCACTGTTGTGATGTGGGGTTCTGGGAACATCACTAAGAAAGCAGGTCTTAGAAGTTTCCCCAGCATCGTCATGTGCTGCAGACTGCAAGTGTTTCGTAACTGATATTGCCCAATGAAAAATGCATTTGCTAGCTAAGGTGACCAGACAGCCCCAAACTGTTTTTTCTTTTGTTTTATGGGCATCAGAATGTACACACATGAGGCAGGGTCTTAAAACGAAAATGCCAGGACACTTTATAGATGCGGGTGAGAGTCCACAGGAAGGAACAGCTGGAGAAAATCTTCCTTTCAGGATAACCAGGGAGGCTGTCCAGAAGCTTGCTGGTTTGTCTGGAGCTCCCCACCCCCATCGTCCCGAGTTTCAGCTCGGTCTTGGTGAACTCAGCGAGTTCTGCGAGTACAGCACATTTTTAAATTCTAGAAGATCGGGGAAGAGGAGCATAACTTTGGGAAGGTGTGAAACTCGAGGCCCGCACAAGGGAGAGGTGTGTGTGCCTTTCGTTTGTGTTCTGTCCCCATCCCGTTATCTCCAAGCATCCTTGCGGAGGCCCAGACAAGTGCAAAGTCTCTCAGTCCCTAAGTTGGTGGTAAAAGAAAGGCTAACCTGATTTTGAAGGGCAAAACATGTCATTGTGTTTTTTTATTTTCTTTTCTCTTTTACTAATGACTGACATCTACACAGCTGACGGATATTGTTCAAATTTTTCAAAGAGAGAGCGAGAGAGCTAACTTTGTTTTGGATCTGAATCAGTTGTGGGACTTTTTATCCTGAAAGGCTCATTTTTCATACGTATGGCGTCAGCAAATGGCAGGATGACAGTGATAAAATCTGCCCATAGCCTTCCGATACCACACAGCCAAGGCCAAACTACACACACACACACACACACACACACACACACACACACACACACACCCCTGTCATCTCCAAAAGGAAAAACAAGGAATTGGAAGCCTATTGGTTTCCACCGGGCTTGAGGTTTTTCTCCTTTGAGTACAAGCATTAATACTCTACCTCCCTTGCACATGAATTCACAAACTAAAGTTCACAGAATTCACAAACTAAAGTTCACAGCAAGCCCGCTCTGAGAAAGGAGATGTTGCCAAGGAGTGTCTTGCATTCAGTATTTAAGGCAAGTGGGGGGACAGGACCCGTATGTTCAGGTGGGAAGCTGTGCAGATCTAAGGGGGTTGGCTTCGTGGTGTGGATGCTGATAGTTGAGGAGGTCGTCTTGCTGTCCTTGAACTGCAGTCATGGAAAAGGCATAGGTGCAACCCTTACCTGAATGGCTGCTGCTAAGAGCACAGAGCCTTGGGCTGAAGACACACGTTAGGCCCTCCTCTGGGGTTTTGGCTTGACCTCTGTAGGCACTTTGTTTTTTCTTTATCTAGCTTCCTTCTGACTGGGACAGAGAGGACTGGCTCAGCTCAGCGCTTCCAAGTGTGACTAAAGGACTCTGCAGTATGAAGGTGAAGCCCTAGTAGAGCAAAGGACGTGAAGAGTTTCTTCTCCCAATCCAGGCTCCGCCTGTTTTCGGATCCTGGGTCATGCTTTTCAGATCTGGGAGGCATCTCCTGCATACATGGGATATTTTGAGAGAGATTAGTAACTGTGGAGAGTGGCAGAATGAAGGACTCAGATAAACGGGGGGCTTGCTTGAGTGAGAGGTTGGCACATGTGAGCATTAACACAGACCAGCAGTCAGTGCCTGGGACAATAAAAACAACAAAAGGAGCCAGGTGAGGCATGGGGTCCTTTGGTCTTGGTGCTATGTAACTTTGTGGGGTTTGGGTACCTAGCTCAGCGGTCAGGGGAGCCGCCAAGGACTGGAGTTCTTCCCAAGGTAGGAGATCTAGTGTGTCAGGATGACAGAATGCCGTTCCATGTGTTCCTCTGGCCTCCACTATGATTTGGGGTGGAAAATTAGGGACTCTGTAGAATAGGAGCTAACCCGTGTGGTATATCAATTCTCATCCTCTAAGCTCCAGTCTGTGCCTCTGACTGATATTTTTACGGTCCTCAGAGTTAAACATTAAAGTTGGGCTGTTTACATGCTTAGAACATGTCAAGCCAAGCTGAGACAGAGAGAGAGAGAGAGACAGTGCGATACAGCCCAGCTGACTGCCCACCGCACACTTGCAGGCATGCACGGCCTCGACACACACTGGGTTAAGGTTTCTTGCTGGTGAATGCTCTTTAGGACAATGAAAGCTGGGAACAGATGTGGATAATGTAATCACTTTCCAGCACGGTCTACAGTTCAGTCTATGCATAGAGGGAAGATACAGCTTCCAAGGTACGTGGGAGGAAAAACCAGGCCATCAGTCCTGCATTGGAGTGGACATAGATCCTCCACATAGACCCATAGATCCTTCTGCAGCACTGCGGCTCCTTGTTCAGTAGACATTTACTGACTGTGTTCCTTAGGCATTGCAGACAGAACCATCTCTTCACGTAATCACTTGGGCCTCTCTTCATCTGTCTCTCAATGGGAAGTCGCCGTGATGGTGTGTCCAAGGCAGTGGATTACCCAAGGTTTGCACCAGGTGTAAGGTGGCCATTTGGAAAGTGGTCCTACTAGACCCGTCTATAAATAGTTCTGATGTCTTCAGAACACACAAGCAGGAATTCATGATGTTCATAAACAGAGGTGCGTTGTATCTATTTTGGTTTTCATGTTTATGTCAGTGAGACAGGCCCCACCAGATTGCTAGGGCAATCTTATCTGGGAGAACATTACAGAGTATGTCTGGCTCTGCTGGTTATCCCTTCCTCAAACCAAAGGGCTCAGGGCCCGGGTTATTTCTTGGTGTTATACTGGCCAGGATAAGATGAGTGGACACGAATGGGGGCTGAGCACGGACACATGCACACAGACCTGGGGGGGTTGGCTATGCTGTCTGTACCCCAAAATGGCTGGTGTCCCTCTGTATGTAGATAGCAATCCCCACTTTCCTGAGACACGGTGTCTAATAACCCAAGACGGGATGTCATTTCGCCCTGATGACATCCCGTCTTAGGTTGTTAGTGGCTTTTGCATACTCTGGCTTCTCTCCTCAGATTCCCTGCCCTAGCAGTGTGGACCCAGAATTTTCTTCCCAAAAGTTCTTTGTGGGGAGCAAACTTGGGTTTCTTTAGTGTTTACAAAATAAGGATGATGGCCTTATTAGCAGAGCGGAATGTTTTTATTCAAAAATTATGAATAGATGTGTTGAATTTAAAACGGTTCTATGAATTATCGCTGACGCACAACAAACCATATCGAAAGTCACAGTTTTCAAGTTTGAACTTGATAAACTGATTCCTCATTCACCCCGCCCCACCCTGCCACAAGCCATAATAGGTTTAGTGGTTGTATGGACTGTGTCTCTCACAATGTAGGCAAGAGACTCTGATATTTGGGTTAGAGGTGGACATAATGTGGCTTTCATATGGAAACCAATTCTTTTCTTCTGTGGTGAGATGGGTGTTCCTAGCATGCAATAAATACTGTGCATTGGCAGACACATGTACAAAACCATGGAGTTTCCATGTCTGTCTGCCTATCATCTATCCACGTACCCATCCACCCATCCACCCACCATCTGTCCATCCATCTATCCATCCATCCACCCACCCATCCACCCATCCACCCACCATCTGTCCATCCATCATCCATCCATCTATCCATCCACCTACTCACTCACCTATCCATCCATCCATCCATCCATCCATCCATCCATCCATCCACCTACTCACTCACCTATCCATCCATGCACCCAACCAACCACTCACCTGTCCATCCATCCATCCACTCATCCATCCACTCATCCATCCATCCACTCATCCATCCATCCATCCATCCATCCATCCATCCATCCATCCACCTGTCTATCCATCCATCCACCCACCCACCAATCCATTCATTTATCTAAATCCATCCATCTACCCATCTGTCTATCTGTAGTGCTGGGACTTGAACCCTGGGCTTCATTTATACTTGGTGAGTGCTCTGCTGCTGAGCTGTATTCCCATCCCTTGTTATATCTTTGATTTTCTTTTTAAATGGGGAAGAGTTTATCATGATATCAGCAACCAGAGGCCCTTGATCCTCTTGACAAACATAGCCAAGATTTGACTTCCTAAGGGTGTTGGCTGGCCTGGGTGGGGTTGAAAGATTTCTCAGGGTAAGTAAGTTCATAGGGCAATCACTGCACACTCTCTTTCTATCACTACAGGATCTCTTTCTCTTTCTCGGGAGTCCTCTTTGATTTTCACCAGGGCTGAGCAAGTCCTGCCCTTGCAGCTCAGTGCCAGGGCAGCCCAGCTGAGTTTTAATTGGTTCTAATTAGCACCCCTGTGGACTAGAAACATTTTCCCCCAAGCCATCGCCAAGTGGCTTTAGGAAATGTGAGATGTCTTTCTTTGGACTCACCAAAAGGGTGAAACTATTTTCAGATTTTATCTCTGCAGGTCCTGCTTTCCTCAGAAACAGAGAGACTGGGAGATAAGGAAGGAAGGAAGGAAGGAAGGAAGGAAGGAAGGAAGGAAGGAAGGAAGAAGGACGAACCTAGGGAGGAAGGTGCCAGGCAGCCAGCATTCTAGATTCCATAGTGGGCCTAGGGCTGCAGGGATAGGATATGTGGTATTTGGTCTCACAGACCTTAGTCTCTACTTGGAAACAATGAGAGGTGGGGTGTAACCAGGCCTTTGTGTTTCCTTTCTTTTCTTCCCTCTTGAGACAGGATTCCATGTTTCCAATTCGGCCATGAATTTACTATGTAACCAACCAAGCACAACCTTGAACTGATCTTCCCTGTGTCTGCCTCCCAAAGGCTGGGACTTGCAAACCTGGTTCGTTCAATGCTGGTGATTGAACCCAGGACTTCTTGTATGCTTGGCAAATGTTCTACTCACAGAGCTACATCCCCAGCCCGAAGTTTTGTTTGGTTGATAGCGTTGAGATAGGGTCTTCTGGTAGCCAGAACTCACCAGGTTTGGTTGGCTTGGAGTTCGCTATCCTTTCCCTCCAGTCTTCAGTGAAGGGATTATGGGAATATGCCAGCATTCCTGGCTAACGCTTTGTTTCTTGGACTAATATTTATGGCTATCTTAGAAAGCACCCTTTTAACCCTGCATGAGTTACTGGACCTGATGCCAAGTAAATGCTGTCTAAATGAACAGTCAGCCCTCTGACAGTCTTGACTGTCCCCTCAGTCACCCTCACCTGGATCCAGTGTCTGCCTTTTAGTGGGGTGTTCCTGAGTTCCCATCCCTTGTCTGAACACACATTTTCCAGCGATAGCTGGTTCTTGGTTATTTGTGGTGGGGACTGAAAGAGTTTGGGATGCTAAAACCACAATAAATCAGAACATGATTAGCCTGCAGCCAGAGAGCAGCCATTTGGGGTGGGACAGAAGAGGAGGCTGCCTCAGGGCGGGACAGAGGGAGGCCATAATGGATGGATGGATGACCTCTGTGTTCCCTGTTAGCTGTTTAGTGACGTGGACTCTGTCTGTCTAAGGAACATGCTCTCAGGAACTCCACACAGGCCACTTAGCATACAAGCATCAGTCAGTGAGTCCCCTTTTCAGAATGTTGGTCTTTTTGAGTGCAGTGAATAAAAAGGTTAAGACCCCTGGTAAAGGAAATGAAAGCTGTGAGGGAAAAGGCCGTCTGATCCTGAAACTGGGCCTGGGGCTGGCTGCCTAAATGCACAGGCAGTCTGGAGGCCCGGCTTTCGGAAGCTGGCCCAGACCCCTGGCTACTCCTCTTCATGTGAGGCCTCTGATCTGTGTTAATAGCCCATTATTTTATTAAAGTGTTCTTCTCCTCCTCAATGGATTTTGCCATCCACTTGTGGGCACATGATTGGCGGGCCCAGCCACGCTAAGGCTTTGGATCTCTCACACCTGACTGTCTGGTTTGCGGGGGCAGGGTATGTCTGTGCGCACATGTGGGACTGAACCTTGGCACGCTTTTGTCTCGTCAACTGGACTCTCCATTCAGATAGCACTTCTGATAGCGCACACAGGGTGGCCTGTGCGTCCAAGAGGAGGAGGCGAGGGACTGGCGTGCCCTGCAAGCCTTTTGTCATTACAGTAGGATGTGTGGGACTGGCGGCATGCCTGCAGGGCAGCATGCAGAAGAACAGGAGGTGGTGTGTCACAGGTGAGAGGAGGCCAGGAGGACGGCTGCCTGCATGGCTCTGGCACTCCTTACAGGAGCTATTCCTGGCTTCCCTTCAGTCCCTTTCCCCGCTGCTGTTTGTGGTCTGAAAGTTGGCCAACAAAGGGGAGGCTGCTGAGCCGAGCTGAGAAGCAGAGGCCCAGGTGACCTAACACTGCCAGGGTCTCTTAGGTACCTCACATTTGACCAAAGGGAAGAGCTGGGTTTCTTTCTGTGTAAACCACGTTGGAAATAGAAGTTATCGTTATGAAGTTGACTGGTAACTATACCTGGGACCAAGGCTAAGCCTGTGCTGTTTAGCTATGAGCTGTTACTTATTGTGGAATACAGGGGTTTCTAACTTGAAGGTGTGTCTGGGGGGCGGGGGGATGATAGCCTAGTGAGGTGGCACATGCTTATCAGTCCAGCACTTGGGAAACTGAGGCAGGAGGACTACCATGAGTTCCATGCTAATTTAGGCTACAGGACGAGAGTCTCTCAGACAAACACAAAACAAACAACAACAAAAAGAAAAGGAATGCAGGTGGTCGAGAACTTGCTGGCATGCACAAGGCCCTGGGGGGCCGCCCCTCACTCTAACCCAGCTCATGAGCATGGCACCCTTGCTTGGGGTTCTCTGACATTCTTCCAGCTCATTACTCAGCAGATATCTCCTGAAAGCTGAGAAGACACACTGCTCTGATTCAAATAATGGCCATTGTGCCAGGAGGGCGTGCCAGGGAGTTAATGAAAGCAAACAGAACATCTGGCAGGTTTCCTAGGGCAAGAAAAATAGTTTTCTTTTCCCCTCATGCTCCTGATAACACCCCGCAAACCATGGCCGTTTCTTTTGCGTCAGCCAAGTTTGTCATTTAGCAAGTACCTGTTGACTTTCCATTGGGACCCAGGATGCTGATTAGGCACCAGGGATGGGGCAGGATGGGCAAGTCCTCCGGGCAGGGTCGGGGTTGGGAAAGTATTTCTACCGCGACCACGTAGGATGCCTCTTAATAGATCGCAGTGAGAAGTTAGAGTGCCTGCCTAACAGAGCAAAGCCGAATGGGCACAAGGTTAAAGGTGGCGTCGCCCATTGCTGGCCGGTTTTCAAAGCACAAGAGCGGGGAAGGGAACCAAGGGGAAGCAGGACTCGATGCTGGGAGCAACGCCAGAGCTGTGCGGGCAGCCTCCTCCTGGCCTCTTGTCACCTGTACCACTGTCCTTCCAGCCAGAATGCTGCCAGCCCCTCACGTTTTTCACTGATAGGAAGTAGGTGGGATTTGTAGGATGACATTAGGCATTTGGCTCTGTATAGTTTTCCATTCCTCTATCTCTAAGGTATGGCATTCATTGACATGGTTCAAGAAGGCTGCCATAACCCCAGGTGCCACATAGTCATTCTTAGAGAAAGGTGAGGAATGCATTCTTATTTTAAGTGCGCACGTGCCACCCGCAACACTCTTTCTAGCACTCATGCGTATGGCAGCACTCTCCCCGCCCACCCCAGCACGCATGCGGATGGCAGCACTCTCCCCCACCCCCCACCCCAGCACGCATGCATATGGCAGTATTTCTCCCTAGCACGAGTGCACATGGCAGCCGGAGGGTAATGTCGGCATCTCAGTTGCGCAAAATTTTCAAGTCTGGGTCTTTTACTGAGCCTGGGATTCACCCATGCTGTCACTTGTCTGGCTAGTGAGTTCCAGGAATCCTCTTGTTTCTGCTGCCCAATTCTAGGATTACAAGTGCCACGATCCTGCTCACCTCTTTACATGGGCGCTAGAGGTCCAAACTCATGTCTAGCAGGGCCCTCCTGCATGCGTAGCAAGTAGCCATCTCCTTATCTCTTTGTACTTGCTTTAATGGAAGCGTTGGAAATATTTATTCTAGATATTTACGTGCATAGCTAAAATTTCAGAGTCACTATTTGAGAAGTGGGGAGGACCAATGGATGTTTTGGTGGACACTGTCGGTCTTTTGCCGTCTGTGCAGAGCTGTGGTGTAGGAAGGCTTTGTAGGAATGTGGAGCGTGACATAGGCCTTCCTGGCGTGGCTGAAATGTGAGTGTGGCTGCCTGAAACCCTCTACACTGCAGACTGGATAGGTGCTAGGTGCAGACATCTGCCTGTTCAGGACATACCTGGCAGATCCTACAGGAAGTACGCTGACCACCCTGGGGTCCCAAGGGACAAGTTATAGTCCACTAAGTTTTAGCTGTTATTATCATTTAAAAATTGAAGCAAGGGAATTTGGCTGGAAAAATGGAGAGAAGTATTTTGACTGCAAACTTAGTCCTTTGTTTTATATTTGACCTCCATAAAACACATGCCTGTCCCTTTAATGTGCTGTAACCTTTAAGAGAAGGATGCAAGCAACCAGAGAAATCATGGTGACAGTGCAGCCAGAGGAGCCTAGAGAAAGATCCCTGCTGCTCAGTGATTTTCCTGCCCAGGTTCTGTTTTACGTGAACTCCAGAGCAGACATCAGCACCTTGATTTTCTCCTTACTCTACTCAGGGTTTGTAGAACCCAAAGTCAACAAGATGACATGAGGCTTAAGGGGCTGGCTGTGTTGCCACAGACAAGGATGTCTGGTCCACTGTTTCCAGCCACAGTTGTCCTCGAGGATGGGGCTATAGCTCTGTTGGCGAAGGGCTGTTGTGGGGTAATGAACCCTAGGCTGTATGACCGCCAGTAACTCATAACTGGGTGTGTGGTGGCGCTACCTATAGAGGGGAGGTAGAGGCAGGAAGGCTGGGAGTTTTATGATTAAGGCTTTTTGGCAGCTACGTAGGCAGTTTGAGGCCAGCCGTGATTACATGTTACCTTGCATCAAAAAGCAAAATAAAAAACAAAAACAGCAGCAACAATGACAAGACAAGAGGGGCTGTGAGATGGCCTCGCATATGAAAGCACTTACTGTGTAAGCCTGATGACCCAAGTTCAGTCTCTGGAACCCAGAGTCTAGGTCGTCTAACCACAAGCCCTACCACTAATCTACCAGCAGTGATTGGAGTGAAAACCACTTATACCTTAATACACACACACACACACACACACACACACACACACACACACACACACACATTGCGGTTTTGGACATTGTCGTCGTATTTAAGAAAAGGGAAGAATCCTCCCTGGCAGGCAGTCACCCTTTGCCTTGCCATGCCAGGGTGAGAAGCCTAGAGTTTCACTTCAGTGGGAGAGTACTGACCTAGTATCTGTTGAGTGCTGGGTTTGGTTCCCTGTACCACAAAAAAGAAAGAGAATAGAAGGGTCGTGATGGGGCTGTCCAGTCATGGTAGTTCTGTCTCTCTCTCTCTGTCCTGGTGTCCAGGGCTCTGCTTGGAAGCCAGGGTGAAGGAGGTTGCTGGTAGCCATTATGGCCCCACCCCTTGGAGATGGAATGCTAGCACTCAGATAATATGTTACCCCCTAATGGGGGGGGGTGACTCCTGCTCTCTCCTTATGGGAATGCCCATGGGCAAAACCTCCTCTGTCATCTGGGTCGCCACAAGTGAGAAGCCCTCCGATTGGACATTTGCACCCACATCAATTTGGCTTAGATAATAATACAACCTGTTACTTAGCCCATCGACATAATTATAGGTAAGGAAATTGCTAGGGGAGGTCCCTGAGCAATTAGAGGCCAGACGGAAATCTTTTCAATTAATTAATGAGTGGGTAGGTTAAAAAGTTTTAATATATATATATATATATATTTTTTTTAAAAAGTCTCCAGTGAAATGTCAGAGTTGTTACCTCCCCAGCAAAGAAGAGAGGAAAGGAACTTTGATGTTCAAACTTTCGTTTTTAAGCTCGCATCTCTTTGAAATATTATTTTAAAGAGTGTGTTTAGATTTACATCTGCTTCCCCACACAACCCCAAAATAAGGTCAAATAAAATAACTGGTTCATAAACAGTCAAGGATAGAATTTAGCAAAGTGAAGAGAATTTTGGATAAATATCTTACACATAACAAATAGAGCATCATTCTGGGCTTTGTTGATGGCCAGCGCCTAAACCACCAAATGATTGTGTTGATTTTGTGGGTTTCTTGAAAGAGACCAAGAATGCAGATGCTCCCCAACTTATGTAACAGGGCAGCTCTTGCTAAGTCAGGAAAAGCAAGGAGCGGAGAACAGGCAAAAATAAAGCTTCTGAAGGAGGTCGGAAGAACTCACTCTTGCACTGTTGTGGTAAGTTTATAACTTTACCTGTGGCCGTTGCTCCTTGATCCCTGAGTCCATGTGTCATAGCTAAAGGGACTGTTGTGTCAGAGGGTGCCTGAGTGGCCTGTGTGGGCATGATTCATGGGAGTCATTGCCTTTTGGAGTTCACATTTCAAAGCAAAAGGGATGGTGTGGCCAAAATATAAGAACACAAGGGGAAAAAAAAGACCATGGCGCCATTGTAGGTGCAGATGAGCTGTGGGGCTCTTTGTCTGGGGAGACCTCATAAAAGAGAGGGGTTAGAGAAGCCACAGAAGCTGGGGGCCTCTTTCTTGCTTTACAAGAAGCAAGCGATGGAAGCATACTGGGGAAAGAGATTATTTCACAGCGATAGATCTCATAGACTTCAAGCTAAAGTGTGTCACCTAAATGAAGACCCGCCAGGCCCCGCCTAACGAGGGGAGCCAGACTGTGGGCGTGAATATAGGAACTTTGTGGAGGAGCTGAAGTGAACTGAAGGGCCAGTGGGTCAGGCCCTTCCCTCCCCTTGGTTTCCTCCTTAGCGGGTACCTCAGTGGGTAGTGCTGTACTAAGCGAGTGGCTCAGGATAACCCAGTGGGTCGCTCACAAGGCAAAGTCAAAAGGATGTGGAAGTGGGTTGGGGACTTGGTAGGAGGAAGGAGGTGTTGGTGAGCATGGGAGGGTAAAAGAAGGTTGAGGGATGAGTTTGATTAGAACGTATTACACACATGAATGAAGTCATGAAGGGATAAGTTAATTTAAAAGTTTATGTATGTGTGTATATATGTGTGTGTATGTATATGTATATATACACATATATGTGCACACACACACACACACACACACAGAATATCCAAAGAAACCAGAGATTTCCACTTCATAACCCTCCTTTCCTGTTTGTCATTTCTGCTCACACACAGCCTAATCTATTGCACACTGTCTTATTGGTGATAATTTACCAATCCCTATCAATCGTGTATAAACCTTCTGAAGTAGCCAAGCTGGACTCCAAGACTTTTGGGTGGGTCTCCAAAAAAAAAAAAAACCCAGAAATTTCCAATTCAATACAAATTCAATACAAGCATGTATATACATGTATATGTGTATACTTATACACACAGATACACACACAGAGAGACACAGTCACACACACACAGACATACAGACACACACACACACACACACACACACACACACACACACACCCCAGACTGACTTCAGTTTCATGCTGTAGTTGAGGGTGACCTTGAGATTTTGATCCTCTTGACTCCAATTTTCAAATGCTGGGGTTACCTATCTGAATTACTGTGCCTGACTGCTGTAATAGATTTTAAGTAAGGATTTATACAGTTGAATACAGTAAATTTGCAATTTTTAATTATATTTATAGTTTTAATATTCAACAATTTAATAGATAAACACAGAAAAGAATTCAGTAGAGAAAAGGAAGTGGTCGGCAGTTAACCCTGCTCTTATCGCTGACTCCCTTCCTTCCCAAGAGGCTGGCGCCTTGGGTATCGTTCCAGAAATATTCCAGGCAGATTGCATGTGTGTCTTTGCTTCTCCCCTTATCTATAGATTTAAAAGCTCGTCATTATGCTCGCCTGGGTTTACTTCTTCATTGTAGTGATTCTACACAGGCCAGTCACCCACCGTTCAGTCAGTACTTTCACTGTGTTTATCTTGTTTGTTTGCATAGATCTTCTGTTTACTTCCCTGGAGCCCCTGGTCTCTATGACGTCAGCAGTTAGTTTAGAGAGATGCCGGAGCTCACTGAGCAAGAAGGGGTGGAATTAGAAAGCAGGTATGTCACCCTCTTGGGGAAACAGAGATCTAGATGTTATCCATTTCTAACAACTCTTAGGTGCAGAGCAAGGCAAGGCTGGTACCAGTGTCCCTGTCAGCAGAACAGCAGCTGGAGGAAGGACACATGTTCCCTGGTGGTGGGGACAGGGGACCTGAGCTTTCACTTTGCTGATTTCCTGAAGGGGAAGCCTGTTCCTGAGATTGATAGGTCATTGCTTACGGGCTCCTCAAGATGTAGATGAAAAACGCCAAGTTTTTCAAATGGTGTGTAACAGACTTTTCTTTTTAAATGTATTTTTTTAAAGTCCCATGGGTTGCAGGTGAGCCTTTAAAGAAACAATCAGGTGGGGCTGGAGAGATGGCTCAGTGGTTAAGAGCACTGACTGCTCTTCCAGAGGTCCTGAGTTCAATTCCCAGCAACCACATGGTGGTTAACCCTGGTCTGTAACTTCAGTTCCAGGGGCTCCAACACCCTTACACAGACACACATGCAGTCAAACCACCTGTTCACAGAAAAGACGGAGTAAGGAGCTACAAGCAAGAGGGTGACAGAATTACAACAGCAGGGGATTCTTGTGATGGTTCCTCCAAGCCTCCAGAACATGCACCATTCCCTGGGTTTAGGACCAGTTTGGCACAGGCCACACTGGATTTATTCCGAGGATTCCAATAAGGACACTGCAAACTTATTTCAGAAAGTGCTTTATGTTTAATAATTACAAAAAAGCTTCGAGACGGTCATCATTGGAAAAGCCTGAACTGTGAGAAACTTCCTTCCCTGTGGCCCAGCACTGGTTTCATTTAAAATTACCTGCATGGGTGGCATCGTGTTTCCGGGCTAAGAGATGAAAGATGCTCTGAGGCCTTTCAGCCGCATCGGGAAATCAAGGACTGCGTCAATTGCTAGCCAGGCCTGGTGGTTCTGTGTCTCTAACCCATAGAGAAATATGCACCATGGTATGGATAGTCTTTTGCCGCCCTCCGGCTCTGACTTCCTCATAGGAGCAGACTAGGTGCACCTGTTGCTGCCTGGCTGTGTCCCCAGAGAGACTGAGGATTTTTGCTATGACTCAGACATATTATTTATGGCCACTCCACTGGTAGAGACCAACAGTCAGACTGACCCAGGCTTAGAAGTGTTTCCTTTCTGCCCATCAAAGGGTTTTTTTGGAATGTTCACCACAGGCTGGTTTTCAGCATGTGAACAAGGGAAGTATGCATGATCTTCTCGGCCTTCACGACAGCTGCCTTTTTTTCACAGGCATTCAATTCAGATGTCCTCTTGGTTGACTTGAAATCAGTTCAGCCTCGGTGCATGTTAGGGTGACATCGCTGTGCCTCTTGCTTGGCATGCCGAGAGAGCCGGCATCAGCTGTCCGTCTCCCTGCCCCTTTCATGGAATCTAACTTCTGCTGGCCAGTATTTGAGGTCATTAAACTGTGTGGCCGAGTCTTATGCTAACAGAGACAAGGCTGCTGTTTTGCAAAGACAGAGTGTCTTTCTCATAGTTGACACCTGCAGGCCAGCCTCCTGCTCTGATAATGTTTCAGGAGACACTCGGAGGCTAGGAGAGAGAGCTGAGGTACAGGTGATTTGAAAGTGGTTCACTTCTTCTGGATACAAAGACCAGCTCTGAGGTTTTGTTAATTGTGTACCAATAGTTACACCTTTAAAAAGAGATATTTTAGGGCCAGCAAGATGGTTCCGTAGGTAAGGGCACTTGTTGCTAAGCCTGATAACCTGAGTTTAGTCTTCAGAGCCGAGATGATGGAAGGAGAAAACTGACCTTCAAAACTTCCTTGTCCTTGACTTCAACATGCACACCATGGCACAAGTGTACTTGAGCATGCACACATGCACACATACACATTCACACACATATACACACAGTCACATGCACGGACGCACATGATACTTTCCTGTTATAAAGATGGTTTAATTGGCTCTTTTGTACACATTTATAATTATAGCTATCTGGGAGTTTGGCTATGGACTGAGCTTAAGGCCAATCTGGACAGCTAAGACACAAAATAAAGTGTAAAAGACTCAGTGGTAGAGTGCCTACCCAGTCTGTGTGAGGCCCTGGAGTCAATCCCCAATATGCACCCTGGGACAATCACGTTGAAGGAACAATTTTTATAAAATCTTTACTCATGACAAAAGTCTCTTAGTGGACATGACTTGTTTTGTTGACAAACTCACCATGAAGTTAATTCAGTAAGCTTTTCGAGGACTCTGTTGGCATTGAGGTGTCACAAAGCAAATGAGGGCAAATTGCTACCTGCTTCTGTTCCAACACTGCCATGGCAAGATGCCACAAACCATTCCACTCACGGGGACAGACGTGTGTTCTTGGGAGCTGCAAGGTGTTTGGAGTGAAGGTATAGTTAGGTCTGTGTCCCTCTGAAACCCAGAGAAGAATCCGTCCCGGTTGATTGCAGCCTGGGTAGCTCTGGCTCTCCACTACATACGCTAGCACAGCCCCAACTGCCTTTGTCTTTGCCTGGTCATCTTCCTTCCCTGTCTGTGTTCTCTTGTAAGGACAGCCAGTCATTGGATACGGGGCTCACTCTAATGGCTGCTTCTTCACTTGATTATATCTGCAAAGGCCTTATTTCCAAACTGGGTCACAAGCACTGGAACAGAGGGTTAGGTTTTCTGTAAAGCCCATTCATTATTTATTTATGCATTTATGTATTTATTGAGGAGGGTGGGATACACATAAGGAAATGGATACAAAAAGATGGGGGTGGGACAAGCACTGTGCTGCTGCCATACTCCAAGGGAGTGTTCATGTTAGGACGCATGAGTGTTAACATGTATACATCAACGCCATGCATACACCTATAGTGTGATGCAAAGCTGTTAAATTGTAGTCTCTGTTGAGGTCGCCCTGGCTTGTGACCTTGAAGGATGGATGTGTAGAACTTCTGTGATACAGAGAGGACAATGAAGGACTTTTAAAGCTGATCATAGGCAAAGTTGCAAAAGCACCATGGTTCGGCCTGAGAATCAAGATGCTTCTAGAAGAAATAGAGGAGAAGGATTGGAGACCTGTGTAATTCTTCCTTAGGCCAGGGTACTTCTGGGCAGCCCAGACTCAAGATTAGTGGTGGTGTGAGAAGCTGGAGAGGGACAGGAAGATAGACAGACAGACAGAGACACACACAGAGACACACACAGAGAGAGGCACAGAGAGACATACAAATTCTCTCTCTCTCTCTCTCTGATGTGTGTGTGTTGTGTGTGTGTGTGTGTGTGTGTGTGTGTGTGTGTGTGTGTGTGTGTGTGTGTATTTGGGGTGGTGAGGTTGATTTAAGAGAGCAATGTACCAGTACGAGAGAGTCGGTCAGAGGATCTGTCACTGTCATTTCTGGCAGGGCTGCTCGGGAGGGTGGTGGGACCTCCAAGTAGGCTAAAGGACTCAGAAGGTGGATGAGTTAGAAAGGAAAGACAGTGTGCTTGCAAGTGTGTTGAATTTGAGCCCATTGTAGCTCCAGACAGAGGTGCCTAGCACTAAGCTAGAAACTTGAGCTTGACAATCTGGAGGAGAGGCCAAGGCTTGTGGGACAGCTGAGACCTCAGGAGTGGCTGGGGTGACCTAGAGACACAGCAGACAGAAGCAGAACAGAGGCTAGGCAAGGTCAAACCCGGGGGAATATACCAGGTGGACATGGGAAGGAGACGGTGGAGGCTGGGCAGGTAGAGGGGATGAGGGTGAGAGGACCAGGAGGCCTACCTCACTCTTGCTGAGAAACATGCCAAGGAGGAGGCTGTCAGATTGATTTGAGGGGCCTATGCTGAGAAAACTCCCAAAAAACTGACCAAGACAGGACCCAAACTGTGAGAAGTCACGGGGATCTGGGTTGGAAGGAGTCAGGACCGACTTACTCTTGAGAAATAACATGGGGACAAGCAAGGAGTGGAAGCAGGGAAAGAGAGCTCCTTTTCTGTCAAGTAGACAGAAAAGAGGAGAATGAGTGGGTGAAAAAGGTCTAGAGACGACAAGAGATGTGGGGTGCGTGGCAGGGAGAGAAATCTAATGGAGATTCTCAAGGGAATTTTAGGGGTACTAGATATGGGTGATTGTGTGGAAGACATCTTAGTTGTGGAGCTTTTAACCAAAAGGATCTCTTGAAGATGGTCCTCTGCTATTTCAGAAGACTAAGCAATGGGCATGTTGACCCGTGGAGCAGACCTGGAGGCTGAGGCTCACTCTGAATCCCTAGACGTTTTCCCAGGATTGGTGTGTTTAGGACCTCGGGGCAGCTCTGCTTCCCGGGTAGGATTTCTGTAGCCCGAGTCCTAGAGTCTCATGGAACGTGTCATCTTGGAGACAAAAAGCCTAGAGGCCGACCTAGAAGTAACTAGTTTCTTCTCTCCCCATTCAGGGCAGCGGACATGCTTTCTCCCTCAGCCCCTGCTTCCCCGTGGATCTCAGGTTCTGTATCTAAGGCGTGGGGCAGGAGCATGAAGATGGGGTCAGGCCACGCTGTGCTTTACAGTGCTAGAGCATCAAGGCCGTCCAGCTCCATTCTGTATCTGGTAGCTCCAGAGAAGAGTGGGCTCTCTGCGTCTGTGGGGCTGGGTGGGATCCGCAGCCTGCTCTGGCCTGGTGGAGGAGACAGGCGCTCCCCGCAGCATGCTTATGTGTGTATGACTTCTTAAAAGAGAATCCCAGTCAGTGTTGGCAGTAGTGGTAGAGAAGCGTCCCTGGAGGGTGTGCATGGGTCTCAATAAACTGTTAGGACTCATGATTAAGAACTGGTATCGGGAAACATCTGTATTATATACACCCCTTTATCCCAAGGCTCGGGGGTCATTGAAGAAGAGGGGGCAGAAAGATTCTAAGAGCCAGAGGTGGTGGGTGACTACACAGTATGGCACTTACCCGATGGTTATAACAGGATGCATAAAGCCCATACAGGCTCAATCCACACCAAAGGTCAGCATGGATTGGGAGGTGGGTACAAGTTCCCACCCTGCAGCTGAAGAGCTATGGGTAACGGATACCTGCTAGGAGAGGAAATGCCAGTTTTCCATACAGGGATAGCCCCTGGTAGACTGACCATGTTCAAGTGGAAGGCCCTGATCCAGGAATATACGCATGCGCGCTCTAAACACATTGCATAGTGCTTGTCAAGAACTAATTAAAAACAAAAGAAGGGGTAAGCTTGGTAGATGGAGAATGTGCAAGCACTGTGCTGTGATCTCAAGGCGACTGGGCCAGCCAGGCTAGGGGGGATACAACCGGGCAGGCCAGGTAAGCAGGGCTTGGTTTGTTTTGGTGGGGGGGGGGGCGTTGAGGAATCTGTGATCAGGCCAGGTGCCTGAATTGCTCAGAGGTTTGCCTATTAGGCAGGATTTTGAAGGGTTGGTTTTTCTTGATAGTGAATGGGAGCTACTGAAAGTGACAGGGTCAGGAGTGAAGGAGCGGCCTCTCCAGGTCTTCCGTGTGAAGTGCTTAAGCAATACTTTGGCCACATTCCCCACCCTTTCGGAACTCACGAAAGAGATGAGGAGCCCTTTCCTCGTGTGTCCATCTTGGAAAATCAGGGAACTTGCCCCGTAAGCTCCATTCTTCAAGCCTTGTCAGATCAGATTTTCACGAAGCCTAAAGACTTCTCAGCCTTCTTTTCTCTCTCTCCCCTTCTCTGTAACTGTGGTTCACCTGCTGTTCGCCTCGAAGGATCGCAGTAATGTTCTCCTTGCATTTCTGTTGCTGCAATGCCGGTACCAAAGCCCTCGCCGCCCCCAGAAAAGACCCAGTGTCGTCCTGCAGCTTGAGAGCTGCCTACGTCTAGTCTTCCTTCCCATCCCCGCAGGGAGACGGTGTCTTTCTCGAAGCAAACACACTACAGCTTCACGGAACGACTGCCCACCAAGGAGCTCGGAGAAGAAACCGTGAAGTAACAATAGAGCGCGTGCCATGCCTGTGGGATGCAGGGCTCACAGGAAGAGGTGGGGAGCAGAGAGAAGAAACAGATTTTAATGTCAGGCTGACAAGAGTTTATTATACACATCAGCGGTGAAAATAATTACCTTTTTAAAAAAAATGATAAAAAAGGCTTTCGGGGGCCCTGTTAAATACCAGCCAGAGCGCTTTCACACTGGATTCGCCGGGGCCCTGACAGAGATGCCTCGTTCTCTCCAAATCCCCGTGAAGGTTTTGGCAGGAAGCAGTGGCGACACACGCGTTTGCGTTCCTCCTTGCCCTTTTACGGAGTTTCTGTCGAGCCCCTCTACGCCTTTGCTCGGGCTTCTTCATTTCTCGTCTTCATTTTGGTATTCTCCTTCCCTCAGGGCTGCGGTGGTGGGCAAAGGAACTAGTCTGCGGGCGTCATCTTTTCGTTGGCTTTGAAACATTTAGGCCTTTCTGAATAAGCAGAAGACAAGACAGGAGTCTGTGGGGGCGAGTAGGGCCCTGAGAACCCGACTCTCGGTTTTTCCTCCAGCGAGAAAGTTCTCATGGGAAGCAGAGGAGGCTGCTTTCCAGATTTTTCTGCACAGCGAAGTCTGGCCACTATGTGGCTTCTTACAGCACTAGGATAGTAATGGAAGGTGTTCTCCCAGACCATTAGAATAATATTCAGAATAATTAGAACCATATAATATTCTAACAATCAGTGATAATCAGAATAATAGAATATAATATTCTAATATTAGAAGTTTGGATTCATATGGATACTCCAGCTCTAATAGCCTAATCCGGCAGGTGAGGGCCAGGAGGTAAATGCTCAGGGATCTAGAGCATGTGTCTGGTTATGTGATCCTGGGCTCCCAACATAGAGCTCTTGTTCTTTTCCTGGGCTGATAGTCTCTCTCTCCCTTCCCGCTCTACCCCCTTCCCCTATCTCACTCTCCCTCTCTCTCTTCTCTCTCTTCCCCCCTTCTTCAGGGCACAGGTCAACCAACCAAGGTGTCGTCATTCCTGAGTCACCATCCATCATTCTTGGTTGCAGGGACAAAGTGTCTCCATGGGACCTGGAGCTCTAAATTTGACCTAGGATGTCTGGACAGCAAGCCCCCAAAGATTTCCCAACCCATGCCTCCCCAGCTCCGGGAACATGAGCATGGGCTACCCCACTCACCTTTTCCCGTGGATTGAAGTTAGGCCCTTATGCTTGCAAGGCAAACGTTTTACCACGGAGCTATCTTTCTAGCTCCTCCCCACTTCCTTTCTGTTTCCAACTTCCTGTCTTGGATTTGTTTTGTACATGTCAACAAGACCTCTCTTGGGTGCACAATGAAAACCAATTTCTATAAAGAAATTATAAGGCTGCTCTTCCTTTAGTGATGCAGTGATGATGGGGATTGTTCCCCCCACTCCCCAGATTGAATTTATTCCAGTATTTCGAGTGGACGTTACTGAGCAAGAAGTTGCAAATAAAATGGACCTCCCTGATGTATGTGGTAGTGATTGATCATGGTCCACTTTTCCAAGAGCCGGTGCCCTACCTGTGTGCACCTGCCAAGGTAAGGAGGGGAGCGCCCCCTGCTGGCCTCACTCTGCCCCCTGGCTCCCTCAGGCCTTTTTGCTCTTGTTCTGGGGGAGGGGGTCACTAAAGAGCTCTGGCCCCCTCAGACAACACTACATTATCTACCCCTTGAAATGATATTCTTGACTCTGTAGAATTCTTGGCTAACACGTGGGTTGAAAAGTATCTTACCAAACTTATTATTAATTATTATTAATCAAAACCAGATTAAAAGATGCCGACCGGAACCTTCTTCACCAAGAAGGAAGAAGTGGAGGGTGGAGTCAGCTGGTACTCTTCGCTCCCTGTTGGCTGACTAGCACCATGGAGGTTGTCTTGCTGCTTTTTTTCTTTAGCACACCGGTTCTCAAAATGTAGGACACCACCCCCTAAAGACCACTGGAAAACAGATATTTACAATACAGTTCAAAACAGTAGCAAAATTACAGATCTGAGGTAGTAACAAAAATAATTTCATGTCTGGGAGGGGGTCACCAGAGCATGAGGAAGGTTGAGAACCACGAGGTGATGACCTTTGGTGATGGCTCTTTGGGTGGTTTCCTTTTAGGTGCTATTTTATCTGATGTCCTAGGACCCCTCCACCTCCATTCTCAGAGCTGACTGGAGCTTCCTCTTTCCAGAACAGTCTGGCCGGTTCCATTGACCCACCCCAGTTCCTAGCAAGGCTTTGCTGCTCATCAGCGCCCAGATGTCTCTTCTGGGAGCTGGAAGCTGTCCCTGACCCTTCAGTTGTGTACTGGTTGGGTATTTCTCATCCAAAATCTTTGGAACACAGAAATGTTTCAGATGTTGGAGCTTGTTAGATTGGAATCTCTCCGAGGACTCTCTACAAGATCAAATATCCGTAATTAAAAACCCCAGACCCTGAAATGTTCTGAGTTACACAGATAGAAAATAATGGATTTCAGAGCACTTTGGATATTCAGAGTAGGGATTCTCAACCCGCATTCATTTTCTTCCTCTTTTTTCTTTACATCGAGAGAAGTTAAGCGCCCATCATTTCCAGGCGGAGTGAATGGAAAGTTGCCATCTGAGAGGAGAGAGATGGGAGAGGGAGAGAGGGCAGTCGCCATTAATTTCCTGAGCCCATGTCATCTCCCTGTAGATTTCTTTTCAATTTCCAGGCAGCTACAGCCGGAGTGGACATCATCTGGTGCTGGCCTTGTCCTCAACTGGTGCCCCATTGGGTGGCTCATGAAACGCTTGGCCGCACCTCGGGCAGCGCATGCTCATGTTGTGGGCAAGCTTCCAGAAAAGTGGCTAAACCAGAGTTCTGTGTGTGATTGAGAGCTATAGACTTATACAAAAGTACCCAGATGAGGAGAGGGTTATATGTGAGAGCTGGGAGGAAGGGAAGAGAAGGGAGAAATGTCATTAAAATACAATCTGAAAAAAAAAAAGGACTCGGATTAGGTGAATTTGGTGGTATTGTTTTCTTAGAGAATCTGGTCACACTTTATTTTGAGTTTTATTTTGGCAAAATCAACAGTCTGACTTGGTATAGAATATAAGTTTCCAGTTGGGTGAGTGAGCAAACATACAAGGGTGTTGGGGGGAGGGTGGCATGCCTGTAGCCAGAGGCGGTGCTTCTCCCTGGGGATGGAGTTGGGTGGCAGGCCGGAGTGTGCCTAAGAGCTCCACTAATGATGCAGGTAAACAGCCGGACAAATGGACTTCCCAGATATGTGAGCTCCAGCAGCTGCTGCAAACAGCAGTGGGGGTGGGGGAGGAGGATGGGGGGAAAGGAAGAGGAGGGAGAGGGCCGTGGGAGGGATAGCAGTTATCCAGCAAGAAGCTACAGGGATGGGAGTCACGTTTTGAATCCTGAGTCTCAGCTCCAGGTATGACCACATATACATTATAGGAGCCTATCTGGGCACTCACAAGTCTGAGACTGCCCTGAGGGTGGCCAAGCACTAGATGCAGCGTGAGGAGGCTGGCTTGCTCCTCCGGGTCTGGTTGTAGGAATAGACATGAGTGGAGCAGGCAGAGGCAGAGAGGGAACAGAGAGACTGGCCGAGAGGACTTTGCAGGACTCTTTTTCGAGCTTAGAGAGAGAGGCACATCCAACAGAAGGCTTGATTTGTGTGTGAACTAAGAGGGCAACAAGTCACACCTTGTCAGCTCATTACCTCACTCTTTACACTGCGTCTGTCCATAGCTTCGCCTAACCTTATTTGTCACAGACAGCCCACACCTCAGACAAGTGCGTCTCCCCGTCTCCTTAGAAGCTCTGACTCACACCATTCCACTTCCTTCCTCCTCCCAACCTTCCTGGCCCCGCCTTACAAGCTCCACTCCTCAGGAAAGAGCTCTGCAGGTCACAGCCGTCCTTACATTTGCCTTTCTTGGGGGCATCAATTACTGCCTCTTTTTTGTATAGCCCAGGCTGGCCCGGGATTTTCTAGGTAGCCTAGGTTGGCCTGAAACCCTTCAGCTTCCCAAGTGCTGAGGTTATGGTTGGGTGCCACCATGCTGGCTACACTCGCTCTGTTCTCTCTTGATTCCTTGCTTGTCTTTCCTCAGGGTTAAGATGCTGGCAAATTCCTTTGGGTCAAAATGGGCCTCTTTTTCTCTGTCATCCCCAGTGTTCTCATTCGTTGTGGTGACACTATCAGAACTGAAGAGACATTGCCTGATAAGGAGGGCGAAGGACTCACAGCAAGTTACTAAGCAAAGGCGGGAGGAACGACCAGGTGGCCTGTCTCTCGCAGAGCACAGGGTCCCCATTGCATGTCTGAGAGGCTTCTATGAGAGTGAAGGACTGATGAGTTTTCCTAGCAGACATGGCCAAGTCTGCTTTAAAAGCTGACTCTGAGGCAGCCCAGTGTGTGATTTATGGTCCTGAGGAGTTTACTTAAAAAGCACATTAGGCACACGTGAGATTGTGTATAGTGTGGTGTTGTGTGACAAAACCTTCTCTGGGGAGGCAACGTACACGTCTACTCAACACCGAGAGGGAACCCACAGCAGACCCAAGTACAGATACCACCAAAGTCCAACTTGGTGAGCCAGTGAGTTTCATTGGGGTCACTCAGAGAAGTGGGGGTGAGGGGTTACTTACAGGAGCCAAAAAGGACTCCAAGATAGCTTCATTATGGAGGTCCACCCCGACACAGGTGCCTGCTCACACATCTGGGAACCTGGAGCTCACTGCACAGCCCGAAGGCAGCTCAACGGGTTGGGGAGCGTGCTAAACTCTTCCAGGCAGCCTGTCTGGCTTCTGCTTGTTCCTGGTAGCTGCCCTGCGTTCAGAGTCAGCTCTCGGTCCTCTCTGCAGCTTGGTTGCACAGGTCTGGGAGGGACTCCTGGCTTTTATTGTTTTCTCTAGCCTGGCAGGACAGAAAGAATATGGTCAGTTTCAGGGACTTCCTGAGGGTATTTTTATTTGTTTACCTTCCTGTCTGAGGAGCCTTCTTATAGGAAGGAAATGTTTCAGTCTTTGAGGAATTGTTATAAAACGTCGACGGCTTACGGTATTATAGGTGTATTCCTGATACACAGTTCTCAGGAAGCAAGAAGGCTTAGGGCCTACTCGTTGTAGCTGCTGTTTGATGTGGAGGGTGGGAAGAGAGATTGCCACCTCGGCATCATAGAAGGACTAGTGTGGATACCTGTCCTTGGGTCTGGAGTAGAGGTGAAGATTAAAACTCTGATGAAGGATTGGGGCAGTACAGAGAGCTGAAGAGTCCGGGAGGTAGGCAGGAGTTAGCTCTCTCTCTCTCTCTCTGGCTCTCCTGTACCTGTCAGAGGCAGGGAGGGCAGTGGCCATGTTTAGCCTAAGGAAGTTGTTAGGTGCACACCTGCAGTAGGGCTGGAGAGGTAGCTCAGTAGTTAGTGGAGCACTGGCTGCTTCTGCAGAGGACCTGGGGTTCAATTCCCAGCACCCACATGGCAGCTTATAACCCCAGCCGTCCTAAAGGATTTGACATTGTCTTTTGTCCTTCACACACACCAGGTATGTGTACAGTATACATGCACACATACACTCAATCATAGACGTTAAATAATTTCTTAAAAGTGGATACCTGCAGCTAACTAGTCAGCTTGAGGTTGGGAGAATATGGTGCTGGACTTTTCTTTTCGAGCAGCAGAGGATGAGCCTCTGCATCCTTCCTCAGAGCCAGGACATAAAGGTTCCTGCAATGACTGTTCTGAGGGTGAACGGACATCTATCTAATAATCCGTAAGCAGCCACATGTAATGACATGCACCTGTAAATCCTGGCAGTTGGGAAGTCGAGGCATTTGAGGCTAGCTTGGGCTACACAGCAAGACCCTATGGCAAAGCAACAATAACAGTAACGAAACCAAGACAAAGAAAGAAACAAGCCGGGACCCCAGATCAACCAAACAGAAGAGAGTTCCTAAGGAATGGTAAATTGCAATAATGGTGATGTAAGGATCCTGGAGGAGAGAGGCTGTGTGTGGAGACCCTGTAGGAGAGAGGCTGTGTGCGGAGATCCTGTAGGAGAGAGGCTGTGTGTGGAGACCCTATAGGAGAGAGGCTGTGTGTGGAGATCCTGTAGGAGAGAGGCTGTGTGCGGAGATCCTGTAGGAGAGAGGCTGTGTGTGGAGACCCTATAGGAGAGAGGCTGTGTGTGGAGATCCTGTAGGAGAGAGGCTGTGTGCGGAGACCCTATAGGAGAGAGGCTGTGTGAAGAGGCTCTATGGGAGAGAGGCTGTGTGTGGAGATCCTGTAGGAGAGAGGCTGTGTGCGGAGATCCTGTAGGAGAGAGGCTGTGTGCGGAGATCCTGTAGGAGAGAGGCTGTGTGTGGAGACCCTATAGGAGAGAGGCTGTGTGTGGAGATCCTGTAGGAGAGAGGCTGTGTGCGGAGATCCTATAGGAGAGAGGCTGTGCGCAGAGGCTCTATGGGAGGGGCTCTGACCCAGGCTGGGAGGTCTAGGAGAGCTTTGTCCAGGATGCTTCCCAAGGTATGAAGGAATCGTGGAGGTTCAATGAAGAAGAGATATCTGAGGCAGAAGGGACAGCAGGAAGAGTGACACTACTTCTCTCATGTGACCAGTGTCTTCCAGCACTGAGGGTCATGCAAGAGGCAAAGCTGACATTTTCCCTGACCTGATATCCTCATTGTTTAAGTCAGGGTCTCTTATGTTGACAGGGCTGGCTTTCGGACTCACTACATAGACCAGGCTGGCCTCCAATTCCAGATGATCCACCTGCCGTAGTCTTGCTCCTGTTGGGTTGCAGGTGGGAGTCAGCATGCGCTGGTCTTCTGTGGCCCTGCATGGTGGTTATTCTACAAGCGGATGCTGTGAGTCAAACTCCGCCAGCCTCCTCAGAGGTTATGTCAAACTCCCAACCTCCTTGGGTTCTCAAGATGGGGTCATATTTGAAG
Source organism: Rattus norvegicus (assembly GCF_021556685.1). Lineage (NCBI taxonomy): Eukaryota > Metazoa > Chordata > Mammalia > Rodentia > Muridae > Rattus > Rattus norvegicus. The sequence continues at coordinate 14,618,304 of NC_141539.1, read as the reverse complement.
GCAGGCTCTCTGCAGATATAGTCCAATAGGATCAGTGTTTTTTCCAGGAAGTGAAAAGTGAGGTGTAGACATGGGGGCAGATGTGGAGAGAGAATGCTGTGTGGCTTGGGGGCAGTACTGGAGCAGGCAGGACTGCCATAGGCTATCATGAAACGTCTAGGTGTTTTAGAAGCAAAGAAAGTAAGAGCCTCCTTTAGAGGCTCCTGAGGGAGTGTAGTCCTTTGACTTTGGGCTTCCTGCCTCTAGAACTTCCAGGGGATACATTTGTATTGTCCTGAGCCACCCAGTCAGTGGTTCTTTCCTATGGAGGCCCCAGGATGCTCAGACACTGCTGAAGGGAGAAGGGAAGGTTGTGTTGAAGAACAAATGAAGATATTTATACCCAGGACAAGGCCTGGACCGTAATGGTCACTCTATGAATAGTAACTATTGTCTCATGGGAGGAGAAAACAGGGCAGGTCCTGTATTTGTGTAGGTTTGAGGTTGTTTTTGTGTTTATTTTTGGAAAACCTGGAAGTACTCAAAGGTTAAGTTGGGCACACACACACACACACACACACACACATAGACACAGACAAACACAGACACACAGGCACACAGAGAAACACAGACACACAAACATATACACAGACACACACATACAGACAAACACAGACACACACATAGACACAGACAAACACAGACACACAGGCACACAGAGAAACACAGACACGCAAACATATACATAGACACACACACAGACACACACAGACACAGACACACACACACAGACACACGAACACAGACACAGACCTAAGACACACACACACAGACACACACACACACAGACACAGACCTAAGACACACACACATACACACACACACAGACACACACACAGACACACACACACAGACACACACACAGACACACAGACACACACATACACACAGACACACACACATACACACACAGACACACACAGACACACACACACATACACACACAGACACACACACACAGACACACACACACAGACACACAGACACACACACACAGACACACACACACAGACAGAGACCTAAGACACACACACACATACACACAGACACACACACACACATACACACAGACACACACACACAGACACACACACACACACACACACACACACACACACACTGCACTACACTATCTGGTAGGTGACTGATCCCAGGTCCTTCTTCAGGGGCAATTTTGATGGGGTGGTTAGCATAGCCTCCGAGTGGGTAGTATGGCCTGATGGCACAGGGGCGTCTGAGAGGCAAGACAGTGGAGACAGCAGGGTTTGTTTAGATCGGCCAGGCACAGGTCCAGAAGAAAGCAGAGCTTTCCTTATGGGCCACTTCAATGTTAGACTGGTAAGGGCCCTCTTTCACCTGAATTCTCAGAGCCATTGGTGAGTTGAGTGTGTTTCCTTTCTTCTTCTGTCTGTTCAGTTTGGGACTCCGCACCACCAGGCCAGTGTAGACAGGAAGGATACGGTTGGAATGGGTATCATCTGCTGAGGTTGTGAGGATGTGCCAGCCACTGAGGGATGGATGTAAGGTTGTGGTGACTAGCCTGGTCTCAGGAGCTAGCTAGCCCTGGCTACTGGTCTGGTTCTTGGGTATGGTCACTTGTCTTTCTCCCAGTCCCAAGTGCCTGTAACCTGCTCAGGTGGTTCTGTAGCTCACAGTAGAAGGTTAGGCCAGAAGAACAACATTCAAGGGTGTGTCTGTCCCGAGCCGAGGCTTCACACTTGCGGAAGGCTGGCTTCCGAGGTTAACTGACGTGTCTGTGTTTGCACCTGCTTTGACACCTGCTCCAATACACATTTGTTTAATAGCAGTTGGACAGGATTTAGCTGTGTTGCTATCCAAATTACAATTATTTCTCTTAGTAAAATCTCTTATTTTTACATAAAACGCTGGGGAGGGGCAGCATCTTGTGTAAATCAAAGATGGGCTTCTGGTGATGGAAGTAGGTTGGGGACCACCTGTCTCTGTCCCCCTTCCCTTCCCTTTCCCTGATGATGTCCCAGAAGGAGCCATTTGAGTACCTTCTGTTTGGTGTAGAAAGACCAAAGACTGCTGGAAATGGATGTTTGAGACAAAGAGATTGATCAACAGGAAACCTTCCGAGCCTCAGGGTTCCTCAGATCCTGTCAGGGGACAGTTAGGCAGTCAGGTGGATAAGGACCTCTGCTGTGATCCAAGGTCTACGAGGAAGCCTGTGAAGTGGAGCTTCTAGACCTGAATTTCTGTGGGGTTTGTTTGTTTGTGGCAATGATTATTCTATCTCTTCAACCTGTGTTGGGGACACAGTGCTTTCTGCTGGATTTGAGCCTCCAAGTGGCTGAGAAGCTTCCTGAAAACAGGGACTTTGTGTGGAACCTCAAAAAACCTTCCATATTCCAGAAGGATGCACATTGCCTGCTGTCCCTGGGGACAGCTTCTCTCTAGACTTTCTCTTATTGTCCTACAAAGAAGTCTTTACTTTTTATAAAAATTCTTTCCTGGAACATTTATTTTGTGTCTCACTTAAAAACAATAATTGGGCTTCTGTTGCATTCCTTTGGAAACTATCTGAGCTATGCAGCCTTTTCATTCCTCACAAACAAAGAAAAATTCATTTTCTTTTATCCACATGCTCACAGAAGGTAAAAACCAGAATTCATTGTCTATTACTGGTATTAAAATTACAAATATGTCCTCAAATATCAAATAGAGAGTAAGACAGATTTAAACGTCGCTTAGAGTAGGGGGAATTATTTTGGATAACATTATTATAACACACACCCATCCATCCATCCATCCATCCATCCATCCATCCACCTACCCACCTGTCTGTCCATCTGTCCATCCATCCACTCATTCTCCCATCCATCCATCCATCCATCCATCCATCCATCCATCCATCCATCCATCCACCCACCCATGATTTACTTAGTGCAAGGTCTTGAGATGTATGAGTAGGACACACCCACGTAGAAGAAGGTCAGGGAAATGCTGGAGGGACCCTCAAATGGTATGTGGGTCACTAGCATTTTATTCTTACTTCTTGTGTATCATTGTTTTCCCCTGGCTTCCCCCACTCTCACTGTACGTGTGTGTGTGTGTGTGTGTGTGTGTGTGTGTGTGTGTGTGTGTGTGTGCGTGCACGAGTGCACATGCATTTGCATACTTAAGTGTACTAGAGATCAACTTTCTTTAGAAGCCTTCAGCCTTGATGCTTGAGGTCGAGTCTCTTATTGGCTTGAGTTCACCACGTAGGTTGGGCTGGTTGGTCTGTAAGCACCAGGGACCTGCCTGTCTCTGCTTCCTCAGTACTGACATCACACACTTGACAACGTGACCAGGTTTTCTGACTGTATGTTTCAGGGGACTGCACTCAGGTCCTGAGAGCTATAAGGCACGCACCTCAGTGACTTCACCTGCTACAATACACTTCTCTCTTTTCTTTCGCTCCAGCTGAACTGTTTAATCCTCCTGCTTCCTAGAATCTCAGAGTACAGAGGTGTGCCACCATATCCAGTGCTTTTTCTTGTTTTTATGACTACATATAGAAGAAAATATATTTGTATCTCTTAAGTGTATTATATCTCAAGGAGTTGGACCTTTTGGTTGGTAGATTGTCTGCTTTTTGTATTTTTCTTTCTTCCTTTTTCTTTTCCTCCCTCCCTCCCTCCTACCTTCCCTCTCTCCCTCCCTCCGTCAGTCCCTTCCTTCTATTCTCTTTTTCTTGAGACAGTCATGAACCATCCAGCCTGGCTTTAAATTTTCCGTGTAGTCAAAGGTGGCCTTGAACTCCTGATCCTCCTACCTCCACTTTCCTTCACAGACCACCAGCAGCTTAGCTTCAACAGCTCCACTGCCCTCTGTCAGCTGGGCTTGGGCCATTGGAGAAGGACGGGTGATCCTGCCTTTGCTTTTTCATCATCCGCTCTGGTTAAGCATAGTTCAGAGCTCACATCCTATGGCCTTTCTCTATAAAATGCAACATGGCAGTTTGGAAGACCTCCATGGCCTAGTATTATGGGGTGATGTGGTCTGTATTAGCAGGTTCACTTTATTCCTAATCTTAACTCTGCCACTTCCTGTCTGGGTCTCCTATCTGAGAAATGAATGTGATATGTCAGTCTTCTAGAGTTGTTTTTATAAGGAAGAAATGCCTGGTATGGCGCCTGATATGTGACTGCCCTATGAATGTCAGCTCTTCCTTCCCCTCTACTGTTCAACGTAACAGTCGTAGGCTTCACCTAAATGCTATTTCTAGGGCAGTTGAGTATATGCTGTGGATTGGATTTGCACCCCTGTGCGTAAGGAGTCTCCAAGATGGCTGCACGAGAGGCAGTAGAACACTCAAGAGGCATACATACTGGGAGGTGTTCAGGTCTGTTGTCCTGTGAGGGGATTAATGCTGTGGTCTTGGAGTTAGTTCTTCAGAGAATAGGTTCTCATGAGTGGGTTCATCCCATGGACTTGGCCCCTGTGACCTATGGCCACTTCCCTCTTCTGCTATATTCCGTAACCACCAGGCACTCTCACTAGAGGCTGAAGAAACGAGGACTCCCAACACTGCGAGCTTTGGAGAACACCCAGTCTCATATATCTTGTTTGGTAACAAACGAACTGCTACAATCCCGTGTTTTAAGACCTGGCCTAGTGCTTGTGCTCCTTAGACGGCTCTCATGTGTGGCTTTGGAATACTAAAGATCCAAGCAGTAGCCTTGATCTTGCCAGTGGACTCGTGGTCTACCTTGTGGGACTCTCAGAATCCTCAGCCTGTCTTTTGCTCCTCATTTACTGTGTGTCAAACGGAAGCCTCGTTGGTCACTTCTTCCCCCCCCACCGCACCCCCAGGCAGCTGCAGAGGCATGGAGGAGGTAAGAGGAATGAAGTCTTTTGAGATGTCTAAGTCTTAAACCTGCCAGAGACTTACTAGTATCCCCATTTGGAAATGTCAAACATGAAATTTTAGTTTCTTACTCAGGATCATTCTGTAGGCTTATCCGTAATACAGCATGTTTAATGCATCCTTGGCTCTGGATCTGTGGAGTGTGGCTGCAGGTGACGCTGGGGCCCTGATCTATTACTGTACGCCCAGGACATCATTTTATGTCAAGAGAGGCAGTAGCCTTTATTTTACCTGCTTAAGACATTGGTTGCAGAAGAATCTGGCTGAGACTTTCCAAAATAAATTTACCTTTGAGCTGAGTCCAGGAGTGGAAAATTTCAGCTGAAAATGATGGTTTAATCAGAAAAGACAGGAATGACTGGGCATGGCTTTAGGTGCCTGTCAGAGATGGCTGGGTGCAACCCCACTGGACCAGCCCCAGCCTCTTTTGTTCATAGGCAAAAGCCTGGCAGGTGGGAGGCACGAAAAATCTTGAAGTTTAGCTGTTTCATTCCCACTGTCAGATAAACCTCAAGGCTTTGGCTTCTGCTGTGATGGGTGGGCTTGCTTTAGTTTTGTGGCTTGATGGCATTTGGCTATGTAATTATTTCCCTCAGCCAAATACCCTGAATAACCTGACATGATGCTGGTGTAGATAGCATTCCCAGGCATAACTCCCATAATCCTCTGAGTGTTTAGAAGGTGCCTATTCTCAGATCAAAAGCTGCTGACCTGATTGAGCCTTCTGTCTTGCTTTGGCGCTCTGGGGAATGAAGTGTGTCCACTGCACTGGTTGCCGGGACCCTGGGGCTTTTTGAAGATGGTTCTGAGCCTGGGTGCTCAGCAGGGCTTTCGTGCCAACTGTCAGATGCTCCAGGTCAGATGCGTGTGCCTGGCTCTCCGTTCACTCCACTCCAGAGGTCATCGTAGCAGATGAAAGGACCTCTGTCTTGGAGGCTGGTCTTTGCACTTGACAGGCTTTGAGGACTATAGACCATCCCCATTAGGACCTCACTTGCAGAAACACGTCCAGGTGAAATCTAGGTGTTTAGATGAGATGGGAAGGTATGGAAACTGGGGTGGAGAGAAAGGCTGTGGCCCGGGCCGGAGATAGTGGGTCCCAGCTGCTATTGTAGCTGGCAAGAAAAAGTGTGAAAGATTACTTTAGACTAGTTGTTCTCAACCTGTGGGTCTCAACCCCTTTGAGGTCCAACAACCCTTTCATAAGGGTTACATATCAGATATTTACATTACGATTTATAACAATAGCAAAATTACAGTTGTGAAGTAGCAATAAAGAAATTTTATGGTTGGGGATCAGTACAACATGAGGAACTATATTAAAGGGTTGAGGCCTTAGAGAGTTTGAGAACCACTAATCTAGACTCTCTGTGGAAAACTTCCTCCCTCCCAACAGAGGAAATAAAAGCACACTGCTAGTGATGAGAGAATGAGGCTCTAAGAGGCCGGCTTCTCCTCGGCTGTAGAGGGACCCCTTCCTCACCGCGCTCTAGCCTCACTCTGCAGTCCTGTCTTTTGCCTCTCAGGGGTCTTCTAGCAAGGTGTGTCTTGCAGCCTTGAGTGAGGGAGATCTGGATATGTAGGCTCTGTCCTTGCAGGGCTCAGACAGATCCAGAATGATCCTTAGACCCTTGGTTCTGCTCCCCATTAATCAAAAGTGTGATCGGCCTCAACCACCCGTGTCCCATCCCAGCAGCCCCCTTTGCCTTGTTGGTCCTGAAGAAGAAGTTGATGACCTCATGGCCCACAGTGACTGAAATCCCAGCAGAAGGAAAATGGGACACTGCCTCCTGTGTGTAAGAACATTTGAGATGGCTGCAGGATTTGACCAGCAGTGGGGACTAGCTTCCATTGGAGCTGTGTCTTCTAATCACCGAGTGACTTTCTTGTTTCTATGCCTACGAGGAAGAACTGGGACAGAGAGTAGCTAAGGATTTGGTTCACGATTCTGTGTAAACGATGGTGCACATCTCTGGTCTGGTACACCTTCCCTAGGGTGACAGGAAATGAAGTCCACGTTGTGACTGCATTCCTTGTGGTTCAGCATGTCCCATACCCATATCTGAGTGTTTCTCTGTGCACAGAGGAAGTCCCTGTGGGTCACAGATCATTATTTCACAGGCCCACAGTGATAGCTCAGTCCATGTGACCTGGCACTTACCAGGCCTGTGTCCCAGGACCCTCTTGTTAGGTGTGATTGCAAATCCCTGAGATCATTGCTGTGCAGAGAGGAAGGGGGACATCTGGGTTCACACTTGTAGAGGCTTGAGTCCATGACCAGTTGGCTCTGTTGCTCTGAGTTAGGGCATCGAGGTTGGAGTACAAGGAAGGAAATCTACTCGTTTAATGGCTGGGAAACAAAAGAGAAAAAGAAGAGGAGACCAGGGTCCCACAATCCTCACCAGGCCCTTAGTGACCTGGCCACCTCCCACTAGGTCCTGGATCTTAAAGGCTCCATCACTCCCCAACAGCATCCCCCGAGGACTTAGGAGGGCTATAGAGTTATCTTTGGAATATGAAGGCTCCTGTGTGCCTCCCATCAAGACAGAGTCCCAGCCGAGACTGTAATTGTTAGCAAACATCTGAATTCACTGAGGAGGCAGGCAGGGTGAGTGGGTAAGAACACCTATGTCCCACACAAAGCTTTGTGCTTTCCAGAACCACTTAAACATTGATTATCTCATTGTTACTTCAAAGCAGCTTTCATTATCTCCATTTGACAGATGGGGGAGTTGGTGGCAGTCTCTGACCCAAGGCCACACAGTGAATGGATAGCAAGGTCTTGACCTTTGCTCTTTCCTCACTGCTGGCCTCTTTTCAGGGAGGCTGTGTCTACTCACAGATGTCAGAGGTGCTCCCTCCACTTCTCCCAGCTGTGTTCACAGATGCCAGAGGTGCTCCCTCCAACCCCTCAGCTCTGCTCACAGATATCAAAGGTGCTCCCTCCACCCCCAGCTCCGTTCACAGATATCATAGGTGCTCCCTCCACTTCTTCCAGTTGTGTTCACAGATGTCAGAGGTGTTCCCTCCAACCCCTTAGCTCTGTTCACATATGTCAGAGGTGCTCCCTCCTCCTCCAGCTCTGCTCACAGATGTCAGAGGTGCTCCCTCCACTGCTAACAGCTTTGCTCACAGAGGTCAGAGGTGCTTCCTCTACCCTCCAACTCTGTTCACATATGTCAGAGATGCTCCCTTCCCTGCTCCCAGCTCTGCTCACATATGTCAGAGGTGCTCCCTTCCCTGCTCCCAGCTCTGCTCACAGAGGTCAGAGGTGCTCCCTCCACCCCCAGCTGTGTTCACAGATGTCAAAGGTACTCCACCCCTCAGCCCTCTCTTAGCCTCTGTTTTCCAAGACCTTTGGAGGGTGAGGATGGACGTTGTTTCTGTAGCTTCTCCTGTCTGTGGGCCACTGTTCGTGATGAATATGAAAGAAAATGGAAATAGCTCCTGCTTGCTCCCACACAGGCAAGCTGAGAGTCTGTCTCTGACGTGAGAGCCGGTGGGGGGGGGGTTGGGAAGGTGGCTCTGACTGCCAAGCCAGGGAGCAGACCTGGAGTCCCAGGCCGGATCCTCCAGTGAGCCCAGCTCTAGCTTCCCACAGCAGTGATCAGGTCTATTGTCCTACAGGTTACATTTCAGTCCTTTCTCCAGGGCAGCAAACTTACACCATTGGCCTTACTGGGGGCAAGCGGTATGTAAGAGATGAACAGTGCAGAGGACTGCGTCAGTTCAAAGTGTGCTATAAAGAGCGACCCTGCCACCCTCCCGCGTAACAGATACTGGACATGAAGAGCTGAGACGCCCTTTGATATTTTCCTGGACAGAACTAATTGCTGACTTATGTGGAGGCTCCAGTCCAGGATCGTCAAGTGGCATGGAACAAAGTCACCGGCTCTGGCAGCAAAGATAGCACATGTGTCCACTGAAGCCTATCTGCACCTCAGAAAGAGAGCTGGAGTATACCATTTCCCTCCTGTCCTCCCCTCCCCTCCCCTGCCTCCCCTCCACAAGCCTAGGTTGTCCTCAAAGTCACCATTCTCCTCCTGCTCAGACTCTTTAGTGCTGGCATTATAGTCATGTGACCTGGCTGAGACAATACCTCAGTGTGCTTTATGCCCGATGTATGACCACATGGCTAGCCTTTGGCTCATGGAATGTGGGTGAAAGGACCCTCTTAGCCAGTCCAGACTCTTCCCGGGCTAGCGTCCTGGGCAAGCATCCTCTTTGGTTGGTTTGCGTCAGCCATTAGAGCTGTCTTGGCTGTGGGTGAAGGTGGCAAATGCGGAGCAGGGATGAATCTGGGTCTCCAAGTCTCTGTTTGGCTCCAAGCCTTTCCCGTGGTGGAAGGAGCATATCCTGTTCCCATAGCATAACGGTCCCAGGAACAGAGAAGCTAGCTTGAGCCAGGAGCATGCGATCAGGGTGGAGTCTGGGGACCTTCTTGAGCTGGACCTTCTGGCTCTGTGCTCTTGCCTGGAGTCTCTTCTGGGTGTGAAAAGTGTGAGGGATGAGGTGAGGACTTGGGGCCCCCACTTCTGAAAGAGGAAAGTGTGCTGAGGCCTCAAGGGTCTGCCAGGACTGGGTACCTATGGACTGGTCCGAGCACACTCAGTTGTCCCTGCCAGGTCAGGGTAGCAGCTGTTGTAACCAGGCTGATGCACAAACACTGGGCTCTCGGCCTTCTAAAGTTAAAGCCAGAAAGCTGATGTGTTGGGCCATGCTGGAGCTCTGGCTGTCCTGGCTCTTGCTGCATTAACTGTACCCACCAGCTATTGATCTTGGATAAGCTCGCTCCCTGGCCCTCAGCGTGGTTCCTTGCCATGTTGGGTGTGGACTCCGCAATCTTTGATACTTGTGAGTGTGAGCTTTGAAAGCATTAATACAGACCAGCAGCATACTCTGCATACCCTGACGAGCCTCGTAGTTCCTGGGCACCCCACTTTACCCCAAATTCCCAGGCTGCAGCTCTGCCGAGGAGAGCTGCCCTACTGTGTGGCTGATGAGCTTTCCCATTGCCCTGACACCCCAAGTCATCGACTCTCAAGGCTAAGTTCTCTTAAGGAAATCACGTCTTGGAAGTTGGAAGGCGCTTCTGCTGGTAAAGTGCTCGCCGCACAAGCACGAGGATCTGGATTTAATCTCAACGCCCATATGAAGCTAGGCGTAGACTTGTAATCCCAACCCTGAGAGGGCGTGGGAGGAAGACTCCTGAACTTGCCTGAATTGGCAAGCTCCAACTCGGTGAGAAACCCTGTCTCAAAAAGTAGGATGAGGACTGGAGAGATGACTCAGTGGTTTAGAGCACTCTGCCCTGACAGAGGATCTGAGTTTGATTCCCAGCACCCTTAGTGTGGCTCACAGCCACCTGTAACTCTAGTTCCTGGGCGTCTGACACCCATCTCTGACCTCCATGGATACCATGCACATACACACAGGCAAAATATTCACACACGTGAAATAAAATTAATAAATATGAAAATTAAAATAATGTGGAGAATGATTGATGATGATACTCAACATCAGCCTCTGACATCTTCATGCAAGTTCATGCTTACCCACATATGTACACGTGAATTTACACACCAACACATACACACATGTACTGAGTATCTTTACATGTCTACCACATGTGTACACATGAATGCACACACAAACACATACATACACGTACATGAGTATCTTTATACATCTTTCCACTTGTGTACATGTGAATGCACCCACGAACACATACACACATGTACTGAGTATCTTTATATGTCTACCACATATGTACACATGAATGAACACATGAACACATATACACACATGTACAAGAGTATCTTTATACATCTTCCCACATGTGTACACGTGAATGCACACACGAACACATGCACACAAGTACTGAGTATCTTTACATGTCTACCCACATGTATACATGTGAACACACACATGAACAGGTATATACACATGTACATGTGTATCTTTACACATCTACCCATATGTGTATACATGAACACATACACAAACACAAATGCAAAATGTGCACAAGTATCTTTACACATCTACCCACATATGTACACATGAACATACATATGAACATATATGGGATATAACTGGGATATAAGAGATGGTTCATGTGGCCACTGAGCCCATGTACATTATTTAATAATCACATTCGGAGCACTGCCAAGATCTTGGGCATTCCACTGTATATTGACCCTCCCTTTCTTATAGCAACTTGATGATGTAGCTGCTGTCTGTTTTATCATATGCAAATGTGGAGACAGCCAAAAAGAGCCTGAAGGAACAAGCTCCAAGTCATCCAAGCAAGAGGCTAAGCTGGGATTTGAACCTGGGAAGCCTGACTTCATCGTCCATGCCTTGGGCCACAAGAATACAGAGCCTCTCTCTCATCAGGCCCCCTTCAAAGCTCCTCATCCTCATCACCTAGCACATGTGGGCTTTTCCTGCTTCAAAGTCACAGCTCCAGGTGGTCGGTGCCAGCTGAGCCCTAGGGCTTCTTTTAAAAGTGGTTTCCCATGTTTTCCTCTGCAAAAAGTCTGCCCATAGATTAATGATCCCGCTGCCAGGCTCTGTGCCAACACTCCTAGGCACAAGAAGTGGCGGCAGAAGGCTCTGGACAGTGTGGCTCCAGCATGGCCCAGAGTCTGCCCAAGCCCACAGAGCCGCTGTCGAGAGGATTTACAGCCGTGCTGACTGATACCTCACTCTCGCCAGGACCTATCGGAAGATCAGGGCCTGACTGAGGTGGCCTTGCTCCCCTCCTGTCCTAAGGCCTGTAGAACCTCACCTGCCAGCCACCCGGGGTTACACATCCCATGGGACACACGCCTGGGCTGTCTTGGGAGAAGGGTTGGTTTCCATCTGCTTCCCATCAGGTGGGGAAGAGCATCCTGCCTAACCGGTAGTCCCCTGGACCAAGTTCTCTCCATGCTCTTTGGACCTGCTCGCAGTTTCCAGGAATAAAAGAGTGGGGACGGCAGGCAGGAGCACAAATGCTGCAGCCACACAGGCCAATTAGCTGTCCACTCACTTATTAGCTATGCAACCTTGGGCAAGATACCCATCTGCCCTGTCCGCTCCCTCATCTATAAAACAGAGGTTTGAAAAAATGAAAAGAGTATCTGCCTCGAGGAAATACTGTGAAGATCAAAGTCACAAATAGCTGTGGGGAAGTTTCCACAGTGCTGGTCACAGTGCGAGCCAGGGGCCATCACTTGGTGTCCAAGAACAGGGACTCGGGCCAGACTTCCTGACCGTGAAGCACAGCTGTGCTACTTACTCCTGTGTGACCTGGGGTAAGTTTCTTAACATCTCTGTGCCTCGGTCTCCTTCTACATAAAATGAATATAATCAGTATCTTTATGTCATAGGCTCACTGTGAGATTTAAATGAATGAGTATTTGTGAAGTCCTTGGAGCAATGGCACCTGAGTACTTGTTAGAAACCATGTTAAAGAACCAGCAAATCTCTAGGTTAGCACCATGTTACATGTTACATGTTATCATGTTACATATGAGCCTCTGTGTCCTGTAGGATAGTGCTGTCTGTATTTTCCAATGCCTGGGAACTTGGAAGCATGGTGGCAGGCAGGCAGGCAGGCTCGGTACTAGAGCAGTAGCCAAGAGCTTACATTTGATCTACAAGCAGAGGGAGCTAAGTGGCTTGAGCTTTTGAAACCTCAAAGACCAACCCCAGTGACACACCTCCTTCAACAAGGTCACACCTCCTAATCCTTCCCAAACATTCCACCAAATGGAGATCAAGCTTTCAAAAATATGTGAACTTGTGGAGCCATTCTCATTCAGATTACCACGTGCTCTGCCTAAATATTTGGGCCAGCGTCTCTCACTGAATTTGAAGTTCCCTTATTAGCTAGACCAGCTGACAAGCAAACTATAAGAGTCATCCTGTCTCTACCTCTCCAGTGTAGGATTAAGAGGGATGTGCTGCTGTGCTTGACAGCTCATGTGGGTGCTGAGGACCTATGAGTTTGCCCTTGCACAGAATCACTTTACCAATTGAGCCATCTCCCCTCGAGACCTGCTGTTAAAGGAGGCTTACGGTGGCTCCCAGGAAAGACTCCTCAGCAGGGCCCTGGGGCCCAGCACCCAGTGTCCTGACCGTTCTTGCCAATTTGTGTTTGTTCATGAGCTGTCACACCTCCAAGGCCTGGACATGTTCCTCTGCTTGGTCATGTTTTCTGCTTCTATGGAGCCTACTTCAAAGTCAGCTCTGCTCTTACACAGCGCTGGGAGTCCTCTTTCTGCTCCCATCCGCTTGCCTCTGTGTTTGTGGTAGGGTCTTCATTTGGGTGGGGGACACTACCCTTTGCTTGATGAGCTGGGGTCCTGCATCATTTAGTTTTGCGTCTCCCTGCCTGAGCCTGAGGGTACATTTGGCACGTGGTTGATGATCAAAGGCTTTGACTGGATGGAGACTCAGGCTGACGACACCACTATCTCTGTCTGCCACGCCTGTCATGATTTCAAAGCTCCCACTTTGGCTATGCATCTCAGGCCTGGCTTAGCGGCTGGCTCATAGCATTCTCTCTCGTACACAAGCCCATCTCCTCATGCCTCAGCTTCCCCATTTGTAGGTGACTTAATGTCACCCTCTCCACTTTGGAAGGTTGACAAAAACATCGATGGAAGAATGTGTTTGGAGGAGATCTCCAGATGCGCTGAGGGTACTGTTGTTTTTGTTCAACTTGTTGTTAGATGCAGAAGCCCGAGGGAGGCCAAGAGCATACATTTCCGGTGCCTGGCATAGGTAGGAAATGCCTGGTGTCGATGGATAGCTGTGTAGACTCCTGTGTCTTGTTAGCTCAGGGGCTGTGTGTTCTCCTGTGTTCCTGATCGGGCTTTTGGCTCACAGAGCGCTAGCCAGTGCAAACAGGTGATCCTCTTGTAGGAAACTGCAGCCTGAGAGCAGACCAGCGCCACCATATAGGCTTGTCCCCGAAAGCTTAAATGAGTTTTCATTTTTGAAAAAAGGGACTCATAAATATGTATAGATCAAAAGATTACAACTTCCTCAAGGAAGAGCTTGGCAGGTCAGTGAAGGGGAAGACAGGCAAGCCTGAAGCCTGGAGTCTTCTGACGACAAATGAGACCTGAAGCTGGCCCATGGGCTTGCCCACCCAATTCCCCAGCACCTGTCTCAGAAGCAGGTCTGAGGCCTTGACAGATGAATCTTTGTTGACACAAAAGGACTTTAATTCTGTATAGCATGGTTTGTAAACTTGGATCTTAGAAAATGTAAAATGTCTCTTGTGGTTCCTGAGCTCCCAGATTGAAAAAAAAAGGGGGGGGAGGGGGAGTGTTGACCCCTGAATCCTTCTTCTATTGCCAAGGAAGAAGTAGAGGAATAACATTTACTGCCATAATTATTTCATGAGCAAATGGGACGATTACTTCAATAATTGAACATCCCTTCACTAAAAGCCAGTGTGCCCAAATGCTAAGTGGCCGGGTAATGGCAGGCAAGTCACCCATGGTCCCTGTATAAAGAGCTCTGAAGGGAACGGAGGAGCTAAAATTGAAGTGCAAAGAGGAGGTGTGGCTTCTGGCAGCTTGACTGGTGAGGGGCCTCAGGAAGGCATAGTGAACTGAGGAAGCCTGAGACTGAGAGGTGGACAGTGTTCAAGCCCGTGTAAGGGTCCTGAGGTGGGACAGAACCTACACCTTCAGGTATGGAATGCACACCGATGTCCTCATCTCTCCCTCTGCTACTTGATTGTAGCCCAGTGAAAGGCTTTCTTGGCTCCAGAAGCCCTGAACTGTATGTTGGAAGGGCATGAATCGTGTGAGAGTACAAGTTTCCAGCCTGCTCTCGATGAATACTTTCCAGGCTTAGGGACAATGGGCCATGAGCCTGTCAGGCCCATTGTGGAGCCCCTCTGGCATTTTGGAATCTAATTTCTGTGTGAACATCACCAAGGTGTGCCTGAGGCACTAGTCCCTGACCCCGGTGTCAGTGACTTTACCATGTGAACATGGCAGTGGACTCATGGCTGGCAGTGTAGGCATTTGGCTCAACAGATAACCACCGGCCTCTCTCCTCTCAGTTTCTGGACTCCAGCACCTGCAGCTCAGGTCCCACTGGCCTTTGCTCCTCTCCCTAAGCAATCTGCAACTTTTTTTCTGCTACAAAATGGGGCTGAGCCTCACAGAGCTTGGCAACATGCGACACCTCCCAGTGCAAGCTGAGCAAATAAGTCACTTAGAAATATGCGTGTCACCATTGTTGCTGCTGTTGCCCTGTAGCGTCCTCTTGTGCAGTCCTAGGACTGGAACCCAGAGCCTCTCAATGCTCTGCAAACGTTCTTGCCCTGCTGCTCTCTCGTGGACTTGGGTGTCATTTGCTCTAGGTTACTGCCTCGTGTTTGGCTAGTCACTTTGGGTTATCGTCACGTGACTGGTCTTGTCACTGTGCCAGATACAGACTCTAGTTAGAAGAATACCTCTCCTTCCCTTCCCTTCTGATGTCTTGGCGGTAGGTGCTGACAGACTGAGTCCTGTCACTCACTGACTTTTGGAGTCTCAGGGAACTTAGTCTTCCATGGTGTTCTCTTTCTGACGAATCTTGGCTCCTCCTCTTCAGTGGAATCCTTCCAGTCTCCCTCTCATGTATCATTGTTCTTCATTGTCTTCTGAAAAGCTCCTGCTTGCTCTCCCCCCCCCCGCCCCCAAACTTGGCTTCTGTTCTAGGGTTTTTCTACAAGTACAGTTTCCATAGAAACAGTCTAGTACATTCTCAGGAGCTGAATCTTGTCAGAAAAACTGAGTGGTTAAGGGACGAAGAAGAGCTGAGTTGGGAAAGGAAGGCCTGTGTGTGGGAGGATGCTGGGACCAAAGTCTGCAAGGCCTGTTGTTACTGTCTTCCTCACTCCTGTGGAGCTCGTGGCAAAGCACTGTGGGCATTCCCTCCCAGTTGGGTACTCAGAGGTCTGGGCTTTTTAATGTTTGGTTCCCAGTGCTGGCCCTGAGCTGAGCCTTAAGCCACTGTGCCAGTTTTGAACGTCTGAAGTGACTCTGAAATCCTTCAATTCTTCCTCAACTTCCCATGCTTGTCTCTTCTTACCTTCTGTTGAAAGGCAGCCAGCAACACTAGAATCCTTGACAAGGACTGTCTCTCCCTTTCAAAGGTCAAGGCTGGTGCCATGGGGACAGCCCTGCTGTAATGAACCTGTCCACAGTGGCGGTGTTTGTCTTGGGATAGGCTGGCCCACCCTAGCGTCACGTGACCGATGGGAAGGAGGAGGGTGACACTGTCCCTCTTGGGTTCTCCAGGAGTGCAGGTCTGCCTCACACTGTGTGGCAACAAGAGATGCCCCTGGAGTGAAGGGACGACTCTCAGACAGCAGTGTTTTATCATCTCCCTCTCAGTCACAGGGCAGTTGTCAATCTCTGTCTCATCCATTTTTCCCCCTTTTTGCTTGCCCACAACTGGGCAGATGTGCCCGAGCACAGAGGCGCTGGAGTCGTGGGGAGTTTTGTTTGTGCTAGGAAAGCTGCCATTGAGTTCGTCCTAAAGTATATTTTCAGACTCAGTGCGTATCCGTGAAGCCCCTGGGACATCATGTATCCCCTCTGTTGAGATTCCTTGTCTTTTAAAGGAAAGCCTGAGGCTTGTATCTTCAATGGGGGCAGGGACACCGAAGACTTGTGAGATGACCACACCCTGGCTTCTGCTGCTGTGCTTGGGGACTCCCGTGTCAAGCAGGCAACTGAGGTTTCCACTTCTCAGGGGCCTGGCTCCTTCCACAAGCTCCTTATCTCTCAGCTAGACAAATGAGAGCCAAGCACCAGGAATAGCATTGTGGGTAACTGTGGGTAGAGGTTGGACAGAGGGTACCCAGCCCAGAATACCAGGCCCCATTCATTCTCTGGGGATACATTTATGCCTGGACTAAGGAGGTATATCTCTTCCACACTAGCCCAGAAAAATCAATGACTGCTTTTTCAGAATCCCCCGAAGGCAACATTCACTGTCTTCATCTGTCTTCAAAGACTGCCAACCTTGTAGGTTGACTTGATGGGCTTGCCAGGGTTACAGACTCAGTGAAGCCGAGGTTTGGGCCAGGTGGCTGCTGTAGGGCTGCTCTGTGCTCGGAAGCAGGCTGAGTAACATCTATGGTCTTTACCCATGAGATGCCAAGAGATCTCTCCCCTAGCTGTAACTGCCAATAGCATCTTCAGGTTACTGAATAATCAATTCTGTTCACTAATTCTCAGAAGCAGGCTGTACAGAAAGCCAGACTCTAGTGCCACAATCGGACTTAGGCAGGTAAGTTCACTGATTCCATAGAGTTCTAAGAAACGTGAGTCCCAGGGACTATCCATGGTTGTTACATAGTGAAAGTTCTATGCTCCAATGAGTTTACAAGCATTAATTTTGAAGTTAAACCAATTTCTTTATTTTGAAACTTACTAGGTAGGACCTTTAGTATGCTAATGTGGTTTACAAGGCTTCTACAGAATTGATATTTAGTGTGGGTTACTAAACCTTGTGGAAGGCCTCTTAATACCATTTACCAACTGTTTTGTTAGCAACAGACAAAGAAAGCCTGGGGAACCCTTGTCATAGGGTACCCTGGCCTCTCGGTAGAGTTAGAGCAATGCTGTTGGATGCACAGGAATTTCTTCTTTCTTGACTTGATTGTCTTGCCCTCACCTCCCCAGCCAACCCCATCCCAGCCTCAAGCTTCGATGTGATTATATTAGAGTGTTTAATCGGATTGGAATCTAGTGTAAGTAGCTGATTTTGATTATATGGCCACTAACTCATTATGTTCATTTTACGGTTTTATTCCCAGAAGGCAAACGATGGGTCTTATTCTGAAGCTTAATAAGGATATCAGTGGAAAAGCCTGAATGGGGACATCCTTTTAGTGGATATCCCCAAGGTGTCTCAAAGACCATGAAAAGGGCTGGATTGGGCTTATCCATCTTCATAGGAGGTGATGGTGAGCAGTGGGCTCTTGGTAAGTCCGTACCCAGTCACTGATGGGTACACTTGAAAGGCAGGGTTGGCATTCTAATGAATATCTCAGAGTGGGGTTCTTTTTGAGCCACATGTGTGTGCTGCAGACTGCAGATGTTAAATGCACATGGTATGCAGACCGAGCTTGCAAATTTTCTCTATCCTTTTACAAACTAGACTAAACGGAATCATGATCTCCCTCAACCCCAAAGACAGTTCAAATGCACAGATTGCCTCTAGGGCACTCGCACTGGCCTTGTTGGGTTGAGTCTTTATTCCAGGATCATGGAGTCCTCACAGAAACTGCATTCTTTACCTCCTTCCAACCTTCACTGACAGCTTCAAGGGCTGCTTATAAAGACAGACAGACAAAGACAAGGCGGAGAAGTATAAAGAAACGTATCAAGGTGATCCAGGGAAAAGAGTACAAGAGTACGTCCTGAAGGACGACTGGGAGCGGCCATTTTGGCATCCCTGTGGGTGTTGTGTCAAAGGCAGTAGGTCCATTATTGATTTTAGCCTGTTGGGAGTGAGAGAGTTACCTGGGGCCTTGGAGAACTTGGCACTGCCCTTGCTAATGGTTTGGGGAGGAGCCATTTGGGGAGGTTGCCCGTGTACTTCTCGCTGTCCCTGTAGGAGAGCAGTGTTGGGATAATTTACTGATCCACGAATCATTCATTCATGTTCCTCGTCCTTCCTGGGGTGAATTGTGGTCATTCCTGGCAGGGGTGGCTGTGCCATTGGGAAGAAAATTGGTCACCTTTATTCCGGTAGCCCCAAATTTACCGCTCAAGACCGTCATCACAATTAGTTTCCAGAAAAACCATGAGCTGAGTGGTGTTGGGAGGACAGGTAATTGCCTAGGTTTCTCAGGAAGTCGGCCTGCCTTGCCCTGCCCTGCCCTGGCCTGCCTTTATAGGCACAAGGAAACTGAAACTTCATAACTTGCCCAAGGTCAGCCCCTTGTTCAGCGCAGACCCATTTTCCAAGTCTCGAATTGCCCCGGGGAAGCAAGACACACCCTCAGGGAAAAGTTAAGTAACCTCAGAGGTTACGTAATTCAGGCTAATAGTGTGGAGAATGTCACAGACATCGCAGGCATTGTGCCATGACATGCTAACTGGGATAGGAAAATAGATGTCAGCAAGTTCAGCAGGTAAAATGCTCGGAGGTTGGGGCTAAGCCATCAACAAATCACAGTGCACTTGGACCAGACCCAAGATGGTGCACACAGAGCATGGGTGATTCGCACTTAGCTTCTCAAGAAACACAGACAACATGTGAGCGTCTTTCGCTCTTAAGAACTGCTGATTCTCAAACTTTTGGGTCTTACGACCAACATTTAAATTATTTAAACGACAACATTTCAAAATTATTGAGGGCTGCAGAGTTGAAGGCCCCAGAGAGCATATTTTTGTTGGCGATAGCTACCAATATTGACACACGGAACGAAAATGGATACATTTTTTTAAATTAATTAAAACTAGTCCCGTTGAATGTTAATGTATACAGTGCATTTTCAGGGAACATAAATATATTTTTCAAGCAAAGTTCCTAGAAGTGTTGAACTGTTTTGTATTTTTGAAAACTCCTCTAGCATCTGGCTTAATAGGAGTCAGATAGCTGTATAAGTTATAGACTGTTGTGATCCGTCACCCATCTGGGAGCCCTTGGAATCTCCAGAAAGTGAAAGAGACAAAAAGAAGTCAATTGCAACTATTAGGATAATGATTTTACCCTCATAGATCTTTGGGAAGGTTTCAGGGATCCCTCCACTCCCACAGGATGCTTAACTCTCAACCAAGGCAGAAGAGGACGCTGAACATGGGTGGAAAGTTGGGGCTTGGTAGATCTCCCTTGGGATAAGGGAAGGAGAGGAAAGTGATGGTCCATCTTGGAGTCTGACCATCCCAACCCTAGTGACAGATTTGGCCACTTCCAATTAGAGTTCTGACCCAGGCTTATGTCTGTAATGAAGGCACATCAGGACTGTCTTCTTCAAGACCCAGCATGCATCGCTGTGCTTGGTGAAAAGCAGTTACTCTCCTTCCTAGTGGTGGGGAACATCTGAGAGGCAGTGCCTCCCCTCTCTGAGCTCCCAGTCCACATGGCTCCCATGTGTGGTTTCTCCAGCACTGGAGATCCTCAGTTGAAGATGCCATGAATCCTCCCTGTTAAAAATGCAGTGGGGGAATGGGCCCCTGAGTGCCAGACCTAGTCCTCGGGCATTTCCAGGACAGCAATTAGAGGTTGTCTGGAATGGGCACAGTAATCTTCTAGGGCCGGAGGCTAAAGTGTTCAGCCCAGATGTGATTTGGGGCTTCAGGGTACTTGGGCAAGTGCTGGGAGCTGTTCACGGGAGTACTGTCCACTTTCCTAACCAGTTCGCCCTGTCAGTGGGCATCACTCACTGCTCGCGCTGCCCACTGGTTTTCAGCTTAACATTCCCACACATGTACTTTAAATCTTTTCACATCTCGATGACACGGCCCATTCCTTTAGGGGTCCCAGCTTACGGTTCTTGTTTTCCAGATGCTTGAGCGTTCTGGAATCTTCTGTTGCCCGCCACTGTGTGGCTTCGGATGCTGGGCAGTGCTGGCACTCCAGCGGTACAGTTTTAATTTGTGATGCATTTCTCTAATGATGTAACCTGGGTGCCTTGGCCTCTGACACGGGTGTCTTATGTGCCTAGGTTTTATAGAGAGCTCGCTGAGCTGGTCATGGGAGATGCAAAAGGAATTAGAACTGATTCTAGATCTGACTTTGCTGCTTGCTACCTGGACGACTTTATACAAATCACTTAACCTTTCTGGACTTCCCTTTCCTTTTGGGAAGTGGCTTAAGAACGCCCATTAAGACTAAGTCAGGCTCTATTTAGATTTGCCCTTAGTGTTCTCACAGATATAAGTAAAGTCATGGCCTGGGATGAGTGTCCACATAAAGTCCCTCATCTCCTGGGTGAAGATGGCTTCATATGACTGGGCAGATAACGTATTAGGTCAATGTATCTTCTGAGAGGATAACCATGAGTGTAAGAATGGCTGTGTTTCGGCTGCAGCTGCTTATGAGTGGAGTGGGAGGAGATTTGAGAGATAGGCTCAGACACCTTGGAAGTCTCAAGGGAATGAATGGGCTGTGAATTGAGGGTTGGAGACAAGCCATGGCAGAATATTCTGCTTGCTCCAACCAGGGCACATGATGGGGATACCTCACCTCAGTCTGAGGCTGGACCATCAGTGGATGCTGCTTGGAGGATAGTAGTTTGAACTCTGCCTGGAAAGATAAGAGGACTGGACAAGGACAGAGGGCCTTCTAGGCAGCACAGTTAGAGGATTTGCCCTAGCTTCACATAACATCTGTCATGGCGTCCAGATGTACTGGCTGTCCGAGGCCTGTTGACACTGGGTTCTTGGCTTTGCATTGGTTTCTGCTTCCTGGCTGCACATTTGGGCATACATTTTCATAGGATACCGGAAGTCTGGGAAAACAGGAAGGAAGGAAGCTGCAGACCTCACTGTTTTAGACGTGGCTGGAGAAAGTGGCGTATTGTCTAGGCACCATGCCTTGCTCTCTGTGTACACGCGTTTGGGGAGAAATTGATTTAATGCTGTTGTAGAAAACCTATAAAAAGCTATTCTAAACAGATTAAAGGTACTATCAGTTTTAACTTCAAGAACAAAGATCAAAGTTAAGATGTGCTGGGGTGCGAGGATCTCTCTCTATTTAAGAGAGTTCTTTTTTAATAAGACCCAACTGTATCCCTAATACCTAGACGGCTAGAAACTTCCCCAGAGGCTGGTGGAGCCAAGCAAGACATTATGGGCAGTGGCATCTGTGGCTAACCACCCCCTTCCCCGGCAGCAGCCCCAACACTCCCACGCTAAAACCTCGCACCAAAGCCTCACACCCAAGCCCTCATGCCTGGCGCTTCCTCTGGCTGCAGGGTGATATTTACACTGCACTCATAATGGCCACACCACGTTCTAGTCTTTGCTCCTCACTCACAGGCTTCTAGAAGGTTGAAGCTGGGTGGAAATCCTCATTATAAATATCGTATTTACAAATAGGGAACTGAGAACTGAGGTTCTGAGCCCTGCTTCTGTTTAGCAGCTTTTTGGAGCCTGACTTGGCTTTCTCAGCTACCTCTTCTTGAGGATTCGTGCTGACTGCATCTCCTGCATCACAATATTTAGTTTTCTTAACGACTGTGTGAGGAGACCATCAGCTCTTCCTTATGGTTGACGAATTGTTTAGATGTCCATAGGCAACTGGATGAGGGTTTGGACTCAGGCGCAGCGGCTGCAGAGCAGGACTCCCAGGCAGCCGTGTTCTTCCTGTTCCTTCCTCAGCTTCTGCCTGGATCTCCTTTCTTTATCCCATCATCCCTTCATCAGGTCCTTGCAAACGTAGGATTCTGGCTGTGGCTGCCAAGGTGTCTCTGTGGTTCACAGAAAGCATGGGGCAGTCTTGCTCTGTGGTTCAGGATCCTTATCTGAGGACTTACAGAGCTGACACCACATCGCCCAGCCGATGGCTGGCTAATTCAGAGAGTCAGGGCAGCTGGTTGGCTTGTCTGTGAACTGGCCTGTGAGAGACTAAGCAGTAGGGTAAAGAGAAAAGAGATGGAAGGAAGCCACAAAACTCAGCCTCAACTCAGGACCTCTTAGAGAGCTCGGCAGTTAAAGAGTGGACTCCTATCTGACAGGACAGCTGCTGTAGGTAGGCTGCCATGCCAAGGGTCTCTGACCTGGCCTTTCTGACATATGTGTCTCTCTTTTCTTTCTGTTTTCATTCTTCCCATTTTGATGCAGTGTCTTGAAGGACCCTACTCAGATCTCTCGATGTTGTGCTCACTGACGGTCTTACATAGTACTAAGGTTGCCTGTAGACCAGGGGATGTGTGTTTCTGATCCCCAGCTTTGTTGCAGGATTCACCCTTCACAGGAGCTAAGTTCTCAAGTCTCCACAGGAAATAGCCTACAGCACTTCATCACCCCCTTGGCAGGACTGCATGCTGACTCTGTACAGACCTGGGCAGGGCCAGGCATTGCTCTTGCTACCTGCTACAAGCAGAGAGTGTTCTCTGCAGCTCACCCAAGGGCTCAGTTTGGGAGGGGTATGAAATCCATACAGGGTCCGAGTCCTAGACTCATCTTGGGTCTTAGGAAAAGCATAGATCAATAGGGAGCAGTTCTGTTGGTCATGGATGAATTTTTCATCTTTTAAAAACAGTCATAATCTTTTTTTTTTTTTGGTTCTTTTTTTTTCGGAGCTGGGGACCGAACCCAGGGCCTTGTGCTTCCTAGGTAAGCGCTCTACCACTGAGCTAAATCCCAGCCCCAAACAGTCATAATCTTATTGCTCAGCAATAAGGACAAAAATGGCTGCACCTGAGTCCATTGGTTAGCCCCGAGTTAGGGCAGGGGAGGGCAAGTGGGAAGTGCACATGAGAACTTCAGTCAGGATGCGGAGGGTCCTAGGGCTGAGGACTGCCTCGGGCTTAAGAACTCATGTGCTTTTAGCTATCAAGGCCTACCATTATGTTTTTTTCTTGACGTGTTCCTGCCAAGAAAGTTTTCATAAAAGTAGCAACAACAACAACAAAAACATTGTGTGTCTATTCAACAAACTATGGATGACAGAGAATTGTTATTTGTAATTATGTCTCTGTGTGTGTGTTCTTGTGTGTCCATAGACTTGTGTGCTCGAGTGCCCATTTAGTCATGTGTAGAGGCCAGACGTTGATATCAGTATGTCTTCATTTAGTCATTTATCCTATCTATCTATCTATCTATCTATCTATCTATCTATCTATCTATCCTTCTATATATGTATGTATGTATGTATGTATGTATGTGTGTGCACGTGTGTATATGTGTATGTGTGCATGTATGTGTGCATGTATGTGTGTATGTATGTGTGTATGTATGTGTATATGTGTGTATATATGTATGTGTGTATGTGTGTATGTATGCATGTGCATGTATGCATGTGTGTATGTGTGCATGTATGTGTGTATGTATGTGTATATGTATGTATGTGTATATGTGTGTATATATGTATGTGTATATGTGTGTATGTATGCATGTGCATGTATGCATGTGTGTATGTGTGCATGTATGTGTATATGTGTGTATGTATGCATGTGCATGTATGCATGTGTGTATGTGTGCATGTATGTGTGTATGTATGTATGTGTGTATGTATGTGTGTATGTATATGTATGTATGTGTGTGCATGTATGTGTATGTATGTGTATATATGTATGTATGCGTGTATGTGTGTATGTGTCTATGTATGTGTGTATGTATGTGTGTATGTGTGTATGTGACTATGTATGTGTGTATGTATGTGTGTATGTATGTATGTATGTATGTATGTATGTATGTATGTATGTATTCATTGATCCATCTGTCTGTCTGTCTATCTGAGACACGATCTCACTGTTATAGCTAAACTGGCCAGTGAGTGTGCCCCCCCAGATCCACCCGTTTCTCAGTGCTGGGGTTACAAACACATGCTGCCAGGGTGCATTTCACATGGGTGCTGGGGATTTGAACCCAGGCCCTTATGCTTGTGCAGCAAGCACTTTGCCCATGGAACCATCTCTCCAAGCCTGTAGATTGGAAATAAACTTTTGCATTCATGAAACACAAAGTTTGCAAACCAAGGTTTATGGGTTTTAAAAGATCATGAGGCAGAGATAAATGGGAAAAGATTGAGATGAAATAAATAGGGGCGTGGAAGGACAAGCAACATCACCACTGATCAAAGTCGGGTCAGGTGTCTCCAGAGTCTTGACACCTTTATTCAAGAATGACAAAAAAAGCCCACACAGATTACAAAGTAGTGAAGAACTATATTTTAAGCAAAGCAGTAGTAAGTGGTAGAAAGGAAGACACTGTCAGGAATGATAGCAGCCGCCTCAGGAGTAGATACACTTAAGGCCCCCAATCACCACCTCTTCTTATGGTAAAGGGGATAGAGTGGCTCTCGTGAGTCTCTGCTTGAATCAGTGAAGATACATCAGGTTATATAATCGCTTCTCTACTTGTATAATGAATCTGATTTTGATCCTATGCATCCCCAGTTATGAATAGATGTAAGATGTGTGGGATTCTCCCTCTGTACCTGAAGACACAGTTTTCCCTTACTGCGCATGTGCTCCCAATTAGGTCAGGATGGATTTCCCATTCTGACATTGTACCTGGGCATAAGGAAAGTATGACCAGAGAGAATTTGCCTGAGATTATTATTATTAGGGGGGAAGACATGTATTCCAGTGTTTGGAGTGGTGTTTAATTACAGTCTCTGCAATGCAAGTGACATCCTATATTGTCAACAGGTTGCTAGGTGCATTGTTTGCAGAGGGTTTTATGCATGGCCCAAGCCAAGTGGAGTCCAAGATGCTAAATTAATCCCTATGTTTGCCTGCCTTGGAATGCTGAGTGCTTTCTAGCCAGCAAGCAGAAAACTGCTGTGGGCACTGTGGAGACTGGTGAGAAAGTGAGGCTTTGGGCTAACTGATTTCTATGAGTACTGAGCACGAGCTTTGTTTATGGAGGAGAGGGTGTTGGCAGCAGTATGAAGAGACCAAGGTGTGGCTTAGTGAAGGATGCATGACAGTTTTGCCTGACGGACATGTTGCTCTCCCATTGTGTAAGGATGGCAATAGTGTTAAAGAGACTGTCTACCTGTTGCAGTTCACTTCTTGGACCAAGAGAATTCCATTCAGCAGGAAAGCAGCCTGTTCCCTGTGGTTTCCCATCATGCCTTTGGACTGTGATCTGTGCAGACTTGGTGCACACATGTGGGGCCTGGGAGAGACGCCCAAAGGCATGAGGAGGTAGAGTAATATGAGTAACGAACATCTGTCTGGAAAGGTTCTGTTTACTCTAGCTCTTCTGGAAACAGAAAATTAAGGCTCTTTGGTTCTCACACATTTTAAGGATGACAGAGGACCTGGAGACTCACGTGCGCCGGTCATGAATATAGCACTGCTGTGCCGAGTCCTAAGTCTAACAATCTGGGGGCTTTGAACTATATAATTTTTCTTTTAACCACTACTAGGGGTGTGATCTATTATGCAAATGAGGTGCAGGGTGCCATCTATTATGCAAATGAGGCATTGTTCATGACCTTCTACTGAACAAGGATGCTTTTCCAAGGTCTGTCACAGTCTTTGGAATCCCACCCTTAAGAGGCCTTTCCTGGCATTCAGAGCTTGTTACGATGAAGCTTAGTTATAGTTGTCTCAGGGAAGAGCCACAGAGCATGGACGTGAATCTGATGGTAGTTATCTTTACCTGCGACAGATTGATACTGGGAGGCGAAGAGAGAATATAGGGGTTCCGGTCTATCCCAGTGCAGGCGATGGGCCTCACATGGGAATGCTGTGGACAGGGGTATCTCGAGGACCTGAGCTGTCTATCAGTGTCCAAATGCCTTTGTAAATACCTCTAGCCAAGCAGATGGGAGGGTGTCCAGATGTGTTGGGGCTCTTTATATATTGTTCGTAACTTCTAAGCCACTTTATGCCTTGGATTTCCCGTCCACAACCAGGCGAATACAGTGCTATTGGCCATTTCAAACGTTACTTAGGGTTTCGCCATTTTTTGTTCTCTTTGACAAAAGGTTTCAGGTCTGTCTATGTGTTATATGTTTTAATGATATGGACAAAGAATTGATGGGAGTGACGGAGCTGGCTAAGTAGCGGACCTGAACTGTCCTTCAACCCAGCAACTACATGTCTTAGACAAGGCCTTCTCTCCACCAAAGCAGCTGGGAGGAATTGCCTTTGCCTGGGTATCTTGGGTTTCTTCCTGCTCCTCTGAGTCATGAGACCACCAGGACCTGCTGACTCCTCCTTCTTGGAACAGTGATTTCCCCGGAGAGTCCACCACATGGCATTTGGGCTGCAGGGCTTTTGTGGGGGCCTCTGTTTCTTGGGCATACTTCCTCCCATGGTTTCTGTGCTTAGGTGGCTCAATGTGTGACGGCGGTTGAGGCCGAGTGACTATGGAGTGGTTAAAAAGTGCATCCTTCGGGCTCTTCAGCTTGGATGTCTAGGAAATGTGCGGCCAGTGGAAAGCATTCGGCTCTGAAATTTCACATCTCTAGTTCAGCTTCATCTAAGTAGACATTGCAGTCTAGAAAGGCAGGGCGTTCCTTCATGTCAAGTGGCTTGAGTGATGGCAGGCAGGGAGTGACAAAAGAGAAGAGATAGCTTTGTGGGGCAAATTGGGCTCCAGGTAAGCCTAAGGGAAGGAGACGGGTGCCCAGGGCTGGGTGCCCTGCCTTCTTTTGTGGATCAGCAAGCCTTTATACCCAGACCAGCATGTGTCAAGATCGCCCTGAAGCCTATGTATTAGCATCTCAATTAACAGCCCACCTCCACCTGTAGGCCTGAAACACTCATTCTGGTGGCCGGAAGTATGTCCTGCTGATAGCACACCACGGACTCCCCCTTCCCAGAACTGTTAGACACACATAAAAAGAACCCCAGACTTTGTCCCATCTGTAAGCAGCCAACACTGGAATATGACCTACTGGGACCAAAGAGCTGACCCCATTCACACCATCTGAGGCAATTCTGCAAGACCAGCCGTGCCAGCCTTTGGCTTGGCTGAGACCAATTGCTGATGTCCCCTTCTGCTTGCCCCTTCTCCCCTCACCTCTTCCACAGGGGTCAATCCTGGGGCAGTACCCAAGAAACCCCTTGTGCAGCTGTCTATGCCCATGACAGGGACAGTCCCTGGAACCTGGGCATGAAGCAGTTAAGACACTGTGGGTCACTGTCTCTGTGGCATGCTGTGGTGTTTCTCCACCTGCCCTGCACCCTGAGCTCTATATCTTTTTTTTTTTCTTTTCTATTTTTCGGAGCTGGGGACCGAACCCAGGGCCTTGCGCTTGCTAGGCAAGCGCTCTACCGCTGAGCTAAATCCCCAACCCCCTGAGCTCTATATCTTAGAGGTGAACATTTTTCTCCTTGATATGGGTCCTCCTTTGGCTCTGTGAGTCCCCAAGGAGTTCCACTTCCATGGGAACAAGTACCTCAGAACTGTTTAGTTCGGTAAAGAGCAATGGGAGTTGCTGAAGGCATGTGAGGTGACACAGTTAGGGTTTGATGTGTGATTCTTGGTTCCCCCCGTGTGTTAGCTTTGACCACCATGGATGGGCCATTTCCTCTCTGTGTGTCCCACCTTCATCCTCTGAGAAGGACTCTGAAGTCAATACCGTGATGGCTGGAGCCCAGAGAACAGCAAGCAGAGACAGCAGGGAGAGAGGGAAGAGGAGAGGGAGAGAGTTTGAATACATGTTTTCATTCCCATTTTATGGATGGGAAATTGAGGCTGGTAGAGACCAGTTCACTTTTCTAAGGTCAGAGAACTCTGCCATGTGGGGCTTTTTCTTTCTTTCTTTCTTTCTTTCTTTCTTTCTTTCTTTCTTTCTTTCTTTCGTGTGTGTGTGTGTGTGTGTGTGTGTGTGTGTGTGTGTGTGTGTGTTTTACTGGATCATACTACCAAAAGCGTTTTTGTCCCTGTGTTAGGGGGAAGACTAGAAGAAACCAGTGTGGGGACAAGGCAAACACAAAGGATCTGTCTCCTCCTGGAGCTTGTCCTGAGTCCTCCTGCTCTGGAGCCTGCTTCTCACTCTGACTTTACTGACCTGCACTGCAGGATTCTAAGCTCCTCCCATTTTCTACCAGGTGGTGTGGTTGCTTGGGTTGGGGGCTCATCCTCATTCTGACCACACTCTCGAGCTCCTGGAGACTGCAGAAGGCCAAAACCCTATCTGTCTTCTCACTGTCCTGGACATTGCCCTCCACCGAGGGAAGGAAAAGTGAGCCACTGGGAACTTTAGGCAGTGGAGGGACCAAAACCTGCTGCTGAGATCCCTGGAGACACAGAGGACCAGTTGGGTGATGGAAGGGTGCCACACTGGGGAGGTGAGGCCCACAGTTAGATCTTGGAGAACGGAAGCAACTGGGGTGGGGCAGGAGCTCAAAGAAGAAGAGAATGGTTATTAGGAAAGCCAACTGTCACCTTCTAGGGGATGGATGGTTGTCATTCATTCAGTGCTTCTGTGTGCTCTCAGAGACATGGTGGTGAGATTCTCTTCCAGTACACTGTGGGGGCCTGGACAGGTCACCAAGGGAGCCTGGTTCCACCAGCGCTGTCAACTGAAGACCAAACGTTCCTCCCCCACAGCTGTCTTCCACATGAAATCCTGCCGGGGAGGTGGGTGAGCCAGCGAGGGAGCGAGGCTGAATTACCCATGGCCCACGTCTTGGCTGGTGGACAGGGTGCCTGCTTGCTGGAGCTTTTCCTTCATCTCTTGGATAAATCAGGAACTCGGAACACTCCTCATGGAATCTTACCTAACCTGTGTCTGGCAGAATGAAGGCCCGTGCCAGGCTCAGGACGCTCTGTGCTTCTCCTCAGGGTTCACACATACATCACCTGTCCAAGCTCCCCGTGGGCAGCCCAGGGACACAGGGTGGTAACCAGTGATCTCCTCCACATGACGGGAGACCGGGAGTTGGGGTGGGTTTATCTAGGAATCTGGGATTCTCCTGCTGGTTGCCTCGCAGAGGACTCTCGGCTCAGGCGTCTTTCCTGGACGTCTCTCCCTTTTCCTCTGACATGGAGATGTCTCCTGGGATCTGTCACCTCCCCCAGCCTGCCAGAGAACTCTCTGTGCCTCCTTTCTAACTACCTTTCTGACTCTCAGAGCAGCCTACCTTTGTTCTGGGCAACAACAGTCTTGCCATCTGTGTTTCCAAATGCTTTGTGGACATCATCCAACATCCTCAAATTCAACAAATCAAAGGATGAACTTTTAGCCCACCGCTAACTCGGGTTTCCCCTCCTGTCTCCAGCTGCACTTCTGTTGGTCCAGCCTCTACTGCTTGGACTCCTGCAACATTCCTTGGCCCCCTTGCTCTGTCCCTTGACATGTATTTGTTGGTTCCCAGAAGCCTAGATGCTGCCTGTTCATAGTCTTTCTGCCAGCTCTTAGAACCTTTTCCTTAGTGTTTTAAGAATTACCTGGCCTTAGGACCACCCATCTACCCTGTCTCAGGCTTCATCTATTACAAGGGTTATAGTCTTAATTGTGTGAGTTAAAACCATTAATCAATACAGATTTACTGGTGGGATTTTCTTGCTCAAACCTCCAAGGTTCTCCTATACGGAGTTTGCTTAGCCTTTCTGATCCAGTGTCTCTACACTCACAGACCAAGTGTACCTTGGCCAAAATTGCTTCTTTGCTGTTTTCCCTGTAAGCTCTGAGGTTCCTTGACCTTCCCTAAATACTCCCTTTCCTCCCCCATTCTTCCAGCTGTCCTTAGGAGTGTGCCTTCAAAGACCCCCTTTCCCCTTTACTTTTGGTTGCCTGTGTAAGGGACACAATATTTAAATCTCTTTTATAACTTTTTTTATACTTCTTTTGAAATTACACTGAATGTTGAGAAAAGTTGAAGATTTAAAGAAGCCTAAACTTCTGCTAACGAATCTTAGATGTTTGTTAGTACATTAGTCATGTGCTCTCGCCCTTGGCTTAGGAGTTACCTTTCAGTAGGGACAGAGCATCTCTAGCCTGCCTGCCATTTGCTAGGCCTTGGGTCTCATCCCTGACACGAGAAGAATGCAGGTAGCAAGGTTGGGGGTGATGGTACATGCCTGTTTCCCCAACTGTTTGAGAGGAGGGGGAGGGAGAACATGGCCCCGCAAGTTCTAGATTAGTCTAGAAAACAGAGCGAGACCCTGTCTGAACAGCAATACTGCAGGGGCAGCAGCATGACAGTCCTAAAGGTGGGAGGCCGAGAACCATGTTTCCAGACTTAAGGAGGTGGCTGTTGGCTGCCCTGCCTGCCCATTGCTGACACGGCTCTCATACAGTTGTTAGTTTATGACCCATCCAGCACCTCGCGCCTTACTTCTGACTTTGCTGCTCGAGTAGTTCTTAATGAACCAAATGAAGGGACTTTATTGGTCATGAAATGGTGCAGGGACAGACAGAGGCAGGGTTGGATCAGCGTGCTCATAAGGCACCACGCTGCTGCCTTTGTTTAGACTTCCGAGTTGTGGTTGGTTATATCCTCAGGTGAGGCTGTCCGGGTGGAAACAGAAGTGACTGTCACCAGCCCCACCCTTACATTAACTATCATTGTCTAGGGAGCACAGAGATAAAGGAGCGCATCTTTCTTGACAGCCAGTAGAGGTCAATCTGCTGTGGTAGCCTGGTTGTGTGTACAGCTGAGTGTGGGCCTCCTTTAACAAAGGAGAGGGGCATAAACTCAGAGAAACTGAGTAGATCACCCAAGATCATCAGCAGAATGGAGGCCATGCTGTTCGGATTCCTCTGTGCTGCTTTGCGAAGTCAGTGTCTTTTTGTAACTGAGTTACGAACCTGTTTTACAGTGTAGCGACAGCTCTTGCTCTGTTGCAAAGGCTGCAAAAAAGACTGCCATGTTCTTAGTTTCCTCCTTCTGATCCCTTTAGTGGCCTGGAGACTCAACTTCCAGTTCCTTTAACTTCTGTTCCATCCCATCTTCTTGATATGGATCCTAAAAGCATCGAGAAGCGAAAGAAGCTATGATTAAAGGTGCATCCTGCCAGGTCCTACGTTTATGTAAAGACAGTGTTGAAGACATGAGGGGCTGCCAGGATGGGGTGGGCCTGAGGTCAAAGGAACATGGGGGAATCTTTTCAAGTGATATTTTCTTTTCTGTCTGGACTGTGGTAGCTATGACAAGACTATACATATTTATCAAAGTCTTTGGAACTGTACTCTACAGTGGGCCCATTTTATAGTGTGCAAATTATACATAATGTTAACAATCCAAGTGCTTGGCTGCCTGAGTGGGATTGACAAGTTAATGAACATCACGACTGTAGGCTGCGCTGGACTAAAGCTTGGAGAAGCCACTGTAATCCAATTTCCAAGAAACCACAGAGTATCAGAGCCATTCGAGGATAGATCGCTTTTCCTTGGAATTGATTATGAACACGTCGGCAGCCCTTCTGTGACTACCCCCATCCTCTCACAGCCAGGATGTTAGACCACAACCCTCTTCCCTCGGGCTAGATCAGAGGTGGGAGCTATCTGGGAAGTGTAGCATCTGGAATTGAGGCAGAGGGCTTAGGCACAGCATGGTGTGGAGGAGCCCAGAGAACGAAAAGATTCAGGAGGAAGCTGTGTAGCCTCCACTCCTGCAATGCCGTGTGGTGAATGCTTCCCTTTCAGCTGATGGAATGGGAGGTGCCTGGAGAAGTCTGGCCAAGGAGGAGCCCAAAACTCCCTTTTGTCATGCCTACCCCTGCCTATCCCTCCACCAGGCCATCTTCTATGCATTAGGGTAAACTTAGGTGCTCCCTTCCTTCTGCCCACTGCCACTCCTCAGGAAGTCTCTGGGGGGCTCCTTCCAGTCTTTCTCATGCTGGTCTTCATTATTCTTCATCCTTTCCAACTCCCAGTCCCTTCCGACGACGCATTGCAGTTTGGGAATTGTGCTTTACCGTGCAGATCCAGTCATGCACTTCTGAGCCCTCGTGTGCTACCATTTCTTCCTGCCTAATTCTCCTGCTGCCTGGCGTTGTTCTCTGACACAGCTGCTTGACAGCAAAGCAGAGCAGCCACAGAACAGAAGATGCTGTGCAACACACAGGTTACATAGTTTCCGAAATCCCATTGCCTCCTGCTTGAGAGCTTTCCCTGACAGAACGCTAGTAGATGCTTTTGGCTGTATGCATGGCATTTTCTGATTTGACAGCGGATTAAAAATACATGAGCTGCAAACAACCGTGCTCCTTCTGAAATGGGCTGCAAGAAAAGAGATATTGTTTACCAATTAGTTCAAGGAAACAGGGAAAGCTTTGGGGTGGAATCAAGGTTCTGGGAAGCCTGTCTCAAGGACGCCAGACATGATGGTTTCCGTGTTTGCCTGTAGGGACTCGCTGATGGCTCCTGATGAGTAGCAGGTGAGACCAAGAGAGTGGAAAGGTTCTTAGTTATGCAGCAAGGAGAGGCAGTTTTCCTTGAGCTGGGAGCCAGATGGAGCAGCAGATTCTGGCGGAGGGCCGACGCCCTAGCTACATACAGCTCCCGAGAAACATTTCCTCGCCGTTGTTTATAGTTGACTTCCAGCATATACAGACCTGACACTTGTAGGCTTTCAAGTTGTGCACAACACCCCTTCAGCTGTGGGAAGAGAGACAGGGTCTCGAGCCACCTGAGGACAAATTTCAGGTTCTTTCTCGGCGTTGAAAGATCAGGTCCTGGCTAAGACACAGGAGCAAAGGAAGAGGCCTGGGTAAAGCCAGCAAGGCCCTGCTTGAGCACAGCGGCTTTCAGCTTTCACTGGCTCCCTAGCCAGACCCCACTGATGGGCCGGGAGACCTTGCCAGCACAGCCCAGCAGATGCAGATACCATGTGCACATTTTGGGTTTGTGCCCAGGCTTGGCCAGTGCTGCTGACAGGCTGTGGTCTCACAAGGGCAGGTTCAGGAGGTGGCTCAATGCTAATGTAGTATGTG
Source organism: Rattus norvegicus (assembly GCF_021556685.1). NCBI lineage: Eukaryota > Metazoa > Chordata > Mammalia > Rodentia > Muridae > Rattus > Rattus norvegicus. The sequence goes on along the minus strand of NC_141539.1, from coordinate 14,584,863 downwards.
CTGGATTCCCGGACAGGCGGCCATGACTGAGAAGCTGCACAGAGGCTTTGCTGCCCCAGCAACCGACCTCCCTGTGGGCCTGCAGAGGGCCTCCTATTTGGAGTGCACTGGTTGAGCTTCGAACTCCCTGAGAACAGTTGCTGTCAGCTCAAAACCCTACACACTTGAATGTCTGTCCTGTGCTCTGAGGGATGCTAGAAAGATGGCGGAGGTGAGACTGTGCAGGAGTTTCTTCTGTCCTGATGCGAGGAGCCTCCTCAAGGAGTTTTTGGACGTGCTACCAAACGCTCAAACAAGAAAAGCAAGGATGTACAAACAGGACCGCGTCAAAACAAATGCTCTGCGCAGCCAATGAAACAACCAACCGGATGAAGGGCAACTCGGGAAGGGAGAAAATATTTGCAAAGTGTATACGCAATAAGGAATTAATATAAAGGACCCAAGGAATTTATACAGCCCACTAATAAGGACTAAAACTAGCAAAAATACTTTTAAAATGGGAAAATCCATGGGCTGGGGAGATGGCTCAGCTGTTAAGAACACCCGCTGTTCTTCCAAGGGACCTGGGTTTGATTCCTAGCGCCCACACAGAGGCTGACAACTGTCTGTAATTCCAGTTTCAGGGGATCCACTGCCCTCTTCTGGCTTTCCCAGGAACTGCATGCATGCAGTGCCCAACACACATGCAAACAAAACACCCATGCACATAAATACAAATAAATCTTTAAAAATGAAAATAAAAGTCTTAGAACTACATGACCCCTGACCCCTAGAAGAAGACTGTGTTCACCAAATCTTTCTATCAGGGGTTGACTGGCCATGTTGTGAAAACCAACACCAGAGTCTCCATGCAGAAGCTTCATGCTCTCGCTGTGCCCTCCACATACTGAAGCAAAATGAATTAAATCTGTCAAATAAATAAACACATCAATAAATAAAAGCCCAAAGAGCCCGAAAAGACATTTCCCAAAGAAGATGAAGAAATAGTTAACAGAGATCTGAAGAGATTTTTGTTTTCAGTCTCACTGATCATCAGGAACATGCAGATTAAAATTGGATTCCCACCTCAACTGGCTGGGAGGCTGCTAGCAGAAAGATAACATGTGCTGGTTAAGATGCAGAAACATGGACGCCTTTCAGTAGTGTTGATGGGAATGGACTCGGCCAGGCCATTATGGAAAGAGGAGTGGAAATTCCTTCGAAAGCTGAAACCAGACTTGCCACGTGAACCAATAATCACACTTCTGGGTTTGCGACCACATGAGACGAAAATCACTGCTTCCAAGAGGCATCTGCGCTATCATGGAGAAACACCCCAAGTGCTGCCGGATAAATCTCACGAGATACATATAGACCATGGCGTATTAATTCAGCTTTAGCAAGGAAATCCCGCCATCTCTGACAACAGGGACAAACCCAGAGGTCGCTGTGCTAGGTAAGACACGCCACATACTGGAAAATAAATTCTGCATAATCTCTCCCGTGTGGAACAGAGAAATAACGAACTTCTAGACACAGAGTAGAGCAGTAGGTTTCAGGGTTTGGGGGGCTGGGGATGGAAGATGCTGGCCGAAGGTTCCAGACCTGTGGTGATAAATACGTTCTGAAGACCTAATGTTCAGCACAGCAATTGTAAGTAAACATAGCATATGGCGTCTTTGACTCTTGCTGGAGACGGCACCTTAGGAATCCTGACTGGAAATGTAGCAAAGTCCTGTAGCTGGGTAATTGGAGGCAACCATGTCTAAAGAGTGGGGTGGGGTGGGGTGTGTGTGTGTGTGTGTGTGTGTGTGTCTGTTTTCTGAGACGAAGTCTTTTTGTTTGCTCCTAGCTGTCCTGGAACTCACTCTGTAGACCAGGCTGGCCTCCATCTCAGAGAACCTCTTGCCTCTGCCTCCTGAGCGCTGGGATTAAGGGTGTGCACCACCACTGCCCGGTTAGGTGTATGTACTTTAAGACATCTTAATGCTCATCCATGCTGAATAATAGACCACACTTCACCTCGTCAGTTGTGCCTCGGTGAGGCCGAAAGGGAGAACTCGGGGGAAGTCGCCTGTTCCACCCTTCACACACGGAGGTCTGGGAGTCTTTGAGGCCACACTGGCGCTCTGCTGCCTTTGAAGTTGCTAAGGAGAAGGGAACCAGGAGGAGCTGGTGTAGGAAGTTAGCTCATCCCTTCCCACCAAGCCAACTCGCTTTATCTTTCAGCTCCCGCCCTGCCTGGCCACATCTGTATACATTTATTTATCCCTGACATCCGGATTGTGGGCGTGGGTGCGTCCTCCCCCTCCAACTGCTTCTTTCAAAACTTTGCCCCCAAGCAGGAGGCTTTTTAGACTGTGTTTAGTCCAAATAGTTGGAGCCAACACAGCCATAGAGCCTGATTCCGGCTCTGGTCCCCACAGGTGTTTTGTCAGCTTGCGAGCCACAGGCTTGGCTAGAATGACCTCATCCCCGGGCCTGGTAAAGGGCGCAGAGACCTGGATGCACAGGAAAAGTCCTGACCCCAGGAGCTGAGTGGATTTGGCTGTTATTGTTTTTAGATAGCGAGTGCAATAAAAAAAAATGACATATGGAGAAGAAGCAGATGGCTCTGGGTTCGAATCCTGAGCCATACTTAAGCACTCCCCTGTAGGCAACCTCAAGCAACTGCTTGCTGCTTCTACGATGAGATTCTTTGTCTGTGAAAGGAAATGATGACATCACTGTCATGAAGAGTCCCAGACACTGTGTACATCAAATCAAGTTCAAGCTCAGGACCAGGACCCTTGGTGGTCCTCAGTCAATGCTGGGATTGTTCTGAGGACTCTCGCACACTGGCACCGACTGCTTTCCAAGACCGTTCCTGGAGAAGACACCACTGTCCTTCAGTTCTGGCCACACTTCAGAGCTGAGTGAGGGGTTTCAAAGCTGTCTGTCTTGGTTCTTCAATCCTGGCATTTCTCCTTTGAATGCCTTAGAATCCGTTTTTCCAGGCGTTCCAGAAGATTGCTTAAACCAGAAGGATGCGTCAAATTAAGCAGAGTTTTGGGTACTATGTGCAACAGGGTTCTGTGCGGGGGTGAGGGACCATGTGGGGTTCTGTGCGGGGGTGAGGGACCATGTGGGGTGCTCTGTGTGCAGGGGTGAGGGACCATGTGGGGTGCTCTGTGTGCCGGGGTGAGGGGCCATGTGGGATGCTGTGCAGGGGTGAGGGACCATGTGGGGTGCTCTGTGTGCTGGGGTGAGGGACCATGTGGGGTGCTGTGCAGGGGTGAGGGACCATGTGGGGTGCTGTGCAGGGGTGAGGGACTACGTGGGGTTCTGTGCAGGGGTGAGGGACCATGTGGGGTGCTCTGTGTGCAGGGGTGAGGGACCACGTGGGGTGCTCTGTGTGCTGGGGTGAGGGACCACGTGGGGTTCTGTGCAGGGGTGAGGGACCATGTGGGGTGCTCTGTGTGCCGGGGTGAGGGACCATGTGGGGTGCTCTGTGTGCCGGGGTGAGGGACCATGTGGGGTGCTCTGTGTGCGGGGGTGAGGGACCATGTGGGGTGCTGTGCAGGGGTGAGGGACCATGTGGGGTGCTCTGTGTGCAGGGGTGAGGGACCATGTGGGGTGCTCTGTGTGCCGGGGTGAGGGACCATCTGGGGTGCTCTGTGTGCATGGGGTGAGGGACCATGTGGGGTGCTCTGTGTGCATGGGGTGAGGGACCATGTGGGGTGCTCTGTGTGCGGGGGTGAGGGACCATGTGGGGTGCTCTGTGTGCCGGGGTGAGGGACCATGTGGGGTGCTCTGTGTGCATGGGGTGAGGGACCATGTGGGGTGCTCTGTGTGCAGGGGTGAGGGACCATGTGGGGTGCTCTGTGTGCATGGGGTGAGGGACCACGTGGGGTGCTCTGTGTGCATGGGGTGAGGGACCATGTGGGGTGCTCTGTGTGCCGGGGTGAGGGACCATGTGGGGTTCTGTGCGGGGGTGAGGGACCATGTGGGGTGCTCTGTGTGCCGGGGTGAGGGACCACGTGGGGTGCTCTGTGTGCATGGGGTGAGGGACCATGTGGGGTGCTCTGTGTGCCGGGGTGAGGGACCATGTGGGGTGCTCTGTGTGCATGGGGTGAGGGACCATGTGGGGTGCTCTGTGTGCATGGGGTGAGGGACCATGTGGGGGGTTCTGTGCAGGGGTGAAGGAGGTGAGGCTTACTGAGCATGAGGCTCGTTTTCTGGGAACTTGAGCTTGGTAGTATTTTACCATAGCTCCTGTCACAGTGACCTTGGAAAACACTGTGTCCTATGCTCTCCTCCTTCCTGCAGCAATGCAGGCAGAGGTGGTAGAAAGGCCTGAGAAGGAGGCCCCCAAGATGGATGCCCTGTCCTTCTGCTCCGACACTCCTGTTGAGTTCTCCTGCTCCATATGCCCAGAGCAGTGTTTGTTTCTCTCCTCGTTCCTGTTCTAACTGGTTTTGCTTCTCTTGCACCCCACAGGCCTCGCTATTGGCCCTGTAGAGATCCGATTTAGGATCTTGTTGAGTTGGAAGGGTGAGAAGGATCTACTTTTCTGTGTTTGTGATGTGAGCCCATCGCTGCCCTCAGACAGAGCTGGGCCTGATATTGAAAATGTCCTCCTTTTGTCGTTAAGTCAGATCTACTGTGCGTCAGGCAGCTGATGGGATGCCCTGAGGCAGAGTTGTGCTCTGACTGTCCTGTGTGTCTCCTATGAACTTCGATAGCACTCATGATCTCCCTGCACCCATCTTCCTCAGTGACGGAGAAATCAGAACTCTGCCAGGCCCCTGTGTGAGTTTTGATTCATGTGGTTTTGTTTGTGCAGCAGCCTCTCCTCTTCCTCTTCCTCTTCCTCTTCCTCTTCCTCTTCCTCTCCTCTCCCTCCTCCTCCTCCTCCTCCTCCTCCTCCTCCTCCTCCTCCTCCTCCTCCTCCTCTTCTTCTTCTTCTTCTTCTTCTTCTTCTTCTTCTTCTTCTTCAGATTTAGGTTATTTAAATTATTTTTGATAGGAATGAGTTTATTAGATTTTTTTACTTATTTACGTTTCAAATGTTATCCCCTTTCCCAGTTTCCTGTCCATAACCCCCTTATCCTACCCCCCTTCTTTTATGAGGGTGTTTGCCTACCTATCCACCCACCCCTTCCTGATTCCCCGCCCTGACATTCCCCTACACTGGGGGTATCCAATATATACAAAGAACTCAAGAAGTTAGACTCCAGAGAACCAAATAACCCTATTTAAAAAATGGGCTACAGACCTGAACAAAGACATCTCAACTGAGGAAAATCGAATGGCTGAGAAGCACCTAAAGAAATGTTCAACCTCCTTAGTCATCAGGGAAATGCAAATCAAAACAGCCCTGAGTTTCCACCTCACACCAGTCAGAATGGCTGAGATCAAAACCTCAGGGGACAGCAGATGCTGGCCAGGATGTGGAGAGGGAGGCCTCTCCCTTCTTTACCCCCACATTTTCATCCTTTCTGACCCCAGGCCACCGTGCTAAGGCAAATGGACAGCGTAGGCAATCATGACTGATGTTATCACAAACTTTGGAACTTTGACTAAGCTACAGGGGCTTTCCTTCTTCATAAGTGAACCTGTGCCCACAGCTAAATGAAGCCAGACGATGGAATCATGTGCTTTCAGGGCCCATGAAGGATGTTAGGATTAGGCAGTGGCCCTACGTGTTTCTGTCTCTGTTTCTTGTCCCCCCCGCCCCTTCTTCATTCTCCTGTCTTTTTCTTTCTTGTGGCCTTTACTTGTGTTTACAATGAAAACTCTGAGCTGTCTTCAGTTCTCTGGCTCGAAATATCTCCTATGTGTGAGAGTCCTTTGGTTTACCTCACCCTCAACACACACACACACACACACACACACACACACACACACACACACACACACCCCTCCTCTAAGCAAAGACTTGGATGGTCAGCTGTCTGTGTGCTTTTCTCCCTTCAGCTCCCCAAATCTGCTCCCTCAGCAATCCTGCCGTCCTCAGTGTCTAGAAGGCACTTAATGGGGAATCAGTAAACATTTGTAGAACAAGAAATAAGAAAGCAGAAGGCTCCTCTCTGCATTTGCCGCTCATTCTGTGGCAGTCGAGATGCATGACCTGCCAGCTGCTCTCAGAGTGATTTGCCATGTGGGAGCTGGGAATATAACCTTGGTCCTCTGGAAGAACAGCCCGGGCTTTTAGCCATTGAGCCATCGCTCCAGTCCCCTCCAGTGATTGCTTCACATGCCTCTTCTCCTCAAGGAGAAAGACTTCCTCATTGTCTCAGGGACATGTCATCGAATGCCTTCTCTTAAGCTTCCTCTTCTGGCCCAAGGCCTGGAATGTTCCCCTCTATCTCTGCCCAAACTTTTCCACAGTCTTCCTACCTTCCCATGCCTCCGTCCTGCTGCCTCCTGTGGTCTCCTGCCCTGCAGTTCACCGACTGTGTGTTTCTATGATTTTTCTAGTGCTGACCCATATTGTGTCTGACCCTGCTGCCTCTTTCTGCATGAACCCGTCTTATTTCCTCTGAGACTGGAACCTCTTGAGGCCAAAACATTTGTTTCTTATTCTCTTAACATCTTGACTGCACAAAGCATGGAGCCAGTTTCTCCCTCTCCGTCTCTCTCTGTCTCTCTGTCTCTGTCTCTCTGTCTCTCTCTCCAGTTTTAAAACAATTGTGATAAGATACACAAAGTAACAATAGTACCATTGTAATGTGAGAGGTAAGGAGAGGGGGTAAGGTGGGGGGTGACTATCTGTGCCCTAAGGAGTATTTAATCTCCTTTAAGACAGGATTTCTGATTGATTTACCAGGGTGGCCAGCAACACCCCCAGGCCCTCCAGTCTCTCCCTCCCTCCCAGCGCAGTGTGTGTGCTGCCCTGCCCCACTGTTGTATGTGGAGGTTGGGGTCCTCATGCTTGCTTGTATGGAAGCACATTACAGAGCGAGCCATTTCTCCACCCCTCCCCCTTTCTTCACGGAAGGTATCGTTTGCATTTCTGTGCTGAGGGTATCCACGTGCCTACTGGTCCTGTGCATTTCTTCTTCGGAGAAAGTCTGTTCAGACTCTTTGTGGCCCGGGAGAACACACACACACACACACACACACACACACACACACACACACACACACTATAATAAATAAATAAACAAATGACATTTGAAAATTCTTTGCTTTTTAAATAGGCCCTGCTATTTTTATGGCGTTGTAGCTATTCTTTATATAGTCTGGATATTGACACTTTATCAGAAAAATGGTTTGTGATTATGGGACTCATTAATAACCATGGATTGAGTGCTGCATCTGCAGCTAATGCTGAAGATGTCAGCTGGCAGGCAATCTGAAAAGATTTTTTAAATCTATAGATATAAGTCAGGTTATTTTCCATAACTGCAAAATTCATGACTTCTGTTTTATGGATGACCAAGGCTCTGAGAAAGCAGGTGGTTTACCAAGGTTGCTGCAGCCTAGCAAGTGGCAGAACCAGGGTATGGGAGACAATAGCGTCTGCCTCTCCACACTGCCTGCTGGCCCTGCAAGCTGCATGAGTGTCTCAGTCAGTTAGGATACCGTTGCTGTGAACAGACACCATGACCAAGGCAGCTCTTATAAAGAACAACATTTAGCTGGGGCTGGCTTACAGGGTCAGCGGTTCAGTCCATCGATGTGGGGAGCATCCAGGCAGATTACAGGCAGCATCCAGGCAGGCATGGTGCAGGAGGAGCTGAGAGGTCTACCTCTTGTTCTGAAGGCTGCTAGGAGAAGACTGACTTCCAGGCAGCTAAGATGAGGATCTTAAAGCCCACTTTCTCCAACCAGGCCACACCTACTCCAGTAAGGCCACACCTCCTAACAGTGCCACTTCCCATGGGCCATCATTTTCAAACCACCACAATGAGAGAGGGCAGGGGCACTCCATGCTTGCTCTTCTCATCCTGTGCCTGACTAACAGCCGTAGCAACATCTCAGCTACAAACCGCCCTTTTCCAAGGGAAGAACCTTTGTTCAGCCCCCTTGTGTCTTCGTTCTTATAATCTCTCCTCTCCCTAGCTCGGGTCTTCTCAGAAAAGCACATCCACATTCATCAACTTGATTCAACAGAAGTCAAGGCTGGGCCGGCCAGGAGGAGGGGAGACAGTCCTTCATGAGAAAAGTGTATTCATGAAAGAAACGGACTGTAAATCTTACAGCGATCTCTGGGCCGTGCGTTGTTGAAGCCCCTACATCTTCGTTTACTTGGGAATTGAATGATCATCTGCAGCCTGTGGCTTGGCAGTCCATGGGTGCATTCTGATACAAGACATGGCCCGGCTACTTGGATGGACGCCCGACATGAACTAAGAGGCTATTATTCACTTTGAGAGAGATTCCACTAGGCATGGAAATGACATTCAAACACCGTGAATCGCCTGTTTTAAAAGTGGTAGCACACATAATGAGCGCTGCATAATGAGTGGCTTCTGAACGCTTTCGTTTCCCAATCTTTGTGTGAAAATACCATAAGGTGGGGGTGTCACTCGTGGTGAGGCAAGGCAGTTTCTCTTGAGTCTGAACTCCAGGGCTGTGGCATCCGGAACCCCACATGATGCCATGTTGCCCCACTTTGCTTTCCATGATGCACGGAGCCTCCTCGTCGTTAGAAAATGGGACACAGGTTCATCACAGAAGGCAGGAGAAATGCTCTTGACAGCTCCTCCATAGACATCCACAGAGGTCGGGACTCGTGCGAAAGCATGGGCCTTTTCTGGGAAGAGCACATCTTCCAGATCATAGGGAACTGATTTGTCTGAAGTCTGAGTCCTAGTGTGGCTGACCTTCCTAGACCCTTAAGCTACCCGGTGACTAATATATTATCTTCAGAGACTCCTTGGGGCTATGCCTAAGGGTCATTAGGCATATGCTAGAGGTATTTTATAAATCTCATGGTCGTCTGACCTCAGAATATTTTATCACCCCAAAAGGAGACCCTACACTTACCAGGCAGTTGCTCCCATCTCTCCCTTCCCCAGCTCTTGGACAACTTACTCTGCTCTCTGTTCATGGAGTCTTGGTTTTCATGTAGGTGGACTCAAAATCTACTGCCCCATGAGCTGTTAGCAGTGGGGGGGGGGGGCAGTACTACAGTCTTGAGAGCTCAGCCCCAAAAGGAATCAGGCTTTTGGGATCAGAGACAGTGAGCTGGGCAGTTACCCAGGCAATTATGTGCCACCTTTGAGCTTTCAGGGCTCTTGGGAGATGGGATATTCCTTGTTTGGAACCTTGGGCAAGTTATTATCCGTTTGCCTCGGTTCAAATGCTCTGTAGGATAGGGGTACATGTGTCTGCATCATGGGCAGTTCTGAGGATTGAGGAGGAAAACAATGGAAGTGTTTAGAACAGTGCCTGCCTATGGGAGTTACCCAGTATGGATTAAGGCCGTGCTCTTGCCAGTACCTAGGCTGAGCCCATAGCATTCACGAGGCAATCATGGAGACCCTTCAGTTGTCTTTCTCCTTCCCATCTTCCATCAGAGTTGGCCTGAATGTCGCCACCACATCAGCGCTGACAAAATCACTCCTCCCTAGAAACATCTGCAACTCTTCATGCCTGAGGTAGAGAATTCTGACTCTAACTTGGCATTAAGGTGCTCTGCACGTCTCTTGCCTTCCTCTCTGGTTTGTCTTCCAGTGCTCATCCTGTTCCTCATGGGTGAATTCCCAGCCCTCCTTGGTGGTGCCTGGGTTCCCCTGTGCCGCCCCTGCTCCAGCCTCTGTGTCTTTGCTCACATGCACGTGCTGGCAATGGACTCCCACTCAACGGTGCCAGGTAGAACTCCGCTCCCTCTTCCCTTCCCCTGAGCTTTTCACCTGTCATAGCAGTATGAAAATCATAAGGTCTTCCTGAGACTCATGAAATACATGCCGGAGATAGTACCTCATCCATGGTAATATTAGCCGAGCTGATGTATGTGGGTGATGTGTGGTGATTATTCAGCGTGCTGCTATCCTCACATTATATCAGGACACACATCTTCTTTCCTGGCTGCAAATTTCTTGAGGGCATCTTATGCCTTTTTAACCTCTGTAGAGTTCTGTTTATGCCCAGCATAACACCCTACCCAGGGAAAGTTTCCCTATTATTTATGAAGTTGAAATCAAATGCTATTCATCATTCACCCGAGTGCGAAGTATTTGGCTTCATAGTATCATATACGTATTGTTCGATACTATAATATTTTGCAATTTCACCTACGTATGTGGATACCATATATAAAATCTCACTTGCCATCCATCCGGTACTAATTAGATTTCTGAACAGTTGCTGTGTATAGCATGGGCTCCTCTAATCAAATCAAAGAAGACAGTTCTCCGAGGGAGGCTCTCCACAGCACTTAACACTAGGCTGGGGAGACAGAATTTGATTAATTCCTCCCTGATGAATGTAATTGACTTGAAAATTCACCAAAACAACATTTTTGACAATACAAAGGAGTGAAAATCTCCTTTTATTAACCTCTGGATGTTCTCCTACCTCCTCCTTCCAGACTCACCAGGGCAAGCATCGAAACAGGCCTCTCCCCGACACATAAACTAGCATTTATTGAGTGATGGCTGCGTGCTGTCTCTCCATCCAGTTTCACTCAGGATCTACCCCACTCCTATTGTGAGGCAGATGGTATTGTCCCCGTGTTATAAAACAGGAAAGGGAGGCTTGGAGAAGTTAATTTATCCCAAGCCACCAGGCTCGTAATTAGAGCATCTCCTAGCTGCAGGGTCGCAACTCCGCATTAGAGGCTTCTTCCTCATCTTTCCCATTTGCACAGAGACAGCCAGCCCACCTGTACCTCTTGCCATATCTCATGGTCCATCCTCAACATGGGGACCCAAGGGAGCTGGGATTATTTTTTGCACCCACAGATTGTGTGCTGTTAGAGCACTCGTTTTGCCCCTGTGATCCTGTTTCATTTCGGTTTGGTTTGGTTTTTTTAAATCTGTGAAACCAAGAGCTGGTTTCAGTGATCTCCATTATTCATCCAGAACATTCTGTGATTTTTAGGAATTAAACACCAGAGCGAGGACTGGCTTTTCTGTAGGCCCCTCTCTCCTCCCGCACCTGCAGGCATATTATCTTTCATAGCACACAGGCAGGCGGTCAAGTCACCCTGACCCAGGTACCTCCCTGCACCTCCGTATGCCTGTGGAAGCTGCAGGCAGCTGAGGGAGAGGGAGAGCCGTGGCAGGGTGTACTGAAGAGCAGGGACTTAGTGTGTTATGTAAGCCATCTATGATCCCATCTACTCTAAAAGTGCTTGTATCCTTTGAACAGCAGGTGGGGCCCTATTGTTTACGGCACTTCTTGGAGCATAGGTTTAAGGAGAGGGTCCTGAAGATTTATGGGTGCTCCCCGAGGCCATACACATTCAACCATGGCTGTATCCCTTTCCTTTCTTCCTTAGCCAGCCTTCCTGGCTGAGGCAGAGAGTGTAGGGCTAAGTTTATCTGAGCGCCATATGGGATGTATATACCTCTGCCATTTGTGTCAGGCACTGAGTCATGTCTGGGTCACCTGGCACCACAGGGCAACGAGCCCAGAATCACAAGAAAGCTCATTAAGACAGGCTTCTGGGTCCCACCAACCCCAGAGTTTCTGACTCAGGTCTGGGTCAGAGCCTGATATTTACACACTGAGAGCTGTGTGTCCAGGAATGATGGCTCACGCTTGGACAGCCAGTGTGCTGGAGAGGTTCCGCAGAGATACTTAAAACCCTTCTGCATCGCCAAACTGAGACCAGACGCGGAGACGTTTCTGGCCATGGTTTTAGATGGAATCTATTTACTGCAATTCTAATAGACAGAAGGAATTATTGTGTCTTCTCCACATGCAGTCAGCATCATGGCTGCCGTGCTCGTGGTTGGCTGTGATTCAGGGTGTTCTGAGACCACCGTGAGATTGAGCCACCCTGACTGAGTTTTGCATTTTAAATTCACAGACTGTTTCTTTATACCTCACAGCCTCTTCCCCCCACCCCACCCCCCTGTGACAGATTGCTAGGACCCCTCCCTACCTAGGGCTTCAGTTAAAGCCTTTACTTTTATTTATGTGTCTGGCTGTTTGGGACATGGTATGTCTGTGCACCATGTTCATGTGGAGCTCCTGGAAGCTAGAAGAGGGCATTAGATCCCTTAGGACCGGGGCTGTAGCCAATCCTAGAGTGCACTCACACATGGGTCTTCTTGAAAAGTAGCCAGTGCTCTTAACTGTGGATCCACCCCACTTTTCTAATTTAAATGTTTATACCTATAAAAATAGGGGGAATTGAACAATAATCTCAGAATCCCAGGAACTGGGTTTTAACATTGCTGTCTCTTTATTTCTTTACAAGTGTTCCACAGCCATTTTCAGACATCCCCACCCTCCCCTCCCAAGTGTCTCCCACAACATGAGACACTTTTTTTTGCATAACCACAAAACCATGACCACAACTAACAAATCCAACAAAAGTGTCTAAGTATTATTTGAATATTTAATATTCAACCCATACTCACATCTCCCAAGTTTTTTTTAAGTCATTCCAGTTGAATTGGGAGCAAGGCGTATATGCACACTGCCTTCTCTGCTAAGCTCTTTTCCTTTTGAAATGTTGCCTTAAGGGGGTAGGAGCGAGATCTGCAATATTCAGAGTAGGCTCTGCTAGGTACTCAGAGCTAATGAAACGCCTTGGAAGCAGTCACAGCAGCTATGGGATGGGTAATTCTGGGGCAGGGGCCGTGAGCACTTTCTGTTGGTTACTAAACAAACTTTGTTTCACTCCATTTTCTCTGACCTGGAAAGGCAGAGAGGCTGGGAAGATGACTTTTAGGTCCATGACCATCCCTTGTGTGCAAGTGCGGATGTGTTGGAATGTATTTGTAGAGTGCTGTACTGTCTGTGGGAGGAGAAATCTCAGCCCCTAAACCCTCGGCTGTAGCTCTCTGAGTGATCTTGGGACCTGTGCTCTCTTTGTTCCCCACTGGTTTCTTTTCTCCTTCCATTAAAATCCCTAGCTCCTGTGGTGGAAAGTATTGTCTTGAGTTACAGGCTCTGAGAGCACACATCCACCTTGTCCACTTGGGTGGCCTGGCTTCTCTCCAGAAGGATGACTGACAGATAGAGATGCCTGTGTCCGCCCCCGAGCCCTGGCCTCCTGTTCATCCTTCATGTAGGTGTTTTGAACATGTTACAGACTCCCTTTTAGCCTCCCCCTCCAAATCAAAGGTCCCTTGCTGCAGTCTAAATGCCACAGTGTACCCGTGGCTGGGGCTGACGTGGATTGGCAAGAGAAGCTGTCCGTGTCACCCAGCGTCAGCTGTCCCACCATATGGCCTCTGGCATGGCACGGTGCGTTGCCGCCAAGGGTAAGCCTGGCTGAGGACGGAGGCATAACGCTGCCAGGACTTTTTCTGGACAGGGACCTGGTTGCTAGGGAGAAGTTCAGGAGGGCTTTTTACCATAGCTTCAAAGTGGAGACACAGGAGGACTCCAGGGGGAGAGGCAGTGAGTGGTCTGGGGGCTCAGGGCGAATGAGTAGATGATGGTGTCATTTCTGTCCCAGGAAGTTCTCTGGTGCTGCCTTCCAAGTACTGAGGGCTGGCTGGACAGACCCTCGAACTTTCATTTGTCGTCCTTGGTGTCTGTAGAGTGCCAGCCTCTTAGTTTGCTATGGCTTTGTCATACCTCCTTTGTATTGGAAGGTCTTCAGAGATGGTGACGTTGGTCATCTTGGCAGTTTGGTATACATGGGTACTCAGTAAATGCAACTATATTCCATAAAAGTGAGATCTAGGAAGTGTGTGAACCATGAACTAGGTTACATACATGATAAAAAGATAAATCTGAGGCAGCCCTAAGAGCCACAGTAATATATCCAACATGCCTCATTCCCATGTTGTGGGAAATACTTGGGAAGGGAGGGTGGGGGTGTAGAACACTCGTGTAGAGGTAAAGAGACAACAATGTTAATAATCGAGTTCAAGAGATGCTTCGTATACAGACTCACTGATGGCTGCTGCTTTGTTGAGAAACAATCACTTGTCAGTATCAAGTCCCTCGTCTTTTCTTGCCTGTATGCCGACTCCTCTGAGCATTAGCAGTAGTTCAAATGTCTTACGGTCATTATTAGGTTACTTCTTGATATTTCTGTTGCTACCACATCTTACCCTTGATCCTGACCTAGGGTCACAGAAACACAGAATGCGCTGATACGACTCTTTCCATCCTCCTGACCCAGGGTTTATGCATAGGATTGGGTGCTCAAAACCAGTCAGCCTGTGCTTGGTGATGCAGAGCAAAGGCTCAGAATGGTTCTCTTTGAGTCCAGCTGAGGGCAACTTCATCAGGACAGCCTTCCAAAGGCAATGGGTCGGAATGACTGGTTGGCCCTCCCAGCACTAGGAAGGATGAAGGGTGAATGGGGAAGGGGGTCCAGACCAGATTTCCTGTAGAGAAGGTCAGAGAGGAACTCTCACTGCTGAGAACCCTAAGGAGGTGTGGTTTGGAACCACTGACTTCCACTTGTGTATTAGACACAGTCTGAGCTGCTGAGGACTGTGAAAGCTGACCACAGGGGAAGGTGACAGCCACAGGAGAAGGTGACAGCCACAGGAGAAGGTGACTGGGAAGTTCCTCAAATATCGTGCTGCCTGTGGTCCTGGTGAGCGAAGTTGATGGGAGCAGGTCAAACTAAGATAAACAGTTGCTTGTGGAAGGGAGATCCATCCCACTGTCTTGACTCTTGTCTGCTGGCAGCAGGTGACAGAGTGGACAGGAAGGACGGGATGAAGGGACTCCGCCCCGGGCTGTTAGTGAAACAGAACAGGAAGTACTGGAGAGATCTAAAAAGGCCGGGGAGCTCCAAAGTTCTACATTTGCAGAAATGGCCATACTGTCCGATCATAAAATATTTCATATTGATGTTCTAGAAAGCTGACTGTCAACTGCCCATCTGACCTGGTTATTCCACTCCTTAGGTGTTTACCCAAGATAAATCAAAGGAGGGAACGAGCTTTTCTTAAAATTCCATCCCTCCAGAACTCTCCTACTGTCAGGTCTCCTGACTGTCCCAAATCAGAAAACCAACTCACGTGCACAGTTACTCAATTTCTCGCTTTACCCTCCCAGATCTTATACAGGACTGTTCACGTCAGCTTCTCCTGTACTGTCCCCAACCAGGAAACAGTCCAAACACTCATCAGAAGACAGTGGATAAACAGACTAGCCTATCAACGAAAAGAGTCAGCAGTACAAAGAAAAAATATAAATGTATCACAGTAATTGTGCTGAGTAAAAAAGAAGGCCAGACGCCCTTTAAAAAGGGACATATAATTCCATTAATAGAACATTCTAGAAAATGCTAACAAGTAAACCAGTGATTGTTGTGCACTGGAGACAGAGTGCTGCAGCAGGGGAAAGGCTTGTGAGGACCATCGGGGCCGAAGGCAGTTTACAGCTTTGAGTAGATGGGATGTGAGGGCACACTGAAATTTACCTGTGCTTGCTATTTAAATGCATCCAATTCATCCTGTCTTCAGGGCATTTCATGAAAGCTGCCCAAAATAATAGCGGTAGTTGGGAGAATCGATTCAGTTTGATTAAAAAAAGCCATTTGTGAGATCCTTGAAGTTACCCTTTGACATCCTCAGGGGACTAGTTCCATGATCTCTGAGGGTAACAGCATCTAAGACTACACAGCCCTCTTACATAAAATGGAGCAACGTTTGCATAAAACAAGTTCATATTCTCCCATATATTTAAAATCACATCCTCTCTGCCACCCATTCTGCCTTGCCTTGGGTCAAAAGCAATGGACTCAGCTGACCATGGTCTGAAACCTTTGAAACCGGGAGCCCAAAGAAATATGCCTGCCAGGTGTTTTACCAAAGTGTTGAAAACCTAGCTGACACAATATGGGTGAACAAGGCTCTAAAAATAATTTTGAACTGTGCCTGACTGAAATTGACAGAGTGGAACTCAACAGATACAGAGAGCTGGTGACCTCACGTTCCTATTCCTAAACTGGGATGAATTTATTTCAGTGGAAAAGAGAGGAAGGGGGTAGGGGGAGTCAAATATCCTCGTGGAATCGCGAAGAGCAGGAAAGGACCCCATTAGAGCTAAGCACATGGAAGGAGCCTGCATTGAGGTCGAGCCAACAAGAACAAGAGGTGGTGCCTCAGGGGACCCCGTTAGAGGAGTACCCAGCATGAGAGGTGAGAGGTGGGCTTCACTGAGCACAAGGAAGGACCGAAAGGCAGACCCACCAAGCTGTGCCAACGAACTGAGAGGAGGCCAGTGTGGAGAAGGATCGTGCCTGCAAGTGAGCCAAGATGAAAGGCTGGAGTGTGGATAGGCTAAGGTCAAGGGGGACAGGTGAAGCTGCCTGTGTCCTGGCTACTGCATGCAAGCATCGGGCAACATTGGGATCTGTCACCTAACTTTTCTGTGACATTTTTTCCACTTGTAAAATGGAATGATAATTATGCGGCCCCACAGTAGTACAGTGATCAAGTTCCTTCCTTGGCCCTCCGTGTGAATTTGTTAGCACAACACCTAGAGCGGTCCTGCACCTAGAGCGGTTCATTGGCTCCTTCCTGCACACATTTCAGGTCTCGGTTCAAATGTTACCCCATGAGTTTTCTTTGCTGACCACCAAATTGAGAATGGAAATCTGCTCACCTGCGTCCGTACAGCAACGGAGCATGTCCCTTTGTTTGTATGGAGTTTCCCAACTTCTTCCTGCTAGGATGAAATTGGCTATATAGAGTCCATGACGGCAGGGCTTGGTTTAGTCTAGAATAGCAGAATCACATAGCTACTTAGGACATTTTTGCGGCGCCTGTGGCGGATCACGTGGCATTCCTGGTCCTTGGTCTCTTCCTCCGTACATCACAGAAGGCATTACCTGAAGTCCTGGGGCTTTGGGGGTAGTGAGGGTGTGACATGATGGAGCAAGGCTGGTTGCTGGTGTTAGATCTCACGAGATGGGTGAAGGGGAGGAAGAGATATCAAGGAGAAGAGGAAACGGTAGCTGTGCCTGTGTCTGGTGGAGCCTCAGAAGATGTGACAGCAACTACGAATGGATTAACTCTGTACACAGGCTGGTTCCAGAAGGGCAGGAGTTTAAGATTTTGTAGTTGGCCCAGTGCAGAGTAAGGAGAGGCTCGTTTTGTTTCACATAGTATTTCTGATCTAGGCCATGTTTTACACCGTTTTCTGTTTCTGTAACAAAATATCTGAGATCACATAACATGCAAGGGATGCAGGCTCATCTAGCTCAAAGTGTGGGCACCGGAAGGCCCAAGGGCATGGCACCAGCATCTGCTTAGCTTCTGGTAAGGGCCTGTTTGCTGCTGCCTGTAAACATGGCAGGGGCCTCGTATGCTGAGGTAACAATGGTCTTCTCATTCTCCCGTCTTTAAAAGCCATTAATGCTAACATAGGAATCAACTCTCGGGACATCGTCTAATCCTATTTACACCCTGAAGATCCCATGCCAGGAAACCATGAGCACCCTTGGGGACGCCATTGTTTGGGCTCCATTTAAACCTGCACAGCCACCCTTGCTCAACTTGTACCTCCCAGTTCTTGACCACAGAGCACAAGGGCCTGAGAGACAAGTCGCTTAGCACAGACTTCACCCATCTAAGTGTGCAATTCAACGGCTTCAAATACAGTTACCTTTACACAACTGTTACCCCAGTGCGAGGGATGTGTTCATCGAGTCAAGGAGGAGCCCACACCCATTAGCGACCCCTCATCACTCCTCTCTTCCTCCCCTGCCAGGCAAGCTTTCCGACCGTTCCTTGATGTTCTACAGGAATGAGATCATACGAGGTGATCATGTCTGGTGTCCTCTGCTTAGTATGCTGTCCTTACGTCTCACCACGTCATCATGTGTGTCAGGAGAATGCAGGTGCTTTTTGCAGCTGTGCCATGTTTTGCTCCAATGAACACAGTGTACTCCAGTTACTGGCTCAGTGGCCTCTGGATAATGATTTTCTTGGGCAGTTTTGAATAAGTTATGAATATCCCCGTGTAAATTTTTGTCCTCCAGATCTTGTGCTTTTTCAGACTTAACACATGCCGGGCCTGTTACTGAAACGAGAAAACAGTGCATTCTCTTTGGTTGAGGGTGTGTTTGAATAGGACTTTCCCAAGCTCTCCTCTCTGCATCGAGCACTGTGCTTTCTCTGTGCCCCTGTCCCACATTTTAAACCCCTATTCTACACACATGTGGGAAGGAAACATCCCTGTGCAAGGCAGGGCAAATGGGTTGGATGTGGGGTCATCTTTTAATACAGTGGAAGCAGTTCCACTGTGGAAGGCAGCCAGATCCAGGTTCTGAGCAGAAGGAGCACATTAGGTTGAGGGGGGCAGGGCCCTCGAGAGGAGCTGACACATGTGTCAGAAGAGGAGCCAGCCACATGGCTCTGATTTACCCGTGTCAGCACAGGCAGGGCTGGGAAGAGCTGGGGGAGGGGCTGGCCTGTGTCTTGAGGCTGCCTAGCCTTGGGGCCAATTGATAGGCCGTCCCCTTGAGCTACTGAGGAAACAAAGCAGGAGGGCCTAAGAAGTGATGGTGGTCCCCCAGTTTAGCCAACAGCACTGCCTCTTCAGGGCTCCCTCTTTACATCTAGAACGTCTGCTTTGATTCTAGCATCGAGGTACACTGGATACCATCTCGGGAGTCAGAGAGAAATAGTTAGTTGGGCTGGTGAGTCATCTGTGGAGGGCCTCTGTGAGGACCATCCTTGCATCTGGGCTCTGGAGCATGGCTTCGAAGAGGAAGGGAAAACTTCCTTTGGGAAATCCTGGGTTAGTTCTGGTCCGAGGCCATCTAGCAAGCACCTGCTACTCTTGAAGTCTCTACAGTATGGATGTTTAGATCTTTTGGAGGTGCTGAAAGTCTGGAAGCAGCCCTGCATCCAATTAGGCAGAGAAACGCCTATGTATGGGATGAGTTGTGGCCACTGGCATTCAGGGAGGTTTCCTGGAGGAGGCAGCATGTGAAGTAGAATGTTTTCCTTTTGTGTAGGCCTTGGCTTCTTCTGCCTAAGGCTGGCAGCACCTTGCTGCAAGCCACTGTGTACACTAAAGACAGTATACACACATAGGAAATTGAGCTACAGAAAGAAAGAATGAGAAAAGGCAGCTGATCAGCTGATAGCACCGGCTAAACCCAAGTTTATTTCACAGGTCACCTCATAAGGGGAAAGTCTCCTCCTGAGGAGAGCCAGAGTGACCTTCTCCTACAGCCATTTTCATATGTGCGAGTTGTCTTAAAGGACTCATTGCCATTGAAGATACAGCGGCAGCAGAAGCCGTGAGAGACCGAGAGGGTCCGAGCCGGAGGGTGGCACACCGCAACTAACTCACATGGTTGCTAAACTGGTGTGGTACCTGGGACTTCTGGCTTGATGGAGGCATGAACCAGCATTTTCTAGAAGAGTAGACAGAGGACATATTCCTGATGGAACAGGAAGGGAAACTCCCTCAACACGTGGTCATAATGACATTCCTAGCTAAAGCACGTGGTCCCTGCCTGTGTCCTGTCTTTCCCATGTCGGGATATCAGATGTGGGGCTGAGTGTCTTGACGTTCAAGGAAAACAAACAAACAAATAACACAAACAACACATGTCTAACGCCCGAGTCCAGAGCTGGCCCTGTCTGTTACCACTCTGTGTGTGTGGGGGTGTGAATCCTTGTGTCCCCATGTTAATTGGAACACTAAAGCCCCCATTTTTGTGCCTGAGAACTTTGAAAGCTATTTGAAGTCTTAGGTTCTCAAAAGGAGTAATCAAGATACAGACGGGATTCCATGCCAGCAGGTGGCTTTGTATTCTCCCTTGCTCTGGTAACCATCACTCACAGAATCAACGGCATTTACTCTGTCCCCAAGCGTTTTAGTAACTCGATAGCTACGTCATTCTCGCAATGCATGTGGAAGCATGTGCAGTTTTCCGAACTTTGTCACGGGGCCTGGGGTGATGTCTGTGTATTCTGAAGCCCGGTTTATTCTAGAAGTCTGAGGAAGCTGAGCCTCTCTGGCTGCGTCTGGTTCTTCTTTCCTCTCATCCCTCCATGGTGGTTGGGATGTGGTGCCAAACTTCTTCTGGCTTCCAACAAGCCCCTGGCCGCTTGTGTGAGATAAGCACCTCCCTGTCTGATTTCAAACCTTCCCTGCCAGGCTTCAGGCTGCCGCATTCTGTTCCTGGGTGGTGGCTTTTGTAACCTCTCCTTCAGCTAGAGCTGCCTACAACCCATTAGTCCTTCCCAAGAATCATAAAAGCTGAGTCCAGGTCTCCCTGTTTGCAAAGCCTGCCCTCAGGACCACCCAGCAAGTTCCTGGTTCCCATCTGGGTGATCTGCATATTAGGCACCTGGGAGGGTCAAGGCTTGCTGGGCTTCCACCGTGCCAACTGACCTCCCATTCTGGGTCCTTGGTTGGTATGTTCCCCATAGCTACACTCCTGGGGAGTAGCTGCCAGATACCATTGTGGTTTGTCATATCAAAAATACTGACAAAATATATTAAGTCTCATCAAAGAGGAAGGGGAGGGGAAGGGGGAGAAGGAAGGGGAGGGGTAGGAATAAGAAGAGGGGGAGGGGGAAGAAGAAGAGGGGGAGGGAGAGGAAGAAGAAGAGGAGAGGGGGGAAAAGGAGGAGGAGGGGGAAGAGGAAGGCTTGGGATTCCTGTTACTTCTGGCTACTAGGGTCACTCTACATTCATCTCCATTGGAAGAGACTGTGTAATCTGGGGAGCTGCCAAATTGGTCCCACTGTGCTGGAAAAGATGGTGACCGGTTGAATGTGGTTCAGATTTACACCCAAATTCCAGTCTTTGTTCTGACTCGGCCTTACTGTTTCTGCTTCCAGCTGACCTCTGTCACTTGGGAATAGGGTTTGTTGATCTGGGTGGCTTCAAAGTTACATTCCCAGGGGCTTGGAGGGAATGCCACTCTTCTACACTGGGGCTCCCTTTCATCTTTTGACGCTTTGGAAGGCCCATACATATGTCTGCGAAGGGAAGGAGGGGGCTGTCTGGGCCATTCACTGTGTGTGGTTGTGCCCTTGGCCAGCGTAGCCGAAGCTGCACAGATAGTTCTGTTTCCTCCATCTATCTAATAGATGCCACCCAGAGAGCCATCATTTGACGCCAGGCCCTGTGTTGAGCAATTAGGAAACATTTGCCTGTGTATCTACCCAGCAACCTAACACACACACACACACACACACACACACACACACACACACACACACACACACACACACACCATCAGTCCACTTTACACACGAGAAAGTGGCAAGACTATAAAGGGGACCCCATGCTGCCAGAGCTCCCATACTATAATGTCCAAAGAGGTCTGTGTCTCCTTGAAGGAACTTTTTTTGTTCTGCCAGTGTAGCTCTGAAATGCTTTGCCGTGGGCCTTTCAGCAAAATCCTTGCAGGGAGCTCTCCACTGGATAACCAAGGCCCAGCTTATCCTGAAGGGAAAGGGCTGAAAAGACTCCTTACATTCCTTTTGGTCACTAGCCCAAACCCAGACCTGCTGCTGTCCAGCAAAGCTCAGGAAGTGTGTCTCCGAGAACTTCTCCCCAAAGGACCTCAGCCCTCGCTGATGCCTTTCCTGAAGTTTCTCAGCACCGGGTGCTGTACTAACTAGTGTGAAAGTCAGTGCTGTGGCTGCCCCTGCTAGGACACCTCCCCGAGGCTTCTGGTGTGGAGGCTCCTCCCAGATTCAGCGAGTCTTGGAGTCAGAAAGACCCTGGGGGGACACGTAGGTAAATTCATCTGTGGGGAGAGGCACAGGTCTTGGATCTCTTTCATATTGGAGTGAAAAGCTTACATACCTGTTGAAAGAGCCTCAAGCTGGTCTGGGCTGATAGCTTAGTCAGTACAGCACTTCCCTTACAAATCATGAGGGTCTGAGTGTGACACCCAGAACCTCAGGTTTAAAACAACAATCCAAATAGGGCATGGTGATGGATAGTGGCAATTGGAGCCCTTGGGAGGTGGAGGCAGGAGGATTCCTCGGCTCACTGGCCAGCCAGCCTACCCAGCTTGCTGAGTTCAAGCGGCAAGAGACCGTGCCTAAAAGAGTGTTGCATGGCACCTGAGGAATGACACCTGAGGTTGTCTTGTGATCCACACATGCACACGCCGGGATCTCAAGGGGAAGTAAGCAGATAAGGGATGTTTGTTTGTTTGTCTTGGTGGACTCTTTCCCAGACTGATGGAGCTCTCCAGTGGAATCTGAAGTCCATCTCGTTAGTTAGAACCTCTCCCGCCTGCCCACACACACTGTTTGTTTTAGACTGCTTCTGAATATTTGTGTGTTGAGCCCCAGCATCTTAGAACTAGGAGACTTGGATGTCCTCGAGCATGGCCTCCTCAGAACAAAGTCCTTGGGGAATTTCTTGAATCGTTGTCATTTTTATCTCGAGAGGTGTTTGGGCCCTCACCGTGAGGTTGAGGCCAGAATCACCCAGAATTATCTCCATCTGATTCTATTTTTAGAGTTCTTTTTTCCCCCTACAACTCAAGATGTCAAAAGGCTAAGACGAGCTTGACATTGCAGACCCAAGACTGACTCCAGGGTGTTTGAAACAATGTACACATATTGCCCAAGAATCATTCAGTGATGAGGATGAGGAAACCACATCAGGTGCAGTTTCAGCCTTTCCGTCTCCACCTGCCCTCTTGCTTCCTTCTGAGGAGGGTTTGCTTGTGAAGATGGCCATCCAACAGCATGTCTATGGGGTTTCTCTCCAGTGTTCTTTTTTTTTTCAATGATGTTGGAGAGAACTGAGATGTCCAAAAGCTTTACCACACTGAGTATTTTCTGATGGTTTCTCTCTAGTGGGACTAATTTCTGCCTTCTATGTGTTCTGAGCTGATCTAGATGAGGTGACTTTGACAGGCAGCTATGTAACAAAATGCCCGGAGACAGTAAACTCACACAACAAAAAGGTTTATTTGGGTCATAGCTGTCTAGCCCAAGGTCAGTTGGCCATCCGTAATGGAGTGGAACTGTCCCACAATCCTGTTCAAGGGAACACCTCCAGTGACCTAAGAAACACCGGGAGTTCCCTCACTCAAGGTTTTCCATCCCTAAAAGTAATCGGCGGAGGCCTGGGCCTTCAGCACCCAGGCCTGTAGGGTTCTTCCAGAATCTGGCTGGAACAGTGAAAAGTACTGACTCCAGTACTGATTCATTTGATTCAAGATGGGTGAAAGTCTAACTTATCTGAAGGAATTCAAACACGTGTTTTACTTAAAAGCCTCTAATTGAGGGCAGAAGATTTTAGTTCAAAGAGAGAAGTGCTTTGGCAGGCCATTAAAGCCAAGGTAGGGCCATAATTAAAAATTGATTAAGCGATTACCTAATTAATCTTCTAACTTGTCTCTGCTCTAACCAGAGTTCAGCCTTCAAGCATGGCCCATGTGTATACAATCACATGAAGCCATTATCTCCATCTCAGATGTATGGGGAAGACGGGCCTCACCGCCACACTCAACCCGAGAAGGTGAAAGTGGTGGGTGACCCCCACATCTTCAGACCCACATTCCTCTGCTTCCTTCCCCCTTTATTACAAAGCTGAGGAAAACTCGTCTGCGAACAAGCCCCCCAGGAGGAAAGTGAGAGAATTACGTCTACACCAGAAGCATAGCGTAAGGCTCAGTGTTGTCTTAGGAAAGTACTATTCAAGTGTATTGGGGCAAATTAGACTATAGTTGTTGTTTTTTTAAATCAGTGTTGAATTAAGTATTTCATCTCAATCAGAGGTTTCTACCACACCTCTGATCCCAATAAAAGACAACTTTTATATTTACAATAAGCCTTTAAACACTA
Source organism: Rattus norvegicus (assembly GCF_021556685.1). Classification (NCBI taxonomy): domain Eukaryota; kingdom Metazoa; phylum Chordata; class Mammalia; order Rodentia; family Muridae; genus Rattus; species Rattus norvegicus. The sequence continues at coordinate 14,561,014 of NC_141539.1, read as the reverse complement.
AAGTTGGGCAAATAGTCTCTCTCTATGGTATTGTGTCTCCTTCCCTGCCAATAGCCTCACAGTATGACTGTGTTCTGTCTAGGCCACTCCTACTCTGATTGGCCAGGACTCATGGCCATGTTTTCAAGATTCCTATCCTGTGGAGTCTTCTCTCTCTATCTTCTCTCTCTCCCTTGTTGTCGCCTCCCTCAGACCCCAAGCCTGGGGACCAAAACACTCTCCCTCCCTCTCTCTCTCTCTCTCTCTCTCTCTCTCTCTCTCTCTCTCTCTCTCTCTCTCTCTCTCTCTCTCGTCTCTGTCTCTCTCTCCTGCCCAGCTATAGGCTATAGGTCACTTTATTCACCAATCAGGGATAACTTGGGGGCAAGGTTACATAGCATCACTTGAGTCTGTGTGAGAAGCTACTCCTTCCTGGAAGCAACCAGGGCCAGTATTTAGCATTGCAACGCACAGCTGCAGACCAAACCTCAACAGATCAACAATGTATCTAAAACTTATAGTTTCTCCCTTCAGCTTTTGTGCGAGTCTCTCTTACTTCTTGCCCGATGCTCTTGCACTAATGCCTTGGAGATGAAAGTACCTCGGGTCTCCTTCAGATCTCTGTAGCCTTGAGAAGCTGACGTGCTGAGGAGCCTGGATCTCTCAGGAGCCACACCCTTCTTCCCTGTGGCTCTGGCCTGGAGCCATCCCCATGGCCAGCCCTTGAAGCCCATCACCTACAGTTGCTTGCTTCAATCCTGGACTGGGGGAAATGCCTTACTTTCCCTATATTCTGGAGCAGTGGGAGACGTGAAGAGAAACTTCCCCGTGTGTTTCTAATTAGTTTCTACTTAATTCTTCACCGTTTGCTTCTGTTTTATTTTTTAAGGGGAGGGGGTTACCCTTGATGAATAAATCTAGAAAGCAGGCTTTCTATAGAGATTTTCTTGACAACAACGACAACAACACAGAAAATTTGTAATGCTTACTGAGAGAAGGAACTGATGACCTGAGAGTGCGTATGTTGGCTCATAAGACATGAGGTGTGGTGGACCTCAGGGGATGCTTCATTTGGACCTCCTGATGCAGCAGAGCTGAGGGTCACTACCTCAGCTCTCTCTTCTCTCCAGAAGGCTGGCATACAGTGTAGCACCTCTTCTGGTTCGTTTCCAAAGGTCTTCACTCAATAAACAGAGTCCTCTTCAAACCACTGCCTTTCTCACTTGCTTCTATCTTCCTCGTTCCTTTCCCCTTTTATCTGGGGGGAAAGGGCTTGTGAAGAGAAAAAAAAACTCAAGTATCTTGGCTGTAGTTCTGATGATGCTGTAAATACAACTTTGGACCATTGACCCCACCCCTACCCCTATCCTAGGCTCAAAGATGAGGCCACCCAGTGGGATCCTGGGCCTTTTTACAGCTCCTTCCCGGAACCCAGCTCTTGGCAGAATTTGCCTTTTAAAACATTAATGCACAGAAGGGGATTTTCCCCTCTCCTGGACACTTTCCCATCTCCCACTTCTTCCAGAAGACTCTGCTCTAGTTTGGGAAATTGAATGAAGCTGGTAAGGGGAAGTTGCAGAAAGAACTTAAGAACCTCACTGTAATGAACTGGCGGTTCCAGGAGTTGGTTCCAATCTGAGACCCCACCCCTACCTCTGGGCACTGACTGGGACAGTTAAATACAGGAGATGGAAGAGAGACTCTTGCAAACATGGTGGGTTCCTTGTGGTGCTGGCTGCTGCCCAAACTGAGGCTCGGTTTATGGGACTTCGAAGCCTTGAGCTGCAACGAACAGAAGCAAGGGCTGTAGACACCATTGTCAGTTGAGACTTCTGTTCACCCCAAACTCCAGGCCAGGAGAAGCAAAAGCCAGAAGGAGGAGATGGACACGTCATTTACTAGCTGAAGAATACACATTCTGATACTTTGTTCTGAGATCAGGATAGACTGCCATCAACTCTGAATGAGGACTTGATCGATAAGCCAACCTGGGGACTCTTACATTTGAATTAGGAGATTAAAGTGCATTTTCAGGTTGGTCCCACTCTTCCTTCTAGCCTCCACTCCTACTGCTTTACTTTGTGAAGGGTCATGGACGATTACTAGAGAATTGACGGAGACCAAGAGAGAGACAGTGAGGAATTGTGGCGAATCACAGTGGGATGTAGGAATAGCCAGTGGCAACATGGCACGACCCCAATAATTAACTTCAGGATGGACTCTCAGACCCTGGGGTAGCCTAATGGGCCAGGGCACTTTTCGGTTGGAGTGAATAACTTATCTTGGGCTTCTTGTATCATTGGTGTCATTGGTGTCTTTCCTATTTTTCTACTCAAGTCATGGTGGTGGTACCTTGTGGAAGCCTCGGCCCGTGGGAAGCACGCCGCCAGGTCTACTTTGGTCTTCGCATTTGAGTACCACGCATGTGGACTTTTCAATGCAAAGAGAGCTGCATGAATAATTCTGAAAATAGGATGGAGAAAGGCAGTAGTTTTCTCAAGTAATTGTCCCTTCATGGGATAAGGCAGCAAGGACGGGCCCAGGTACCTGACTGTTTTACAGACGTGAGGAAAAGTCTATACAGCAGTGTGTCCCTTCAGGCAACCTCTTACTGAGCAATTTCGAGCACTTTCAGAACTGAGGCAAGTGTGTGTTTTGGCAAAATGCATTGTCTCAGCATCTTTATTTTGCTTATCCCAAAACTCTAGCTATTTCTTCTCATTCTTCCTCAGGGTGTCTATGTAAGGAGAAAGCATGCAGTCAAACCAGCTCACGCTGCAGAGAGAGCTTAAATGCTGCTGTAGCTCTTGGAATATCAAACTCTATTCCATGCAGAATTGATAACCAGAAATAAACTACAGGAGCACATTTCCCCTCTAGCCATTATATTTCTATTATATTGAGGGTCAGGGGAGTGTCATCGAGACGTCTGTGGCTTTGTTGTTACCATGGTGTGTGGTGACCACGGGGAAGGGTCCCGGATATGGACTCCTCAGAGGGATGGTTTTATTAGCAGAAGACTTAAGACTTGTTCTTAGGAGGGATTTTTATGCTCGATTTGTCTTTGGTTGATTGTTTTGGGCTGCGTTTTGCAATGTAGCCCAGGCTAATCTGGAACTTGGGACAGTCCTCCTGCCTCTGCCTCCCAAGTGCTGGGATTCCACGCACGTGCCACCACGCCCGGATAAGGATCTATAATTCTCATCCTCTTCTTCAAACATCGGCTTCAAGTATCTCCAGATCATGTAGGAACTACCAAGCCATGTGGTGGGAAACTTCTGGAAAGACGAGCCTGATTGGAAGCAGAGAAGTTAATGCTCCAAGGGTTGAGTCTCAGAAGGTCCTGGTGAGGAGTTGTTTCTTGGCAGTACCACCAGTGCCCTGGTGAGCAGCAAAATGGTTGGCCAGGCCTTGTGAACAGTGACCCAAACGCAGATGCCCAAGATTGGGGACAAGGACCTTGGAGGAGGCCCAGCTTTCCACACCTTTCTCGGCCAGATGTTTCCCAGCGGGTGGACGTGACCTCACAGTCAGT